>NW_026732523.1:0-453632 GCF_028476545.2 Physella acuta | reverse complement strand
GATTAGTGTATGTTTGTGTCATTTTGGTGCATAATTAGTGTGGGATAATTTGTGTGGGAAAATTTTGTGTGTGAGCATTTAGCATGCGAGAATTTAGTGTGAGAAAATTTAATGTGGGAAAATTTAGTGTGGGAGACTTTAGTGTGGGAGAATATGGGTGCGGGGAGAATTTAGTATAGGAGAATTTAGTGTGGGATAATTTAGTGTGCGAGAATTTAGTGTGAGAAAATTAATGTGGGAGAATTTAGTGTGGGAGAATTTAGTGTGGGGAGAATTTTAGTGTGGGAGAATTTATTGTGAGATAATTTAGTGTGGGAGAATTTAGTGTGCGAGAATTTAGTGTGAGATAATTTTATGTGGGAGAATTTAGTGTGGGAGAATTTAGTGTGGGATAATTTAGTGTGGTCCATGTACATTAACTACGCTTAGTTTTCCCCCTTGTCCCCTCGATTGTAACTATTGCTAATTTTCCTTCAGAGTCGGCGGTGCGTGTCTGTTATGTTGAACTTGTTTGATGTGTTAAAAATTGTTGACCCGCTACCCGCGATAAGTGAACTGTAGCTGTGGTGTGCTTGAGTTAACCTTAAGTTGTGAGTGAATTTGTCTGCTGTGTATTTATTTTTGAAGTTAGTTTCTTGTAGTAAAATGAAGTCAGGTTTATGTTTGTCGATTAATTGTCTTACGTACTTGTCTTTGTATTCTGTACTTTGTATGTTGAGGGTTATGATTGTAAGGTTACTTACACTGCCTTTAATACCTGGTCCGCCTTAGTCTGTTTTGGAATTAGTGGAGGGGGTATAAAAGTTTTCCTTTCGTTGTGGTCTTGTCCTTTGTGGGTTGGGCGTGTTTTTTGGGGTTGGTCGTGTATGGCTCTGGATGGTGTCGGTTTCAATGATGTGTTCGTTTTCTTTACTTCGTAAACTATATTTTTTATTTTTCCGTGAAAGCTTATTTCTTTTTCCCTGAACTTTTGTCCATTCGCCTTGCTGTTGTGGGGGCTGTAGCTGTAGCTGGTTCTTGAGCTGGTTCTTGGCTGGTTCAATTTCAGCGGCGTCGGTCAGACACATCTTCGCTGTCGTCAATAATTAGATCATTGTCGTAATAGTTTCCGGTCGTTGTCTATATATATATATATATATATATATATATATATATATATATATTGTCTCTCTCCCCTTATATGGGGGCTTCGGCAGGCGGCCGGTCCATGTTTGGTCGTGCCACAAAGGGGGCATATCGACCACCTGCCGTTGAGTTGTAGTAACAGTGTGTAGGTTTCCCCACGATTTCTAGGTCAATGTAATGGGGTAGGTCCCTTTAGTGGAGCGTTAGTGCAGAAATCAACTTCCCACTTGTCGCTTTTGCCAATTTTGAGAGTTGACACAATTGTGTTTGGTTCTGATATTTCAATCATAATTTTGGTTGATCATATTCTGGGTAATGGTAGGGGGGTACCCATTTTAGGTGACCCCTCTGTCCGTTTTTGTACACATGCAGCAGCAAAATGCTGCTACAATAATCCGAATGTTCGCATATCACTGCCAATTGTAGCGAGTTGTAAATTTCATCTGATTTGAGAGAGATAAACCATTCGCTTGGTTTCCCAAGTTGTAGACATTAAGAATTTGAGAACGATTTACGTTCAGTTTACACGTAACTAGGTCCTCTAATATGAATTCGTGGATTCGACGTTCTTGTTTTTCCTTTTATCAACACAAGTAGCGTGTTTTTGGGATGCCGCCCTGGTGCGGTCCCCGAAAGCGTAATTTTTTTTGAAGAGTGTACTTACAGGTACAGGTTTGGGTGTCCTCCTTTTGTGACACATCTCCGGTTTTTCTCCCACTTTGAGAGAGCATTTACAGTTTCATTTGAATATGTATCCGTTACGGGTGTTGACACAGGTCAGTTGGTTGTTTGCGTGGTGTCCGTATTATCCACAGGACAGGGCGAGCTGAAGTTTGTTGAAAGTCTTGTCTGTTCTGGTTTCGTCTGGTTTCGGCCATCTTGTTTTTATACCAATCTGTCACAAGACATACGTGGTCTGAATTTTACAGATTTTTCAGTAAATATAGTTATAAGAACACAGTTTTTTGACTTGTTATCAATAATGAATTTAATAAATCTTTGTATTAATCTTACAGCTGGTTGAGACTAGAGACTACTAATTTTTGTATTAACAACTAACAATTACTAGGAGTTGTAATTAAAATTTTGTTCTTAATCACCTAAAGTTTTAATTACTTTTGTTGTAATTTAATTTTATATCATTAATACCAGTGTATGTTTTTTTGTTTTTTTTTATTATATATAATATATTTTTTTCTTTTCTTTTTTGTTCGTTTAATTTTATAATTACCTCCCATTAACAAAATTATTGTTTGTTATTTACCCTGAGAAAAAATTTCTACGCGCGAGATATTTTGTCAGAAACAGAAGACGAGAACAAACCGCTGGGGGGGGGGGGGGGGGTGGGGGAGAGGGGGGGTTGGTGGTGTTCTGGAATCTAGTAAGGGGGAGTTGAATGTTTGGGCAATTTTGGTGGAGACTATTTTTGTATCGAGATTAGATTTGGGGTGATTTTTTTGTGTGGGAGAGTTTAGTGTGGGAGAATTTAGTATGGGAGAATTTAGTTAGTGAGAATTTACTTTGTGAGAATTTAGTGTGGGAGAATTTTGTTTGGGAGAATTTAGTGTGGGAGAATTTATTGTGGGAGAAATGATTTTGTGATGTTTGTAGTGTAGCAAAGGAAATTATTTGAGTGTTTGTGTGTATATAAATAAATCTACGTGTGATTGGGTTTACTGTTGGTAAGTTGAGTGGGGTTGTTTAGATTAGTGAGGGTGGAGGGGGGTGGGGGAGTTGTCCTTCTGGGTGTGGTTTAATCGACCTGCGGATCGTGTGACAATGTGACGGATTGCGTCATTTGTATAACGGTGCTTTGTTTATTTCTTCATCTAAGACTAAATAGTATGGGAAAAACATTTCAAATACTCTATATAGTAACCAGCTTTCACAAGCGTTAAATTACAAAAGTTAGAGCAGGGGGCGTAGCGAGGGGGGGGGGGGGGATTGCGGACTGCACCGGGTGACACCATTTAGGGTGGTGGACACCAAGGCAAAAAATAGCAAATTATATAGAGAAAAACTTGAGGGGGGGTGCAAATTGAAAGTTTGAGGGGGGGGGGTGCAAATAAAAAAAACTTGAAAAACTTGGGGTGAGGGGGGGTGGTGCAAATCGAAACTTTGACGGGGGGGTGCAAATCGAAAACTTGAAAGTTTGTCCCCGGAAGGGTCGCAACGCCTCTGGGGAGTTGACACCATTAAGTGCCGCACTGGGTGACACCCGACCTCGCTACGCCACTGAGTCAGACTACACTTTTTAAGCTATAATACTAAACACAAAGCTTTCTACTGCTAGTCCGAATGTCTCGAGTTCCAGGCTCAGTTCTGTTGGGCTCCGTGAGTTCACCCAGCTCTAATGGGTACCTGGCACACCTTAGGTAAACTAAGGCGGATAGGCTTAGTACTGACCACATTATCTCACTGTATGTCAAGGTGATTGAAACACGATCTTTACTTTATCTGCCATTTGTGTATTGGGCACGAAGGGGAAAAGATTATGAAGATAAGTTAAATAAAAAGCGCGGGTCGATCAGTGGCGGAACTAGAAAAAAGGGGCCACCCGCAAAAATTTGTTTAGCCCCCCCCCCCCCATATAAATATATAGGCCTATATATGTGTGTATGTATTTATATATATATACTATATATATAATATATATATATATATATATATATATATATATATATATATATATTATATATGTATATATATATATATATATATATATATATATATATATATATATATATATATATATATATATATATATATTATATATATATATATATTATATATATATATATA
This sequence comes from Physella acuta, assembly GCF_028476545.2. Classification (NCBI taxonomy): domain Eukaryota; kingdom Metazoa; phylum Mollusca; class Gastropoda; family Physidae; genus Physella; species Physella acuta. The sequence continues at coordinate 449,705 of NW_026732523.1, read as the reverse complement.
TATATATATACATATATTATACATATTATTATTATATTATACAATATATATATATATATATTAATATATATATATATATATATATATATATATATATATATATATAATATTTATTTATAAATTATCCTACCACCATTATACAGAACATGATCAATAAAAGTATGACCCAAAATCTGAACCAGATTCAATAATCTCAACCCTTAAGATTGGAAAAGTGATAAGTGGGCAGTCGACTTGTGAACAAACGCCCTCATTTAAGACTTGCTACAGTACATCGATCTTGAAATCGGTGGGGAAATTTACACCCTCTTAATACAACTGTCCCCCCCCCCCCCGCCCCCCCACCCTCTCGCTACGCTACTGAGGGAACGATACAATATATCGATAGATAATGATTGTAAACTATTTCGACAATGATCAACTCTTAGATGACAGAGAATATGTGTCAGACGACGCCACAGAAATCGAGCTAGCCCAAGAACCAGTCCAAGAACCAGCCACAGTAATAGCCCCAACCACAGAAAGAGAATGGGACAACAATTCCGGAAAAAGAAACAAGATTTTAAGCCTGTTATTTTATTTTTATTTTTTTACAAAAATTAAACGCAAATTTCACGTTATTATACTTTGAATTAGCAATACACTTTGTATTAGCACTACACTAAATTCTCCCACACTAAAGTCTCCCACATTAGATTTTCGCACACTAAATTCTCAAACACTAAATTCTCACACACTAAATTCTCCCGCACTATATTCTCCCACACTAAATTCTCCCACACTAAATTTACGCACACTAAATTCTCCCACATTAGATTTTCTCACACTAAATTCTCCCACACTAAATTCTCCCACACTAAATTCTCACACACTATATTCTCCCACACTTAATTCTCCCACACTATATTCTCCCACACTATATTCTCGCAAACTAAACTCTCCCACACCAACAATCTCCCAAATCTAAACTCGATAAAAAAATAGTCTCCACCAAAATCACAAGAACATTCAACTCCCCCATATTAGATTCCATCACACAACACCCCCCCCCCCTCACATAATATTAGTGTTAGTCCCGAGAGTGCACCAATGTGTAACACAGTTCACAGCGGTTAGCTGTCGTCTTTTGTTTGTTGGAAAGTATCTCGCGTGTGGTACTTTTTTGTCAGGGGAGAAAAAAAAGCAATGTTTTTTTTTCAAGGGAGGTTATTATAAAATTAAAATATAAAAAAAGTGAAAAAAGTAGTAATAAATTTTGAAAAAAAAAAAACAAGTAAAGTGACTTAAGTATTAATTATAAGAAAATAAGTTATAAAAAAGTTTTTTAAAACATTTGGTAATTTATTCAACATTGTTAATTTCGACTACCAATAATTTTTAATGTTAATCCAATAATCAAATGTAACTTGTTTCAACCAACTGTAATATTAATACCAAGAAGTTTATTAAACATTGTTTGAAGACCAAGACTTGTTTCAGTAATCTCATTTCGGTAGTTTTATTTTGTTAGCAAAATGTAATGGATTAGGGTCGACAACCAATGGCTCTATGCACACATACTATTAATTATCTTATTTTCAGAACACTCGGTAATGAACGATATGATAATAAATATAAACAATAAACACTTGCTTTTCTATTAGAACTAGGCATGCTGCCTAGCTTCGGTTCGGTTCTCAAAAACATTGAGAATTTAATTCTTAATTAATTAGGGATTGGCTGATATGTGTAGTGCTTACGTTTAAATAGTAACGCTAATTTTAGAGAATTTGTTGTTGTTGTTTTTTGTTGTTTATAGCCCGTTTTTAGATAGATTGATGTGATATAAGGAAAAATCGGACCGGTCAGTTCTAAAGGTCTTCCGGAGTATTCTACAGTGTTTCTTCCAGACTCTTTTCTCCGGGGGGGGGGGGGGGGTAGACTTTCTTCGGGTAGGGCGGACACTGTTAAAAGTATATATTATATCTATATATATAAAAAACAATGTATGTGTGTGTGTCTGTGTGTGTGTGTGTCTGTGTGTCTTTTATGCATTACCACACCTCTTATCACATCGCCGTGAAACTTTGGGAAGTTGTTGAGAATGTTCATGGGGAGGTTTCTGCGAAAAAAAAAATTTCAAATTCACAGGGGTGGCGCCCCGGCAGGGCGCGGTTTGTTTTTCTCTATATACGGTATATAAAAATAAAAGTCTATTTTGATTTCACACTGTTTATTCGATAGGCATGAAACTTTGGGGAGTTGATTAGAACACTCTAGGGAAGGGTTCTGTACAAAAATCATTTTTAATTTCGCTAGGGCGGCGACACGGGAGGGTGCGATTTTTCTCTATATACGGTATATAAAAATAATAAAAGTGAATTGCCGTGACACCGTTCACACGATCAAGTACTATTTACTTGTTTTTGTTCAAATTGTATTACTATTTTTTTTTCTCTTCTCTTTATCGTTTAATTTTATAATAACCTCCCTTGACAAAAAAAACATTGTTTTCTCCCCTGACAATAAAGTTCCACGCGAGATACTTTCAAACAAACAAAAGCCGACAGCAAACCTCTGTGAACTGTGTTACACCTTGGTGTACTCTCGGGACTAAACACTAATAATCTGTGTCAATATTAAATCACTAGTACAGTTCCTGTTTTATTACGCTAATGGTATTTAAAGCATTTTACTGTAGAGTGGTGGTTCTTAATTGATGTTCGATCGAACCCCAGGGTTTCGGTGAGTGAGTCTCAGGGGTTCAGTGGAAGTCAAAACAAACACCTCACTTCATATTCATGGTCAGATTTTGTCAGTGCGTACGATAGAACTATTTAGAAGGGTTCAGTGAATGTCTATATAAAACTAGTGGGGTTCGGTACCTCCTTAAAGGTTAAGAACCACTGCTGTAGAGGAAATAAGCAACTTCGCCTTAACGAATACAGTTCCGGTTTAGTTAAGCAGATAGTGCTCATTTCGTCTATCAGTAGATGAAATAAGCAACATTCCTTGTTTCCATCTTACTGACTTAAGGTAAAAGAACATGTTGCTTATTTCCTCACAAAAAGACGCAATAAGCCCTATCAGCAATGCAGGCTAATAAAAAAATATCCTGCTGGTGTTTTTTGTTCTACGAATAAGCTATATTGCTATCGACAGTTGTTTTTTTTTTACAGTTTATTCAGCGACTTGATTGTCAATGGTAGTTGGAATCAATAAGGAAATAAGTAGAGTTATATCGGGGCGGGTGGTTGCGTACCCATTCAAAGGGGAGGGGGGAGGAGATGTAGTGGGGGAGTAGATACAATCCAATAGAATGACACCATACGAAAGATTTCACTTTACATAATTAGAAAGGAAAAAAAAGTCTTCCTTGACCAGACAATTTTCAACGATTTCTTAAAACTTACATAACACCTTTAAGAATCCTGTGACAATATCCGGGATGGGATTGTCACAAAATGACTTTGTTTGCTTATTTTAAATACTCTCATTCCAAGAAAGGCATGTGTGTGTAAGGGGGGGGGGTGACACACAGAGTTACAGAACAAGGTGTAACCAGGTGTAGTGACTCCACTGATGGGGAACCAGCACACGAGCAAACAACCAGGGACCACAACTATCAAGGTGTCTAAATTGGTTTGATATCAATACATTAAATTATAGCTTGATTATAATGTCTCAATTTGTTTGATATCAATACATTAAGTTATAGATTGGTTATGATGTCTCAATTGGTTTGATATCAATACATTAAATTCTAGCTTTTTTATGATGCAGGTTATAGAAAAGAGGACACCACTTTTATACGCTTGAAAAAAGTAAAGAATCCTCTTTAGACCCAGATATCCATTGGGTATATGAAGTAGAGTTTATGTATCTTGACATTGTTTTCTTGCTCAGCCCCTTTATTTTCCCCTAACATGAGTCGGGTACCCATCAGAGCTGGATGAACTCACTGACATTCTACCGACTTGGACCCGGTTTCGAACTCGAGACTTTCGGGTTAGAACTTTAGCGATCTACCGCTTAGGCCACGCCTACACTCTTAACATAGGCCACACCTACACACTTAATACAGCGTAATATTTAAATATTTGTTTCAGCAAAACGTGAATATTGTCGACATGAATTCAGCAGAACTTAAATAACAAGTCACCAAATTTAAAATGATGTCACCTGAATATCATAAGTCAGGATAGTTAAGTTTAAGTCACCTGAATATCATAAGTCAGGATAGTTAAGTTTAAGTCACCTGAATATCATAAGTCAGGATAGTTAAGTTTAAGTCACCTCACCTAAAATCATAAGATATAAAAAAATATAGGTCATCAAATGAAACCAAACTCAAAAACTCACTTGTCAACAAATTCAAGTGACAAAACTGGTCTATACACTCTAAGAGAACGAAATGCGCTTTACAAAAATCATTAAATCTCATTTAACCCCCCCCCCCCCCATATGCCACGAGATGTTAGCAGACCTCTCGATTAAATCACGAGAATAAGCGAGATTTGCAATAACATAAAAATAAAAAATCAAGTCTGAACAAATTGAGTTAAAATTTAATATCTTTAAATTGGCGGCTGCATTTATAGCCTTGATTTTTTTTTTAAAGAAAGAAAGAGGATTTAAATATAACCAGACACCCTGTATAACCGTCAAATGAAAATAATAGCGCCAATATAATGTACTTTTTTTTCACAAACCCATTAACCCATTCAGGCCAAGCTCTCCCATTTAACTATAGAACAACGATTAAATATTAAAATTTAAATATACACACTAATATTCACATTGATTTTTTTTTAAATTTAAATGTCGGGTACTTTACTGAAGTTTTGGAAAAGTAAAATCAACATAACTAAGTCGTTTATTTCATTGTCACATAAACAAGTGCTCTACTCCATCTACCCAACTGACAAGTCGTGTTTTAAAGTTTAACTTGACTTTTTTACTAATTAAATTGATAAGTTAATCGAAATTCTAGCTTTGTTACACAATCATATACACAGTGACTACCTCTCCTGCCCAGTGAAAGCTGCCGTTTACAGGCAAAGTAAAGGTCAATCAGAAATTGTTACTTCCGACAACGACAACGACCCCTGCCACAATCAAATATTCTACATCATCAACCCAGACAGATTCATTTCTTACATATATGCAGACGACAGAACTTAAACAGCGAGAAGGACAACAGTATGATTTATTTAGATAGGATTAATAATCAACAATAAGCTGTCAAATTTGAGTTGAGATTTAAAGATTTTCTGGGTATTAATATTAAAGCTGGTTTATATAAGTGACTTCTAGTTATTCGATTAACAACTACCAATTACTAGGTGTTGTAATTAGCTTTTTGTTAATATTCATCAAAGGTTTAAATATTTTTGTTGTAATTTAATTTTATATAATTTATACTAAAGTTTGTTTACATGTTTTTGCTTTAAAATATATTATTATTTTTTTCCTCTTCTTTTTATTGTTTAAATTTATAATTACCGCCCTTTAATAAAAACCAATGTTTGTTTTCTCCCCTAAAAAAATAGTTCCACGAGCGAGATGTTTAGACTAAAACAAAAGACGAAAGCAAACCGCTGTGAACTGTGTTACACCTTGGTGCACTCTCGAGACTAACATTAATATTCTGTGTCAGTCTTTAGTTCCAATGTGGGGTGGGGTGGGGGGGGGGGGTGGAGGTCTGTGATGGAAACTAATATAGGGGAGTTGAATGTTTGTGTGATTTTGGTGGATAATTAGTGTGGGATAATTTTGTGTGGGAAAATTTTGTGTAGGAGCATTTAGCATGCGAGAATTCAGTGTGAGAAAATTTAATGTGGGAGAATTTAGTGTGCGAGAATTAAGTGTGGGAGAATTTAATGCGGGAGAATTTATTATCGGAGAATTTAGTGTGCGAGAATTTAGTGTGAGAAAATTTAGTGCGGGAGAATTTAATGTGAGAGGATTTAGTTTGAAGGAATTTAGTGTAAGATAATTTAGTGTGGGAAAATTAAATGTGGGAGAATTTAGTGGAGAATTTATTGCGGAGGAATTTAATGTGGGAGAATTCATTCTGGAGAATTTTGTGCGGGAGAATTTGGTGTGGTATAATTTACTTACTTACTTAATCCCTGTGGAGTATAGGGTAGCAACATTCCACTCTGTCTTGGGCGAGCCACTTTAATTCATGCCAGGTCTTGCCAGTAGCCTGCACTTCTTCCATCTCACTCCTCCATGTTCCCACTGGTCTTCCTCTCTTTCTCTTTCCGGGTGGGTTCCACTTCAGCGCCATGTTGGGGAGTCTTCTTTTGCTCATGCGTAGGACATGGCCCAGCCATCTCCTCATTCGAACTTCTGAAACAATGTCGTTTAAACCTGTCATTTGCCATATTTCCTTGTTCGGGACTTTGTCGTCCCACTTTATTCTGAGGATACGTTGGAGGGATTTTCTTTCAAAGCCGCTGAGTCGACTTGTGAGGGTGGGGATTTTTATGAAAGCGTCACGAATGAATCCAACAACACGCAGTTCAAGTTCAACTATAATTGTTCTTTATTAAAAATGATATATATGTTCAAGTTTCTACCTAACTGATCTACACTCTACTATTTACTTCTACTACTGACTGTTCATACCACATGCTACCTACTACTACGCACTCCCATGACCAATCCTAACACTAACTGTCCTCTACATTCTACAATCTCACACCTTCTACCTCGCTAGCTAATCATGAACTCCTAACTGTCTACATTCCTCGGCCGTCTCTGCCGCTACCTAACAACTCCTGGCCCATCGCTCTACTGACCCACGCTTCAGTGGTCAGCTGACCGTCCCGCGTGACCGGTCAGTCCTGTGCGCCCATTGGCCTCTCTAACCAACCAACTAGGCCTATAGTCTGTTTCTGCTAACCTATATCTGCTAAACATGTCTGACGTAATCTTGCGTCATCACATATCTCCCTCCCTTTCTGTAGCTGACAAATTATATTTTTCAGCGTCTGCTACTAATCTAATACATCAACTACTATCTATCTTACTACTCTATTCTATCCCTAACTTCAATCATGTAAATCAAATACAAAATGGGACAGCACAGTTTACAAAAACATAAACTCTTGTGTCTGTGTTCTTGAAGAAATGTCATTGTTCTAGTTCCTGAATCTTGTGGTGTGACTGGTGTCTCTGCTTGCTAATGTATGTCTATGTTATGGTATGTGTGAATTCAATCATGTGAAACTCAGTTCTGGCTAGGTTGTCGTGTACTGGCCTTGAGCCAATCTTAGTAGAATGTGTAACTGGTTGAACGGGCTCTGCGAGCAGTGTAAGTGTATGTGTAAGTGTTATGTAATTACTGGCGTTCCTCTGTGGTGGGTGGGTTGTGGCGTTGGTCGACGTAAATTCCCGTGAGGCGGGTGTAGGCGTAACTTTCGTTGGTCAATGTGATGACGCAACAATCTCATCTCAACGCTGGTTGAGACGTCCACGTAGAGTGGTTATATGATGAACTGGAGCTGTCCGATGCGGTGGCGAACAATGACGCAACATTCCGACGCTGGGAACTTGGACGATGGGTCGTCTACCCTTTTGTATGTGCCGACGTAGGTGTACGTAGCTGGCGGTCTGTTATTCAACCACAGGTTGGGGCGAAGCGGTGGCGATGCGTCCGTTGTCTTGACCAGGGCAATTCTCTGTTAAGCAAGGCTGTTCGCTGTCCAGGTAATTCAACGTAATCAGGGCTTCAGGTGGCGGCATTCTTTGAAGTGTCTGCTTCATCTCGTCTCATTCTGAATAGCGCTGGTGGGTCTTCGCTTGCTTCACTGAACGTGTCATCTGAATCTGAATCGTAGGAATAGTAAAATGTTGTTTCAGCTGTCTGGTTGTTATTATTAGTATCTAAACTTTGCACCGTTTCTTGTTTGGCTTGGCAAAGTTCTCTCAATTTTTCTCTTTCTTTACGAATTCTTTCTGTTTCTTCTTTAAGTCCGGCAATATATGTTTCTGCTTCTCTTTGTTTCTCTGCTAACTCGGCATCTATCTTTGCATCATATTCTTCTTCAGTCAACAAGGAATCTGGATCTCCGAATACCTTGTAATCTACAATTCTATTGATCAAATCTTCCATAGCATCTGGATCATCTAGAGTTTTTACGTCAAATTCTTTAACAGTTAATAACCAGTCTCGATTTTCTGTTGTCGTGTATTGTCCAAGCCTAATAATCAATTCATCCAGAATATCTGGATCCTCAATAGTTCTTGAATTGCTTTTCACTTTGACTGTATTCTGAACATTTATATTTAGTAACGAGTTATCAATTCTACCTGACTCTTCTAGGCCTGACTTAAGCTCAGTTTTAGTGCCCACTTCGTACAATGGAGGCATTTTTAAGGGTAGTGTGGTTGAAGAAACAGACAAGAAGGAGGCAGAAAAACCGCTGGCACCAAATATCCAGCACAAGTCTAAACCCAAACGTTTAAAAAAAATGATGGAAGGTACTTATCTTTTTGAACATGGTGACTGTTCCCTTGTATTGGTAATCCACTCGTTCCGGTTGAAGAAACCCGCTGTTGTGTTGAGTTGAAGAAAGCTGTACACCAGATGTACTCCGTCATGAGTAGCTGATATACTTTCTTTCCTGTCCTCGACCCGCGCTCCACCAATTGTGAGGGTGGGGATTTTTATGAAAGCGTCACGAATGAATCCAACAACACGCAGTTCAAGTTCAACTATAATTGTTCTTTATTAAAAATGATATATATGTTCAAGTTTCTACCTAACTGATCTACACTCTACTATTTACTTCTACTACTGACTGTTCATACCACATGCTACCTACTACTACGCACTCCCATGACCAATCCTAACACTAACTGTCCTCTACATTCTACAATCTCACACCTTCTACCTCGCTAGCTAATCATGAACTCCTAACTGTCTACATTCCTCGGCCGTCTCTGCCGCTACCTAACAACTCCTGGCCCATCGCTCTACTGACCCACGCTTCAGTGGTCAGCTGACCGTCCCGCGTGACCGGTCAGTCCTGTGCGCCCATTGGCCTCTCTAACCAACCAACTAGGCCTATAGTCTGTTTCTGCTAACCTATATCTGCTAAACATGTCTGACGTAATCTTGCGTCATCACACGACTCTCTCCATTCTTGTTTAGTTTCCATGACTAATCAGCATAGAGTGGGGATATTAGGTATCAGTAGGGGTGTGTTTGTTTTGTTGGGTGGAGGGGGGATTAGTAGACGCATTTTGTGTGTGGTGGGATTAGTGGACGCATGTTGTGTGTGTGGGTGGGATAAGGGGACGCATGTTGTGTGTGGTGGGATTAGTGGACGCATTTTGTGTGTGTGGGATTAGTGGACGCATGTTGTGTGTGGTGGAATTAGTGGGATTAGTAGACGCATTTTCTGTATGTGGGATTAGTAGACGCATGTTGTGTGTTGTGGGATTAGTGGACGCATGTTGGTTTGTGGGTGGGATTAGTGGACGCATGTTGTGTGTGGGTGTTCGTGATTAATTCAGGAATGGGAATCAGAGTTTCTTCTTAGGCTCCGCCCCCCACCCACCTACCACCTTCGCCTACGGCGAACGAAATTCAGTGCGGCAGAATTTAGTGTGGAAGGATTCCTTGTGGGATAATTTAGTGCGGGAAAATTTAGTGTGGGTGAATTTAGTGCTGGAGAATTTAGTGTGGGAGAATTTAGTGTGAGGAAATTTAGTGTGGGCGAAATGATTATGTTGTGTTGTATTTGCATTGGTGTGTTTACAATAATAGCTAGTGTTGGTATGAGGGGGTTTACTGTGGGTTAGTTTGTTGAGTGGGGGTGTTAGGTATCAGTAGGTGTGTGTTTGTTTTGAGGGGGAAGGGGGATTAATGGACGCTTCTTGTGTGTAGGTGGGATAAGTGAACGCATTTTGTGTGTGGTGGGATTAGTGGACGTATGTTGTGTGTGGTGGGATTAGTGGACGCATGTTGTGTGTATATATTTTTACAAGTTACTCCTTCCCCCCCCCCCCACCCCGGGAGAAAAAGTCTGAAATAAACACAGTATGATTGACTCTGCTATAATACACAAGAGGAAAAAGAAAGCGCATTTATTCTGTTCAGACATCCAGTGTACATTTCTTCTGTCCAGACATCCAGTGTACATTTCTTCAATCTTTCTCGCGGGTCAGAGTTGTTGTCCTTCAGGGTGTGGCCTATAATCAACCTTCGGATCATCTCTCTATTTATATAATTCTCTTCATGGGGACCATGCGAGACACCACGTAAACGCACACCGTTACTCCCCCCATCTCTATAGCATATAGCTACCATCTCCACCCCCACCAGTCTGGTGAGCTGTGGTTCACTCTAAATGTTTACAATCGTTGAGCCGGGATATTTTAGTTTAGAAACTAAGAGGAGGTAATAACAAGTTCTGCTTGATCTTTTCATTGTCGTCTGTGAGGAGAAGTACCAGGTGTTAGCTCTGCCATAGTTGAGTAGAAGAATTTGATGATTGCTGATAGGATGTCTTATTATATGACCTCGCAGGTTTGGTTGGCCTCTTGAAGTGATGAGTACTTGCATAGTGAGTGTTTCGGCTGGATAAGGGTCTGGACATTCTTCCTGTGGTAGATCAGGGGTTGCTGTTGTTGACTTGGCTGCAGGGGGTGGGGCCCAGGATTTCATTGAGCCACCCAAGCCGTGGTCCGGGTTTGTCGTGGACTTAAATAGCAAATACAAAATCGTAGCAATAAGGAATGCCATCGGAGCGATACTTCAATAAATACGTAGATATTTTTTATTTTATTTTTTTTAGATTTAATAGATTTCCTTCCACACAGTTCACTCCCTTCGGGCCAGGAGCTAGCTGTATGGATAGGTTGCATGTTAAAATATACATGTAATACATAGTATTGCTTACAATTTTTACAATATTTTTTTCTTGACTTTCCTTCCGTTTTCTTGTTTTCATTTTTCGTATTCTTCTGATTTCTTGTTTTTATTTCCGTTTTCTTGGTTCCTTTGATATAACATAGAGTACAGGACAATACATGATAGCTTCTCGTAAGTTTTGGCCTTGTTTCTTGCGCGTATTACAATCTTGGTTGGGCAGTGATTGATTCTTAGTTGGTAGTTGTAGTTTGAGAGTATCTATGAGGGATGATGTGTTGGTAAAAGGGCGAGTCTCGTGTCTTGTCGTTGATGGTAGAGTTGTTCGAATGGAGTGAAGCTTGGAGAGAATAGTTGATGTGGTGTCCTTGTGTTGAGATATCGTTTATAGTAGGTTGCTTTGAATTATTGGTCATTGTAGTTTGAAAGAGAGTAAAATTGTGTCGTAGGGTATTCTTGCATAGTCGAATAGTTGAAATGGGCGAAATGATGTTGAAGAACGTTTAGTTTTCGTGATATTGTTGTGTCGAGGATTGTAGATGAGAAAAATTTTGAGTGGTGTCGTCTGACATATTTTCTGTCATCTACAAGTTAATCATTGTAGAAACAGTTGCCACCATTATCTATCGCTATATTGTCTCGCTCCGTTACATACGAGTTTCGATAAAGTACGATAAAGCGATTTCAGTCTGAACACCCTTCACTAATAGAAAAGCGAGTGTTTATTGTTTATATTTATTATCATATCGTTCATTGCCGAGTATTGCAGTGAAGCATTTTTATGAGTTCTGAAAATAAGATAATTAATAGTATGTGTGGATAGAGCCATTGGTTGTCGACCCAGATCCATTACATTTTGCTGACAAAATAAAACAAATACGCCGAAATGAGATTAATGGAAGAAAACATTCACTCCTAGCAATTATTTATAAAACTTTTTTGGTATTAATATAACAGCTGGTTGAAACAAGTTACATTTAATTATTATATTAACATTAAAAATTACTGGTAGTTGTAATTAACATTGTGTTATAAATTACCAAATGTTTAAAAAAACAAAAATTAAATCTATTTTTTTAAAATTAATTCTGAAGTCAGTTTTCTTGTTTTTGTTTCAAAAATTATTACTACTTTTTTCACTTCTTTTTATATTTTACTTTTAAAATTACCTCCCTTGAAAAAAACATTGTTTTCTACCCTGACAAAAAAAGTCTCACACGCGAGATACTTTCCAACAAACAAAAGACGACAGCAAACCGCTGTGAACTGTGTTACACATTGGTGCACTCTCGGGACTAACACTAATATTATCTGGGGGGGGGGGGGGGGGGGAATTGTGTGATGGAATCTAGTATGGGGGAGTTGAATGCTTGGGAGATTTTGGTGAAGACAATTTTTGTATCGAGTTTAGATTTGGGAGATTGTTGGTGTGGGAGAGTTTAGAACATAGTGTGGGAGAATTTAGTGTAGGAGAATTTATTGTGGGAGAATTTATTGTGGGAGAATTTATTGTGGGAGAATTTAGTGTGGGAGAATATAGTGCGGGAGAATTTAGTATGCGAGAATTTAGTGTGTGAGAATTTAGTATGAGAAAATCTAATGTGGGAGAATTTAGTGTGCGAAAATTTAGTTTGGGAGAATTTAGTGTGGGAGAATTTAGTGTAGTGCTAATTCAACGTGTATTACTAATTCAAAGTATAATAACCTGAAATTTGCGTTTAATGTTTGTAAAAAAATAAATAAAATAAAAGGCTAAAATCTAGTTATTCCCTTTAATTTATCAGCTTGTCTCCCTTTTCACGTCATTATTCGTAGGAACGACGCCCATCACTTGACCTAATTTCTAGGAAAATGTCTTTAATTAGGAAAAAAATAATATTTTTTGCGGTGTCTGTTCTCTTTACATTTAATTGGCTTTTAGAGTGCTCACGCTTCGTGTGATTTCGACTTACTACATCACTTTAACGTGATCTTGCCTAAACATTTTTTCCACGTGATCCTACTTTAGGTTAAGTTTATCTTATTTTAGGTCGTAACGTGACACTGACATGACATTATTTTAACGTGATCCGATGTTAAATACTACTACGTCACTTTAAAGTAAATGTGGCGTATATACAAGGTACGGCGTGAGACTACATTTAACCTGATATAACTGACGTGATCCTTTTCGCGGTGATTATGTGATAAATAATTTGAGGCACACAAATTAAATATATTTCTCAAATAGAATATTAGTTAGTCATACACACGATAGAGGTCTGCGTGGTCGAAGTCTCCAGTTCGAGCCCTCGGGCAGATGAGGTTCGTTAGCGAGGGGACAGCCACTCTTCTAGGAGAGACAACTCCAAAATCAAACAAATGCTGTCTTGTAGTTTGTTTTTGGTTAGACAAAGGAAATGGAAGCAAATCCAAAAAAGCTAAAGCAAGCTGAAATTGGAGTCAACAGCCTATCTGGCGTATAACCAGTTGACACGTATACTTAATTATGCTGGAGGGGATCCCTTCCCACACTAAAATTAAGAACGAAGAAGAAAAGAAGATACACACGATCAACTGATCACCACATGAACCTTTTTTCATACTAAAATAAACCTAACAAAACTTCAACCTAACATAATACTAAAATAAACCTAACAAAACTTCAACCAAACATAAAACTAACATGAACCTACTAAAAACTAACATAAACCTAACTTAAAGCTAGCACGTGGCTAATATTAAATTATAATCCAAGTCATACATAACATGAACCTAATTTGAACCTAATTTGAACCTTTAATGAAACTACCAATGGCTTAAAAGCGGAGTTAACATGAACCTAACATAAATGCTAGCAAGTTGCTTAATTTTACAGCTTAATAGAACATAACACGAATTACTAAATTGCACTCGATATTAAAGTGACAAGAACCTAACTTGAATTAATCGTACACCTAGCATGAACCTAACGTGAACCCTACATAAACTTATGAACCTAACATAAATCTAGAAACCTTACATAAACATATGCACCTAACATAAACCTATAAACCTAATGTAAACCTATGAACATAACATAAACCAAACATAAACCTAACATAAAACTATAAACCTAACATAAACCTATAAACCTTACATAAACCTACTATGAGCCTAACTGGAACCTAACATATACCTTTGAACCTAACATAAACCTTTGAACCTATCATGATCCTAACATATACGTTTGAACTTAACATAAGCCTTTAAACCTATCATGAAACTAACATATACCTTTGAACCTAACATAAACCTATCAACCTAACATAAACCTATCAACCTGACATAAGCCTAACATAAACCTATGAACATAACATAAACCTATGAACCTATGATGAACCTGAAATAAACTTATCATAAACTATCATGAACCTAACAAAAACCTATCAACCTAACATAAACCTATCAACCAGACATAAACATAACATAAACCTATGAACATAACATAAACCTATGAACCTAACATGAACCTGACATAAACTTATCATAAACCTATCATGAACCTAACATAAACCTATCAACCTAACATAAACATAACATAAACCTATTAACCTAACATGAACCTGACATAAACGTATCATAAACCTATCATGAACCTAACATAAACCTATCAACCTAACATAAGCCTATCAACCTGACATAAGCCTAACATAAACCTATAAACATAACATAAACCTATGAACCTAACATGAACCTGACATAAACTTATCATAAACCTATCATGAACCTAACAAACCTATCTACCTGACATAAGCCTTACATAAACCTATGAACCTAACATAAACCTATAATTTATAAATATAATGCTGTGTATAATAGCACAGGTCGTAGACATTACCCACCTGTTATTACCCCTCCCTCCCATCCCGCAGTACAATCGCCCCTTCCCACTCCATCACCACGGTAGCCATTTCCCCAGCTTCTTTGCTTGTCTATATCCTTCAGAAACAACTTCGGATGAACAGGGCTAAATATTTGTTTGCTGAAAGTAAAGGCCCGATTTCTTCGAAAACTGTGCCGCTTAATGGCTTTGTATCCGTATTTGCAATTTGTAAAGCCACAATGTTCTTAAAATCAATATACTTATATATATATATATATATATATATATATATATATATATATATATATATATATATATATATATATATATATATATACGTAGTTTCCTGTCGTGGCGAGTCTTGTTTTGTTAGGTAACACTGATTTGTCCAGTGTTGTGTGGATGCGCATGTTTGGCATGCTTGTTTTCTTCCTGGGATGTCTATGAGAATGTTAATAGATTTGTTTTTGTAGTTGAACTTGATGTAGTGAGGGATGGTTGCCGGGTTATCTGTGAAGATGGTGGGGCTTCGATTGTTGGTGTGTGGAATTTTATTGACTGGCGGTTCTGTTTTGCTAATTATTCTTAGAGCTTTGAGCAGGGTGTCGTTTCAGAGTGCCGGGGGGGGGGGGGGGGGCTTCTTAGTGTACCGTTGATTTTGTCCTTATGGCAGATCGGTGTGGGCCAGGGGTCGGCAACCTGCGGCTCGCAAGCCGCATGCGGCTCTTTTGGTGTCAAGTTGCGGCTCTTCAGCTCCATGCACCAATATCAATAATTATTTTATTTTCAAAATTCATAAAAATATTAATCTGCAACACTCGGTAATAAACGATATAACATAAGATATAAACAATAAACATTCACTATTATATTAGAATATTTAGTTAGTCCCAATCTCAATGTACTTCCTATTACATTGTCCATTCCGAATTGAAACATTCAACTTCATAGTGGATATCACAAAGAAGTTAAACCAGCTAAGTGTAAAATTGAAAGGAAAACCAAGCCTATGTCTTGCTTGAAGAAGTGATTTGTTTCGAAAATAAAATACTTTTTTGTTGAATACGTGGTGAGCGGTAAATTACTTAATTACGAAAACATCTGAAAAAATATCGTTATAAAACCAATGCTACTGTTTAATCACTTCAGCATTAATATAAACAAAATGAAGGATGTTTTCACTGAGATATTTGAGCTCTTCAAAACAAATGCAAGTACTCTGACTTACATAGTAGATCCTCTCAACCCAAATTCAAATGAGATTTTATATATATATATATATATATATATACATATATATATATATATATATATATATATATATATATATATATATATATATATATATATATATATATATATATATATATATATATATAATCCTAAACAAATATACTATTTGACATAAAAATGTTAGTGGCTCTTTAAAAACCGGTTATTTTGTAAATTGTAACTTTTTGCCCTTTCGGCTCAAAAGGTTGCCGACCCCTGGTGTGGGCTGATGAGTTTGCGGATGATGAGTCCACGCAGATTGGCATGACCATTGGATTGAATGAACAGCTTCAGAAATGATCCCTAAGGCAGGGGTCGGCAAACTGCGGCTCGCGAGACGCATGCGGCTCTTTTGATGTAAAGATGCGGCTCTTCAGCTCCATGCACACATATTAATAATTATTTTTATTTTTATAACACATAAAAATATTAGTCTGCAACACTCGGTAAAGAACGATATGATAATGAATATAAACAGTAAACACTCGTTATTGTATTAGAATATTTAGTTACCCCCTATTTCTATGTACTTCCTATTAAATTGTCCATCCCGAATTGAAGCATTCAACTTCATGGTGGATATTACATAAAAACTAAACGAGCTAAATGTAAAACTGCAAGGAAAGGAAAACCCAGCCTATGCATTGCTTCAAGAAGTGGACTGTTTCGAAAAAAATTACTTACTTTCGTTGAAGACACTGAGAGTAATATACTTAATTTCGAAAAGTCTGAAAAAAATATGATGAAACCAACGCTACTATTGACATGAATTGCTTCAGCATTACTATAAACAACATGAATGATGAATTCCTGGGAGATTAGAGCAATTAAAAAAATGCAAGTACTCTGACGTTTATAGTAGATCATCTAAACAGAAAAAAACAAATTAGATCAACATTGAGCTTTTAGAATTGATGCTGTTTCGTTTCAAATGAAATCGCTGGATTTGAAAACCAAACATTTGTCACTGTGGAGTAATAACTTGACAGAGCTCAAGGGCAAGTTAAAATGGTTGGAGGTCCTGTAAAATATGCACGTATTCGCTGCACAACTGGACAGCTCTAAAGGAAATACCTCGAGTTGAGGCATTATTATGTGACATACGGTATGGTCTTCCAGAATATACTCCTAATCCTAATAAAATAAAAAATTGAAATAAATATGTTAGTGGCTCTTTAAAAACTGGAAAATTTGTAAATTGTAACTTTTGGCTGATCCGTCTCTAGGGGTTGCCGACCCCTGCCCTAAGGTGTATGTTTGTCGTGGCTTTCGGTACATGGGCCTAAGCAAATAAATAAAGCTAACGATCACATTTTCAAACCTAATGTCGTGTAAGGAATTTTCTTGGTATTAATATTAAAGCTGGTTGATATAAGTGACTAATAATTATTCGATTAACAACTACCAATTACTATGTGTTGTAATTAACATTTTGTTATTAATCATCAAAGGTTTTAAATACATTTTTTGTAATTTAATTTTCTATAATTTATACTAACGTTTGTTTACTTGCTTTTTCTTCAAAATATATTATTATTTTTTCTATTTCTTTTTATCGTTTAATTTTATAAACAATTTTTGTTTTCTCCCCTAACAAAAAAGTTCCACGCGCGAGATATTTTGACTCAAACAAAAGACGAGAGCAAACCGCTGTAAACTGTGTTACACCTTGGTGCACTCTCGGGACTAACACTAATATTCTGTGCCAGCGTTTAGTTCCATGTGGGGTGGGGGGGGGGGGGGGGGGGTGATGGAATCTAGTGAGGGGGAATCGAATGTTTGGGTGATTTTGGTAGAGACTAATTTTGTATCGAGTTTAGCTTTGGGAGATTTTTAGTGTGGGATTGTTTAGTGTTGTAAAATTTAGTGTGGGAGAATTTAGTGTGGGAGAATTTAGTGTGGGAAATTTTTTTGTGGGGGAGTTTAGAGTGGGAGAACTTAGTGCCGGACAATTTTGTGTGGGAGAATTAGGTGTGGGAGAAATGAGTATTGTGTTGTAGTGTCGACAAAGGAAGTTATTTGAGTCATTTGAGTGATTTGTATAGCGGTGCTTTGTTTATTTCTTCATCTAAGACTAAATAGTAGGGAAAAAACATGTGTTATAACCTATATATTAACGAGCTTTCACAAGCGTTAAATTACAAAAGTAAGAGTGCACTTTTTAAGCTATAATACTAAACACAAAGCTTTCTACTGCTAGTCCGAATGTCTCGAGTTCCGGGCTCAGTTCTGTTGGGCTCCGTGAGTTCACCCAGCTCTGATGGGTACCTGGCTCACCTTAGGTAACTAAGGCGGATAGGCTTAGTACTGACCACATTATCTCCCTGTATGTCGAGGTGATTGAAACACGATCTTTAATTTATCTGCCATTTGTGTATTGGGCACGAAGGGGAAAAGATTATGAAGATAAGTTAAATAAAAAGCGCGGGTTGATTTTAAAATCATTCTTGGGTCAGTCGTTTCTTGGTTGTTTTCGTCCGTTATATGTTTGATTTGTTTTGATTTTTGTATGCTTTGTTCTAGTATGAGAGTGTGGTATGTTTGGTTTTCCGAGCCTATTAATGATATTAATGATACAAGCATATTAAATTGATATCCGCTTAAAGTCTTATTTAAAATCGTCTCAATGTTGGATTTTGTTACATTTTGGTGATGACTGTGTGTAAAATTGTATTATGTCTTTTATGCTTTTGTGTAGCGCTCGACTAGAAATTGTGAATTTTTTAACATCATGTATGTGTTATGTTTTTGTTTGCTTTGTGTTTGTTCGTTGTTTAAAGTTGTCAGAACTGCTGTATGGTCGCTAAACTGTAGTGTTGAGAATAGGTGTTCTACTTTGTTGCTTTTCATGCTCACTGGGGCGTAAATTCTGTCTAGACGGAATCTATTTCCAGATGTGTTATTTCCGTGGGTGGTTTGTATTGTGTGTGGATATTGCGCTCTGCATAAGTCGACTAGTTTGAGGTATGTTTTAATGTTGTTGATTGAGTCTGCGTAATCGGTATAGATTACATTTAGAATTTTTTTTTTTAATAAGAACAGATCCTTTTTTTTACATGTAATACATAGTATTGCATACAATTTTTCCCATATTATAATGAAGCATGTCATTTTAAATGTTCACTATACAAAACGTTTAAGATTGCAATGGGTTGAATGACCACCTGCATGACTGTACTTGGTGTTGGTTGAGTCGCGAAAAGATCAGGGCTTTCTTCATCAGGCAGTTCAATTATGAGGGTTGTTGATTGATCGGTTGACTTCGCTGTTTCTGAAAAGGATTGGGAACATCCAAGGGCGCAACCCCTTTGCTGGCGGTGACAATTTTTTCAAATGTCGTTTTGGAGGACGACATCGATGAAACTAAGGTGAGATGTAAGTATGTTTGTTTGTAATCGTAGATTACAAAGAAATATATAGAAGCGTCACGGAAAAAAAATATCTTAAGAAATTTCTTCTAACACACATTAAAGAATGAATAGTTTTCTCGGTACTAATATTAAAATTGATTGATATAAGTGATTACTAATTATTAGACTAAAAGCTAACAATTAGTAGGAGTTGTAATTAAAATTTTGTTATTACTCACCAAAGGTTTTAAATACGTTTATTGAATTTTAATTTTCTATAATTTATACTAATATTTGTTTACTTGTTTTTGCTTAAAAATATATTATTATTTTTTCCATTTCTTTTTATCATTTAATTTTAAAATTACCTCCCTTGAAAAAAACTCAATATATGTTTCCTCCCTTAACAAAAAGTTCTATGCGCGAGATATTTTAATTCAAACAAAAGACGACAGCAAACCGATGTGAACTGTGTTACACCTTGGTGCACTCTCGGGACTAACACTAATATTGGGTAGGATGGGTGAGTGTGTGATGGAATCTAGTATGGGGGAGTTGAATGTTTGGGTGAATTTCGTGGAGACTGTTTTTGTATCGAGTTTAGATTTGGGAGATTTTTAGTTTTGGAGAATTTATTGTGAGAAAATTTAGTTTAGTTTGGTGGAATTTAGTACGGGAGTATATAGTGCGGGACAATTAAGTATACGTGTCAACTGGTTATGCGTCATACGATACTGCGTCATGATACGATACTGTATCACGATTCGATGCTGTACCATGATACTTATTCTGCACCGCGGTACGATACCGCACTGCGTTACGATAATGTACCACGATACGATACTGCATCACGATACGATACTGCATCACGATACGATACTGTATCACGATACGATACTGTATCACGATACGATACTGCACCACGATGCGATACTGTATCACGATACGATACTGCACCATGATTCGATACTACATTACCTACTGACATACAAGTACTAAACATTTCAGCCCGCTGGTGAAATGGGAAAGTCAGGATCGTTTAAATTTAAAGGAACAAAAGTTGAATTCAGTTCACAGACAACGTGTTGTCTTTATAGGTCGCGAGAAAAAACAGCAAGTCGGCTAGATGTTGTCTTCATGCTAACTAGCTGCTGTCCTCAATTCTTGTCCTAACTAGCTGCTGTCCTTAATTCATGTCCTAACTAGCTGCTGTCCTCAATTCATGTCCTAAATAGCTGCTGTCCTGAATTCATGTCCTAACTAGCTGCTGTCCTTAATTCATGTCCTAACTAGCTGCTGTCCTCAATTCATGTCCTAAATAGCTGCTGTCCTTAATTCATGTCCTAACTAGCTGCTGTCCTTAATTCATGTCCTAACTAGCTGCTGTCCTCAATTCATGTCCTAACTAGCTGCTGTCCTCAATTCTTGTCCTAAATAGCTGTTGTCCATAATTCATGTCCTTCTATCTAACTGTCCTCAACTTGTGCCCTACTGTATGACTGCTGAACTAAGTTTATGTCCTTTTTGATGTCCTCAAATCATGTCCCACTATATGACTGCTGAACTAAGTTTATGTCCTACTGATGTCCTGAAATAATGTCCTGTCATCTAACAGCTATCCTCAACTGCTGTCCATCATTGTAACTGCTGTTCCTTATAGTTGTTGCTTTAAGGGGGAGGCGCCGGTAAAAAAACACATTTTTAATACTCTTTAGGAAACCCTTATTTCTTTATAGCTTTTTTAAAGGTACATCCGAATATTTGTTTCTTTTATTTTTTTAATTGTGGGAACAGCTTGGTAACTGTGACTACAGCAGCCATCTTGAAAAAATAACCTATTTTTAGGATTTCCACCATTCATAACGTATTATATTTTAAGACAAATGAAGATTAAATTACTAATCTTCTACATATTTTGGGGTACTCAGCTACATATTTTAAGTGTAGATCTTAAAACTAATTTTGGGTTCTGGTAAAAACACTAAACTTTTGGGGAATTCGGGGTCTTAAATTTAGTGTTTTTAACGGACACAAAATGTACCTTTAAAAAGCTGTAGAGAAAAAAATGTGTTTTCTCTCTAGTATATGAAAGTTAATTTTACCGAAGCCTACCCCGTTAATTTCATGTATCTAATGAAGTCATCCTACCCCCTTAATTCCATGTATCTAATGAAGTCATCCCACCCCGTTAATTTCATGTATCTAATGAAGTCATCCTACCCCCTTAATTCCATGTATCTAATGAAGTCATCCTACCCCCTTAATTCCATGTATCTAATGAAGTCATCCTACACCGTTAATTTCATGTATCTAATGAAGTCATCCTACCCCCTTAATTCCATGTATCTAATGAAGTCATCCTACCCCCTTAATTTCATGTATCTAATAAAGTCATCCTACCCCCTTAATTTCATGTATCTAATGAAGTCATCCTACCCCCTTAATTTCATGTATCTAATGAAGTCATCCTACCCCCTTAATTTCATGTATCTAATGAAGTCATCCTACCCCCTTAATTTCATGTATCTAATGAAGTCATCCTACCCCCTTAATTTCATGTATCTAATGAAGTCATCCTACCCCCTTAATTTCATGTATCTAATGAAGTCATCCTACCCCCTTAATTCCATGTCTCTAATGAAGTCATCCTACCCCTTGTAATTTCTGTCCGTAAGGCCTCCCTCAGATGATACAATCAAGTAAAACAAGAATAAACTTTCCGAAGGAAACTTAACATCACATTTATCTACACGTAAACTTAAACAATGGCTTTATCTACTGCAATATAAACAATTTTTCTATAATTTAAGAAATCATTGAATCAAACTTTGAGTAATTTTTTTTCTAATATTTCATGTTGAAAGATTTCGTTTAAAAAAAGAAAATTCGGAGCTTAGACGCATTTTCCAGTGTTAAATTTCAATGGAATAAAAAACGTGTCTTATCGTTCAAACATACTTTTAAATCAATAGGATGAAGAAAAATATTATTCCGCTAGGTCGGGTGGCTTATATTTTATTTGGAACTTGTTTGACGATGGGTTGAGATCAAAGTGAGAGAAAAATCTACGTGTATTGTCTACATAATATACTGGACTGAATAATATCGAGAATTATAAAAAAATTTATCTGACAGTAGTTGATTTTTAAATCTAATTAATGCAGATTTATATGACGTCATCCATTGTGTTTGGATTAGGTGAGTAAATACGACGTCATCTCGTTGTGTATGGAATGGGTGAGTAAATGTGGCGTCATCGCTTGTTGGGAAGTGGTTTGCTCAAGAAACGAAATTATGGGATGTAATGGCCGAGTGGTAGGGCAATGGACTGTTAGCTAGAAAGTCTCAAGTGCGCTTCTCGTTTTGGTCTTGTGAATGTAGAACGTCCCTGAGTCCACCCAGCTCTAATGGGTACCTGACTCGCGTTAGGGTTATCAAGGAGGCATAGTCCTGTAATATTTGTAATTGTAATATTTATAAGTCATAGAAACATATAAACTCTACTTCATCTCCCTTAGGATCGGTCGATCTAAAAAAATGAAGTTTTGTTTTCTTTTCAAGAAAAAATAATTCAAACTGACTATCTTTAATATAACCATTTAATTCTTAAACTATGTTTCAAAATTATTTGTCTAGATAATTTAAATAAATAAAATATAAGTAGCCGACTTAACAATTTTTAACTGGCCTAACCTAATCTAAATTCTTCATCATCATCATCAATATCATCATCAACATCATCATCAACATCATCATCATCAAAGTCAACGTCAACATCACCATCATAATCAACGTCATCATCACCATCATCAACATCATCAACATCATCATCATCATCATCATCTACATCGTCATCATCAACATCATCATCATCATCAACATCATCATCAACATCATCATCAACATCATCATCATCATCAACATCATCATCAACATCATCATCATCATCAACATCATCATCATCATCAACATCATCATCAACATCAACAGCATCATCATCAACATCATCAACATCATCAACATCATCAACTTCATCATCAACATCATAACAACATCATCATCATTTTCCTTCGTGGCCAAGATACATGAAGTAGAAGTAGAGTTCATCTCATTCATATACCTTGGCATATGAAGGGATATTATGGTCAGCACTATGCCCAGCCGCCTTTGTTTCCCTAAAGTTGATACCCAACAGAGTTAGGTAGACTAAGGGACATTCTTGAACCTGGATTCGAATTCGATCAGGTTTCGAACTCGAGACTCTCGGATTAGCAGATTAACAATCTAGCTCTCTACCGCTCTGCCACGCCGTCCCATACACGAAATTCGTCACCCATAAACTAAAAACCCTACCCCAACCAAACTTAGATTTTTATCACGTCGTGTACAGTGGATTTCTTAAAGTTTTTCTAAGTTTGGATTTCTTGATATCAACTTTTTTCTACACTACGTGGGAAGAAATCCAACAAATTATTGACATGTAAATATTTATAACATCACTCCACGGAACATCCTCATTATTTACTTCTTGGTATAAACTAGTTACCGAGTTCTAAAAGCAAAGTTAAGCTCTCTCAAATTTTAAAACGTCGATTTTAAAGACGTGTAAAGACGCTAGCCTCGTCCCTCTGTGTTTAATGTTTCCAGATCAAGTCTTCAATGTCTGGAATTACAACGTCACTTTCTCCCATTTAGAAAAGCCCACTTAGCCTATTCCGTGGCGTGATGACAAGGGGCTTTTGGACATAATTTCTCCATCAGGTAGAAAACAGCCACGGGGCGTTTGTCGGATTCGGTTTTAATAGTTTGCCCTCGGTTTGACTTTATTAGGGCGCGATGTCGTGGACGAGTTCTCGATTTGTGGGGAAGTTGTCTGCCCTTGTGGGGGTAGAGATGTCGGCCTTTGATGTAGGAGAGTTGTCGTCCCTTGTGGAGCTAGAGTTGTCAGTCTTTATTGTAAGAAAATTGTCGCCCTTGTTTCTGGTTTATAGCAGAGCTGTTTTCATTCTTTGTGTATAACTCATTTTTTTTTTTTCCCACGTTTTCTTTAACTTGCTTTCTCTGTTTGTGTGTTTGTCTTTCCAATCAAATCTTGCGATCGAAATTTCTGGCACTTCCCAGTTAGCTAGCGCGCTGAAATTTTCAGGGAAGCTTTCTTTTGGATGACCATTGAATATTCAATTGTTATTATTACTAAATTGATCAATGGAAACATTTTATTGAGCATTTTAGACCGCTATATAATCTATATATATAATTCTCCTCTGCTAGCCATTACAAAAAAAACCAGCGACGCGTACCTCGCGCGCAGTGAAGCGAACGATCACATGTCGCCACAGGCTTAGGGGAAGAGAATTTAGCTTGAACCGAGTTTAAACTTACAGGAGGTAGGCCAGTTTGGGGGAGACGATATGGTCGAGTGGTTGGGCACACGATTGCTATCCCACTCGACACGGGTTCAAATCTATGTGTTCTAGTCAGTAACGTATTCAAACTACGTGTTTTTTACGAGTTGTCTTTTTACGAGTTGTCTTTTTACGAGTTGTCTTTTTACGAGTTGTCTTTTTACGAGTTGTCTTTTTACGAGTTGTCTTCGTTTACCCAAAAAAAGTGAAAAGATAAAATCGATAGCAAGATTTTAATGCAAACAAACAGACAAAGACTAAAAAGTAGAAAATAATAATCATTAAAAAAGTTTTAAAAAACCCACGTTTTCTGATTGAACTAAAAAGCAGAAAATAAATGCTATAGGCCCTACATCACAATAATGCAAGCGATCACTCTACTATAAGCGAGCAAAAACGTGGGGCGCCGTGATTTTCTTACAGTTTCTAATACTGTTGACTCTCTACAAGCTCCCTAATAAAAGTCAATAGTATTATCTAATCAATAGTAATATAACTTTTACTTCGGCGCCCCACGTTTTTGATCGCTTATAGTAGAGTGATAGCTTGCATTATTGTGATGTAGGGCCTATAGCATTTATTTTCTGCTTTTTAGTTCAATCAGAAAACGTGGGTTTTTTAAAACTTTTTTAATGATTATTATTTTTGAATAAGCCGCGAAAGCTGACTTTGAGTTGTTGTTTTTTTCGTTTGTTTTTCAAAAAAAAAAAGCTTCACTTTTAAAGTTTTGGGATTAAAGTTGTAAAAGCGACATTCTTGGAAGGTTATTTTTTAAAAATATCCGTGGATGTATTTTTTCCGTTATTGTTAGATAACGAAAATTTTGTCGAAATCGTTGGTTACCTTTTTTCTCTCAAGTCTTAGTGTCACGTGTCAATAACTGTTTATTACAAATTCGTCAGAACTAAAAAAAATTAAATTTTTTTATAAAAGGTAATTATAATTTTTTTTTTTTTTACGAAGCAAAAACGTATCGTTATTTAAAAAGCAAAGAAATTTGGGATTTTAAAAAAGATAAGTACGAGACTGTATGGCTTTACAATTATAACCTGAACACTTTTAGAATATTGAATAAAAATCACTTAAGAAGTAAGTTTAAGAATGGCGTACCACGAAAGACGGCAAGTTAAGCAAGTAGAGCAATGATTATTCGGATGCTTCAAAATTCTGTATACGACTAGAATTCGCTTATCCCAAAGTACTTTACCAATAAACTCCACTTACCCCAAACTTTCCTTTATCCCTTAACACCGCTTACCTCACTACAAGTACATGGCGAAATGTTGGGTGCCGATTTATTAAGTTATTTGCTCATGTATTACATTTCTGCCTGTCCATTTAAAAGCTATATTTTTTGCAGGGATAAATTTAAAACAAAAACAAATATACACATCAACAAGCCCTCGCTATATGATTTATAATATATCAAAAAGTATATTAAATAGCGTTATGATATACACATTTTTATTTTATTAATCCTAGCATTATTGCAATCCGTGGGGTAGGAATAGAATTGGTTATGTCATCAATAACTTTTTTCCAGCTTAATGCTTCTTCATTAGCAAGTAATTAACGGGTAAAGATAATTACCTCAACACAGCAAGAGATGATTGTCACGATATACATAAAGTTTGCGAGTGGTGGGATGTGTTTAAATTTTAAATCCATGTGTCGGTGGTTCAATTTACAAGACTGAACAAGAAGCATGAAATGAGCTGGTTATTTCAGTTTGTAGAACTGAGTTGGTCATTTCACAGTTTGTCTGACTGTGTTGGTCATTTCACAGTTTGTAGAGCTGAGTTGGTATATTTCAAAGTTTGAAGAACAGAGTTGGTCATTTCACGGGTTGGCGGAATGAGTTAATCATTTAACTTATTTTTCAACGCTTTTAATACATGCTACTAAGTGCTGATTTTAACACTGGAGGTCGGGGGTGTTTAAGGATGTGGGGGGGGGGGGGGGGGGGGGGCGGGGGGGAAGGGAAGTTGCGTAGAATAGGTGACGGGTAGTTCGATCGTGACGACGGTGGCATAATGTAGTTACCGTAAATTGAATAAATTAACCGTCAACGAAGTTACCGTAAAATGAATGTACGTAACGTACAATTAATTTATTTACCGTTAATGAAATATAGACACAGTAAATTTACCAACTCCAAGTGGAAGACACAATAATTTGACCTACGATTACAATTTGATGGCAACCCTTCACGATTGTTATTTTTTTTTTTTTTTTTTGAATAATTTTTAAATTTTTAAATCAGCCAATCAGAGAGCTGAATGAGACAATATTCACTCACAACAAAACTTAACCAACCAATCAGGATGGATTTTTTTTTAAAATTACGTGAACACCAACCAATCAGATACAGGGAAACCTAATTTACCAACTTTCCTTCTGCCTGATATTGATTGTATTAAAGTTCTAGCTCTAGATTTTTGTTAACCAAAAGGTTGACAACAAAATGTATTTTTAGAATATTACGTAAATTCAAACGGAACTCGCCTTCATTTATTTGAGCAGGAAAGGTTTGGACAATGCAGCAAGGTACGGCCTACTCACACATGAATGGAAATAAACGCTTAGCTTCTCTACCAACACATAAGCAACACAAATTTACTGCATTAATTTCTAAGTTGAGCCATGCTAGGAAAAAAATAAATCTAAAAATCACTTTCCTAATTTAGCAAACAAAAGTAAATTTGTTTTGAAATATAAAAGTGTGAACATTCTAGATACGGAGGCCGTGCTTTCCTTAAAGTTTCATTGAATGGAGATCTAACAAGATTTAAAATTATAAAAATATATATTCTGATGAAATCGTGATTTATTCATCTATTTTAAGGGATTAGCTTGCGTCTCAGGAAGATTAATTTTATATGAAATTATATAAAAAGTCATATAGTTGACTTGTGACTGCAAGTAAGTAGTAAACTATTCTTTGGAACCTTACGGTATCTATTGGAGGTGAAGTAGAGTTCACTTAATTTAGTAACCTCAGCATAGAAAGGATAGTGTGGTCGGCGCTCTACCCAGCTGCCTTTACTTTCCCCAAAAATATTCAGGTACCTATCATAGCTGGGTGGACTCAGAGACGTTCTACGTACACAAACACATGATTCGAACTCGAGACTTTTGGGTTAGCAGTCGCATGCTCTTTCATCCGACCAATACCTTATCTCTCTAGATGCATTTATCTTAACGTTTTGAAAGAAACCGCTCAACTATACATGGAAAATAGCTACGTTATAATATTGGACAACAAATCAAATTACTGAATAACTGATTAACTAACCTATATATATATATATATATATATATTGTGATTAAATTAAAATCTAGTGCACAATAAAATAGACTACATTATCGCGATATAAAAACTGGACTGGACGACTTCTCTATATGCACTCTATATTCTACACCCACACAGACGGATGTGAAACTTAAAAAACAGATATCTCACAAGCATGCACGTGCAAAGTGTGAGTCGTGATAGAAGGTTGACCTTAGAGAACTTGACAGCACTGCACGTCTTGACATCAGACCCCCACCCCACCCCACCCCCGCCCCACCTCTCCCTAATTCTTCAGCAGGTCTTAACACCCACAAAAAAAACACCAATCGCTCTCTAGATGGCATTCGCACGGGCACACGGATTAGCGCGGCGTGAGTACACCACAGTAGCACGTGCATCAATCATTGACCAGCCGGGTGAGAAACACAATCAGCGCGGTGGTAACAAGGTCGGTAACCGGATCTGTTTGACACGTGGCAGAATAGCCGGACCCGGTAGTGGAACACTTAGCCGGACCTATTAGCAGGAACACTTAGTAAACCGGACCACTGAGTTAGCCGCATCACTGGGTTAGCCGGAATACTGAGTTAGCCGGAACCTGAGTGATGACGTGTCACACAATATGATGACGTTTCTCACACGAGTCTCGCGTGCACGGAATCACGTGATAACCTCACGGTTTATTTGTTAAACAACACGTAACAGAACTTATAAGGTACCGAAAGAAATTTCGCTCGTACAAAAAAAAAATAATATTTCCTG
Organism: Physella acuta; assembly: GCF_028476545.2. Classification (NCBI taxonomy): domain Eukaryota; kingdom Metazoa; phylum Mollusca; class Gastropoda; family Physidae; genus Physella; species Physella acuta. The sequence goes on along the minus strand of NW_026732523.1, from coordinate 420,910 downwards.
CAGCCAATCAATGTTCACTAATATTTAATCTTCATGACCGGCGCGTGTGTTTTCGACCACACCCAATCAATATACCTGCATATCATAGCATTTCTATTTATGCCTTGCTTGTTCAAATCTCAAATCAATGTTTTATACCGTATGGGTGGCGTTTCCGTTTTAAATTCAATTGGTTTGTTTTATTTAAGCAGGATAAATGGACTTGTACAGCAAAGTTTTACAAGAGAAACTTGAGTAGGTTTTTTTTTTTAACTTTGACATTTTAAAAAATTTGCCTGTTTGCAAAAAACAAATATTATGGTAAAATTCGTCAGATTGGGAGAAAGGAGGGTTTCTTTCATATTTTTTACTTTCTCGTATATACGAAGTATAGAGAAAGTATTGTAATCGTGCACAAAAATCACTTGAAATTTTAACAATTTTCACCGTATTACACCTCAGTCCTTCATCACATCCGAAGTACAGAGGACTTATTTTAATCGGGCAAAAATTATCAATCTAGATTTATCAAAATTAAAAGGTTTTATGCGTAATCCATTCTGAAAAACTGGGCTTTGCAATTCTGTCCGTATGTCTGTGTGTCTGTGTGTGTGTGTGTCCGTGTGTAAACACGATAACTTGAGTACCGTTACAGCTAGGTTGATGAAATTTCATATATAAGTATTTTATCGAATTCGTAGATCCGTATCAACTTTTGAGCGATTTCCGATAACCGGAAGTGGTACTTTTTCTACTTTGAATTTTTCAAAAGCCTATAACTTGAGTACTATTTCAGATAGATAAATGAAATTTCACACGTAAGTAAAAGATCTAATTCTCTACCTTCTCTCAAATTTTGAGTAATTTCCGTTGAACGGAAGTAGTAATTTACGCTACTTCCGATTTCTCAAAAACCTAATGAAAATTTTTAAAGTACTAATAATATTGCGCACTATTATGCACTTTTTTATTTGGCGTTCAATTGGTGTGCAATTATTTTGTCTACGAGATTTTATTCTATTTTTAAAACTTTAAGTCTTTAAAATGAATTAAAAATCATGTCTATAGCCCGAGTTCCCATCCCCTGTTGTTTTATATAAGAATATTCGAGAAAGTTTAGAGGAGATCACTCCCGGTTTATTTTCTCAAGGAGGGGTGCACTTAAAGTTTCCGTTTCTGTACACTCGTTACAGTATTAATTTTCTGTATAAATTGTGTTATCTGTTTTATCGGGGGTGAGTGGGTGGGGGTGGGGGGAAGGTTTACGTGCTAAGGAGGCACCTTACCATGAGATACATGAAAGAAACAACAAGAGCAATCGAAAAAATGTGTGCGTGAGTGTATCATATCAGAAAATATATCCTTACTGATATTGTTTACCTATGTAAGTGTATGAAATCCAACTTATCTACATCGTGTATAGATCGATTAATCGATATCCGTTCACAACAAACTAGGTTCGTCTGACCCTAAGATATTTGGTATAACGGTAGGTAGCAGCCCCCCCCCCCCCCACCCCACTCCCCATTTTCTCACGACTTGTGTCTACCCTGAGGTAATGACCAGTTCCTGAGCTAACAACAGAATTTATGCGTTATTAGTGTCTGAGATTGTTGCTGATTGGTTGTTATTTTTAGACTAGTCGTTTGATTAGATTAGGTCGTAAATGGGCGCTCAAGAGGTCGAAGATTGGATAAAAACGACACTGCCCAAAAATTGGACAAGTTGATGTTTCACTGACTGAGAGAAATGAACAAATATAAGTATCGCCGGCTAAGAAAAGGACACATTAAAATAGCACTTGCTCAGAAAAGAAGAAATTAAAATATCACTTGCTCAGAAACGGACAAATAGTAGCATCCCTAATCCAGAATCTGACAAGGGAAAACGACAACTCCTAGACTCCATGCTGTAACCAACATACCGACAAACCTGTGATGTACCAGTAACCGGAAATGGAATACTCTAGAAACCAGTCTGAGATCAAAGACTGGTCCCACCGTGTTCTTAATTGCTAGTGTTTATTATATTTAAATACAAGTATTTAGATGTGTAATAAATTCTAGTAACGTATGACATAAACTTAGGGAGAGAATGTAGTGTCTGAGTGCCCATTTCCCACGTTACATTTTAAGTCCAAATTTAATGTAGTGTGATCCAATTTACACTACAATCTATTTGTGTATCTAGATCTATCTATGTCTTTTATCAAGAGAAGTTTTTTTTCTTTATTAATTCATGATCAAATTGGGAATTCCCTGAAACCTTTTAACTTCAAATTCTTTTAAAACAAATGAAGGATAGAAATGTTTTTAGAAAAAAAAAACGTTTCTCTGGTTTCAGTAGGAAATATATCTATGTAAAATAGATTTTAGCGAAAGATATGAATGGAATTATGGACAAAATAGCTTGTGTTTTTTTATTTTTGTCAATGGTTTACCATCGGTGAAAGCTTTCGGTCTATAGACATAGCTATTTATAGAGCTGAATGGACATGACGAATATGTCATATATATATCTATATATCTATATATCTATATATCTATATATCTATATATATATATATATATATATATATATATATATATATATATATATATATATATATATATATATATATATATATATATATATACTCTGAACAATAGCACACACTCATGCTAGATTTAGTTATATTTATTATTTAAGATCTTTCGTATTAGCCCTACTTCAACTCACTACACAAATTCTTGACCCTTACTACATCGACTTGTTTCTCCCACTTTCAGATTCGTCACGCTCTGATCACCTTCGTCGTTAAATCTGATATAGTGTGGTATGGTTGATGGGTTGTCTGTGAATATTGTGAAGTTTCACTTGTTAGTGTGAGGGATTTTGTTTACTGTTGGTTCCTTTTTGCTGATTATTCCTAGTGCTTTGAGCAGGGTGTCATCTCCGAGTGCCGGGGGAGCCCATCTGAGTGTTCCATTGATTTTGTCCTTATGGTAGATCGTAAAGTGTAGTGAGTAAGGTCCGTACTGTTTGGTTGTGTTGTCCAGTTCAGCCACGTTGAAGTTTTCGGACGAAAAGAACCATGTGTCTCCACGTCCCTAGTTCATTAGCGAAATTTGGTGTGGACTGATGAGTTTGCAGATGATGTGTCCACGTAGATTGGCACGGCCGTTAGCTTGAATGACTACCTGCATGACTGTATTTGGTGTTGATTGAGTCGAGAAAAGATTAGGGCTTTCTTCATCAGGCAGTTCAATTGTGAGGGTAGTTGATTGATCGGTTGACTTCGCTGTATCTGAAGGGGATTGGGCCCGTGGTTTCATTAAGCCACCCAAACCGTAGTCCGGGTGGCTCCTCCACCGGTCGCTCGACGTAGGGGGGGGGGGGGGGGACATCCAGGGGCGCAACCCCTTTGCTGGCGATGACAATTTTTGCAAATGTCGTCTTGGAGGATGACATTGGTGAAAATGAGGTGAGATGTATGTATGTGTGTTTGTAATCGTGTAAAACAAAGAAATATATAGAAGCTTCACGCAAATGAAAATAATTACGTGGAATAATGTGTCTCGGAATGATGTTTGAAGAATTTTCTCAGTGTAAATTGTAAGTTGGTTGATATAAGCAACTTCTAATTATTCGATTAACATTTAACAATTACTAGGAGTTGTAATTACCATTTTTTTCATTAATCACCAAAGCTTTTAAAATTCTTTTTTGTATTTTAATTTTCTATAATTTATACTTATATTTGTTTACTTGTTTTTGCTTGAAAATTTATTATTATTTTCCCATTTCTTTTTATCATTTAATTTTATTATTACCTCCCTTGAAAAGAACTCAATATTTGTTTTCTCCCCTAACAAAAAAGGTCTACGCGCGAGCTATTTTGACTCAAAAAAAAAAAAAAAAAGACGAGTGCAAACAGCTGTTAACTCTGTTACACCTTGGTGCACTCTCGGGACTAACACTAATATTCTGGGGGAGGGGGGGGAGTGTTTGATGTAATCTAGTAAGGGGGAAATGAATGTTTGGCAGAGACTATTTTTAGCTTAGGGAGATTTTTAGTGTGGGAGAGTTTAGTGTGGGAGAATTTAGTGTGGGAGAATTTAGTGTGCGAGAATTTAGTGTGTGGGAATTTAGCGTGGGTGAATTAAGTGTGGGAGAATTTAGTGTGGGAGAATTTAGTGTGGGAGAATTTAGTGTGGGAGAATTTAGTGTGTGAAATATTTTTGTGGGGGAGTTAAGAGTGGGAGAATTTAGTGCTGGACACTTTTGTGTGGGAGAATTATGTGTGGGAGAAATGAGTATATTTTGTTGTAGTGTAGACAAAGGAAATTATTTGAGTGTTTGTGTATATATAAATAAATCTAAGTGTGATTGGGATTACTGTGGGTAAGTTGAGTGGGGGTGTTTAGATTAGTGGGGGTGAGGGGGGGGGGAGTTGTCCTTTTGGGTGTAGTGTAATCGACCACCGGATTATGTGACAATGTGACGGATTGCGTCATTTTTATACCGGTGCTTTATTTATTTCTTCATCAAAGACTAAATAGTAGTGGGAAAGCATGTCTTATACCCTATATATTAACGAGCTTTCACAAGCGCTAAATTACAAAAGTAAGAGTACACTTTTTAAGCTATAATACTAAACACAAAGCTTTCTACTGCTAGTCCAAATGCCTCGAGTTCCGGGCTCAGTTCTGTCTGGCTCCGTGAGTTCAGCCAGCTCTAAATGAGTACCTGACGCACCTTAGGTAACTAAGGCGGATAGGCTTAGTACTGACCACATTATCTCCCTGTATGTCGAGGTGATTGAAACACGATCTTTACTTTATCTGCCATTTGTGTATTGGGCACAAAGGGGAAAAGATTATGAAGATAAGTTAAATAAAAAGCACGGGTCGATTTTAAAATCTTTCTTGGTTCAGTCGTTTCTTGGTTGTTTTCGTCCATTATTTGTTTGATTTGTTTTGACCTTTGTATGCTTTGTTCTAGTATGAGGGTGTGGTGTGTTTGGTTTTCCGAGCCTATCTGCTCTATTTTGATTCTGTTTTGTGTCCCTCTATATTTATATTCTTGTATTTTCGAAATTTCCGTTTCTAATGAGTCTATTTGTTCTTTGTTATTGTTATTTCCCTTAAGCATACTTAGTTGTTTTTTTGTTTTTGTTTTTTCTAGTTTAGTTTCTATGTGGGCCCTAACGCTATTAATGCTACAAGCATATTGAATAGATACCCGCTTAATATCTTCCCAATGTTGGATTTTGTTAAATTTAGATGAAGATTGCGTGTAAAATTGCATTATGTCTTTTATAGTTTTGATGTAGCGCTCGTCTAGTAATAGTGTATTATTGAATTTCCAGTATGTGTTTATGTTTTTGTTTGTTTTGTGTTTGTTCGTTGTTTAAAGTTGTCAGAACTGCTGTATGGTCGCTAAACTGTAGTGTTGAGAATAGGTGTTCTACTTTGTTGATTTTCATGCTCAGTGTGGCGTAAATTCTGTCTTATCGGAATCTATTCCCAGATGTTTTACATCAGTGAGTGGTTTGTAAGGTGTGTGGATATCGTGCTATGCATGTGTAGACTAGTTTGAAGGATGTTTTAATGTTGTTGATTTAGTCGGCGTGTGGTTTGTCTGCAGTTAAGCGGTTTCGAATGATGTTTTTTTGGTTCTACAATTTCTAGTTTGTATTCCACGAAATATATATATATATATATATATATATATATATATATATATATATATATATATATATATATATATATATATATATATATATATATATATATATATATATATTATTTTTTTGTGACATTTGTATTATTAAGAGCCATTTATGAAGGGTACATTTCTAGAAAACAACAAAGTAAGATAAAGCGATTTCTTTCAGCTTCAACACCCTTGTATCAAAATCATTTTATTACATTCACTGTTCTGTGTTCGGTGTTTCTTTTTTAGTCCATCTTAGAGTTAAAGTTAGGCTAAATATCATTTAGCAGCACATCTGAAACACGTTAGCATTTGAAAAATAAGATATTTATATAAAAAACTCTACTAACTTAACGGTAAGAATAATAAATTTATTTCAAGAAGATGTAAGAGATAAAATTTATAAAAATGTATGACATATTCAAATGTAAAAAGCACACAATAAAACCCATACGTTATAGTTTTACTTCATGTATCAAGTCACAGACAGACGGACAGACGTAAAAAGCCAATTACAAAGTAATATCGATTATAGAAAACAGCTTTGTTATAACAAAAACATGTATAAATTAGTGGCGGAACTAGAAAAAAGGGCCCCATATATATTAATATATATATATATATATATATATATATATATATATATATATATATATATATATATATATATATATATATATATATATATATATATATATATATATATATATATAAAATACGAGAATACGAACATAGAATACTCATTTCGGGCTTGTTCGAGTTTTAAAACAATATTAAAAACTCTTGGTTTAAAAAAAAATTAAAACAAGTACAACAACGCGTCTTTTGTGTAAGTGCTATTGGTCTGTTTAGAAAATCTCTATTTAATATAGTTCTGTCTTACAATTTTTAACGCCCCCTAACGCAGCGAGACTGATGATTCAAGCAGTACACCTACCCCCCTGTGCAGGACACCCAATAAGCGGACCACTGGTGCTTAGATTGCCACTGGGGATCTCGGGGCGCTCAACTACACATTTTTAACAAATGTTAGGTCTATGAGTACTCAGAAACTCCCCAAATTTTACCGAAGTTCGGATGGTCTCAACAACTTTTCCTAAAGCCGAAACACTCAAGGGAGAGAATTCAAATCATACACGTTTACTATCGTATTTGTTTTTAAAACAAAAAGAAGTAAACGTACATAAAAACCGAAATAGTACAGAATAGTAGTTCTACCAATATAACAAACGAACATCTTACATTATAAAATCACAATGGATTGTCAGCCCTTAATCAATGCTATAAAGAAACAAAAGTCGTCCTAATATCTATCGGCCTCTCGCGCGATGGACTTTGATTTATTTTCAAAATAATTTTGCCGACAACAGCGTGTGTTTGATTGTAGGAGAAAGAGGACTCGGGATGGTGTCTATAGAATAAAGATAATCCAACCGCAGCTACAGTATTCTTTAAAAAAAAAACAACCATTAAGTCAAAAATGCAAGAAAATTATTTTTTTTTACTATAAAAAAATTGATTATGGTCGGCTGTGGGCCCCTAAACGGCCTGCCCCCCCCCCCTCCATTGGCGGAACTAGAAAAAAGGGCCACCCCTAAAAACAAAATTCTGGACCCCCCCTATATATATATATATATATAGGCCTATATATATAAACACATAATACAAACATTGGATACTCATTTCGTTTTTCAATTTAAACTAATTACAAAAAAAATTTAAACTAATTACAAGATGTCATGTGTGTGAGTGCATTAATATGTTTTGAATTCTTTTTTTTTAAGATTTAGAATAAGTCTATTGAAAATGTTTGCTTTAATACTGTCTACCCGCTAGTTTTGAGCCGGTCAAAAGAATATAAAATATGAAAGCTTTGTATGTGTAATGGTTTCTGGTGTTTTTTTGTATTTATATTATTTGCTTCAAATATATTTCCTTTTTATGCTGTCATTCTTTAGTATGCATTTCTTAAAAAAAATAATAATTAAGAGAAGTTGTTGCCTTTTAATTTGTTTAATACAAATATATCAAAAGGAGTTAGGAGCGCCACTATTTATCTAATTTAAAAAAGGGAAATAAGTCATGGAAGTGTTTTGAACGTTTGCCCATCTTTCACACTACAGCTCAGGCATATATTTTTTTTACGCAACAGCATGTGTTAGCTACTGTATAACATCACTACTGTAGTAGATCTGTTTATTTACAAAAGCTTTTACCGTAAAGTCAAAAATGCAAGAAAATTATTTTTTTCAACTGTAAAAACTTTATTATGGTCGGCTATGGGCCCTAAATGGGGTCTGGCGGGTCTGGCGGTACTGTAGTTCCGCCCCTGGTATAAATCATCTCCAGTTCGCACCCCATATAAATGAGATATACGAAATAGAGTCAATTAATTTAAATTATCTCGGGGTATATAGGAGGGGAGGGGTAGTGTGTTCAGCATTATGCCCAGCCGCTGTTACTTTGCCTAACGCTTAATAGTGGAGTGGCGTGGTCTAGCGGCAGAACGCACGCTAGACGCCCTGGATGTCCGGGCTTCTTTACTTTTTATTATATTCATGCAAGAAAACGCTGGTTTGTACGAATATGTTGACCCGAAGATCGTCAGCACTCCAAATGCCAACTTCTTCACCTCACTGTAGCAACCTGCAAGACTATTCCATGCGTCACATTTTAGTGCCTCAACTCGCAGCATATCTTTTAGAGTCGTTCTTTTGTGCAGCGTAACGTGCATGTTTTACTGGACCTCCAATTCTCCTAACTTGCTCGTGATTTCCGTGAACTTACCACTCCACAAATGTTTGGTTGTCAAATCCAGGAACCTCTTCATAACTTCTGAGATCGTAGAAAACTCCGGAAGACCTTTAGAAATGACCGGTCCAAATTTTCCCTATATCACATCAATCTCTCTGAAAACGGGCTATAAACAACAAACATTCAACAACAACAACAAAAATGTCTCTAAAATTGGCGTTACTGTTTAAACGTAAGCACTACACATATCAGCCAATCACTTATTAATTAAGCATTAAAATTCTCAATGTTTTTGAAAACCTAAGCGAAGCCAGGCTGCATGCCTAGTTCTAATAGAATAGCGAGTGTTTTTTGTTTATATTTATTATTATATCGTTCATTACCGAGTATTGCAAAAGGGCATTTTGCGGGTTCATTGGTTGTCGACCCAGATCCATTACATTTTGCTAACAAAATAAAACAAATACGCAGAACGTTCTTCCAATAAAGTTATATAAAATTATTGGAATTGATATTACAGCTGGTTGAAACAAGTTACATTTAATTATTATATTAACATTAAAAATTACTGGTAGTTGTAATTAACATTGTGTTATAAATTACCAAATGTTTTATAAAACATTTTATAATGTATTTTTTTATAATTAATACTGTAGTCAGTTTTCTTGTTTTTGTTTCAAACTTTATTACTACTTTTTTCACTTCTTTTTATATTTTACTTTTATAATTACCTCCCTTGAAAATAAAAAATTCCTTGTTTTCTCCCCTGACAAAAAATTCTCACACGCGAGATACTTTCCAACAAACAAAAGACGACAGCAAACCGCTGTGAACTGTGTTACACATTGGTGCACTCTCGGGACTAACACTAATATTATGTGGGGGGGGGGGGGGGATTGTGTGATGGAATCTAGTATGGGGGAGTTGAATGTGTTTGGTGATTTTGGTGAAGACAATTTTTGTATCGAGTTTAGATTTGGGAGATTGTTGGTGTGGGAGAGTTTAGTTTGCGAGAACATAGTGTGGGAGAATATAGTGTGGGACAATTTTTATTGTGGGAGAATTTAATGTGGGTGAATTTAGTGCGGGAGAATTTAGTGTGGAGAATATAGTGCGGGAGAATTTAGTGTGGGAGAATTTAGTGTGTGAGAATTTAGTGTGAGAAAATCTAATGTGGGAGAATTTAGTGTGCGAAAATTCAGTGTGGGAGAATTTAGTGTAAGAGAATTTAGTGTAGTGCTAGTTCAACCTGTATTGCTAATTTAAAGTATAATAACGTGAAATTTGCGTTTAATTTTTGTAAAAAAATAATAAAATAACAGGCTAAAATCGAGTTATTTCCCTTCGGTTAATGAGTTTGTCTCCTTTTCTTTTTCACGTCATTATTCGTAGGATCGACGCCCATCACTTGACCTAATTTCTAGGAAAATGTCTTTAATTAGAAAAAACAATTTTTACTTTCTCGTATATACGAAGTATAGAGAAAGTCTTGTAATCGTGCAAAAAAAAAAATCGAGATTTTTACAAATCTCGACGTTTTACACCTCACTGATACGGAAAAACATAATTTTGCAATCTTGTCCGTATGTCTGTGTGTCTGTCTGTCTGTCTGTCCGTGTGTAAACACGATAACGTGAGTACCGTTACAGCTAGGTTGATGAAATTTCAAATATAAGTATTTTATCAAAATCGTAGATCCGTATCAAGTTTTAAGCGAATTCCGATAACCGGAAGTGGTACTTTTCCTACTTTGAATTTTTCAAAAGCCTATAACTTGAGTACTATTTCAGATAGATAAATGAAATTACACATGTAAGTAAAAGATCTAATTCTCTACCTTCTGTTAAATTTAGAGTAATTTCCGTTGACCGGAAGTAGTAATTTACGCTACTTCCGATTTCTCAAAAAACTAATGTAAATTTTAAAAGTACTGATAATATTGCGCACTATTATGCGCTTTTTTATTTGGCGTTCTTTTAGTGTGCAATTAATTTGTCTACGAGATTTTATTCTATTTTTAAAACTTTAAGTATTTAAAATGGATTAAAAATCATGTCTATAGCCCGAGTTCCCATCCCCTGTTATTTTATATAAGAATATTCGAGAAAGTTTAGGGGAGATCACTCCCGGTTTATTTTTTCTTGGGGTGTCTGTTCTCTTTACATTTAATTGGCTTTTAGAGTGCTCACGCTTCGTGTGATGTTCGACTTACTACGTCACTTTAACGTGATCTTGCCTAAACATGTTTTCCACGTGAACCTACTTTAGGTTAATTTTATCTTATTTTAGGTCCTAACGTGACACTGATATGACATTATTTTAACGTGATCTGATGTTAAATACTACATCTTCACTTTAAAGTAAATGTGGCGTATATACAAGGTACGGCGTGAGACTACATTCAACCTGATATAACTGACGTGATCCTTTTCGCGGTGATCATCTAATATATAAAGTTCAATTATGTATGTGGCGGACAATTTATAAGAGTAGAACCTTCCTTTTTATGTCATCTATTTTTTGTTTTTCTTATACAAAACGTCTAAGCTGCTATAATTAAAACAATGTTCCTTCGAGGCGTATTATTTGGGTGGCGGATGGTGGCTTTCCGTGTGAGCCTTTATACTTTCTAAAGGGAGGCATAGGTTACAAGAGTGACAGGAGTACATCGTTACTTCAGGATGGTTTTTTATATAGTGCCCGTATATGTCTAGGTACCAAGTCCAATCTATGTGCGGAATCTTGTCAATACACATTTTACAAAGTAAGAAGTCCCCGTGTTCATGGCGCACGTGTATTTTAGCTTCATCAACTGATTTGCATCGCTGGGTGCAAAATCTGCACTTTTTGTCGTCGAATACTGATTTTGTAGTGTTTTTTTATTTTTTTGCTGTTTGTTTTGTGTCTGTGGGGCTGTATTCCTTTTTCCTTTTTGGACTTGTATATTCGGGCATATCTGTATCTGTGCTGGGCTTGTTATGTTCGAGAGTTGGCTTCATTGTAAACGTAAAATTGACTGGGTAGAGCGAGGATAGTAGAGGAGAGATCGATTTGAGAGTTGTTGATGAAGATGGTTTAACGGTTGGTGTTTTCGCTGTGCTCGTACTAGGGGTTATTGGCTTGCTTGACGGTTTGGCTGGACTAGTTGGTTTCCTGAATTGAGTTTTGGGTGAGATCGGTGCAGTCGTAGTGGGGGTGGCTTGCATGTTCGTAGATTTAGGAGGTTCTGTTGGTTGTTGCTGTACAGGGATATTTGTTGAAGGGTGCTGAGTTGAGATCGGCGCAGTCGCAATTGGGGTGACTTGTGAGTTTACCGGAGTAGGAGGTTCTGTTGATGGCAGCTGTGCAGGTGTAGGAGGTTCTGTTGATGGCAGCTGTGCAGGTGTAGGAGGTTCTGTTGATGGCAGCTGTGCAGGTGTAGGAGATTCTGTTGATGGCAGCTGTGCAGGTGTAGGAGGTTCTGTTGATGGCAGCTGTGCAGGTGTAGGAGGTTCTGTTGATGGCAGATGTGCAGGTGTAGGAGGTTCTGTTGATGGCAGCTGTGCAGGCGTAGCTGGATCCTGTGATGTTGTTAGGTGTGTATTTGATGCTGGGCATTGATTGGTCCAGTGCGAGGTTGAAGAGCAGAACTGGCAGGCTTGTTTCCTTCCGTTGATTGCTACTAGGATGTTGAGGGATTTGTTTTTGTGATTAATTTGAATGTAATGAGTGATGTTATTTGGGTTGTCAGTGTGTATGGAGAAGTTGCGATTACTGGTGTGAGGAATTGTGGTTATGATTGGTTCTTTGTTGCTGTAAGGCTGTAGTGCTTGTATGAGTGTGAGGTCGTTGAGTGTGGGGGGTACCCATCTAAGGGTTCCGCTTAGTTTGTCTTTTTCATGTAGAGTGAAGCGTAATGTGTAGGGGCCATGTATTTTGTGCGTATTGTGTAGGGTGGTGACATCGAATTCTTTTTTTTTTTTTTTTCAGCGAGACTTGTTCAGTAAATACGCAGAAATAATAATACGAACTGGCAAAGGACCTAGTCAAGTAATGTTAATCAATCTTTTTGGTATTTATATTACAGCTAGTTGATACTAGTGTTAACTAATTATTGGATTAATCATTAACAATTACTAGGAATTGTAATTAACATTTTGTTATTAATCACCAAATGTTTTAGATATTTTTCTTGTAGTTTAATTTTCTATAATTAATGTTAACGTTTGTTTACTTGTTTTTGTTTCAGTATATATTAAAACTTTTTACTTTTCTTTTTATTGTTTAATTTTATAATTTCCTCCCTTTAAAAAAAAACATCATTTGTTATTTCCCCTGACAAAAAAGTTCTACGCGCGAGATGTTTTGACAGAAACAGAAGACGACAGCAAACCGCTGTGAACTGTGTGACACCTTGGGTGTGATGGTTTTGAGGTGTAGGTTCCTAAAGGTGTCTGTTGTGTCTGTTAGAGCGTATTTCCTACGCCATTGAATTCTGTTGTATAATGGGGTTGAGAGTTTTTGCATTTTTCGTGTACTAGTTTTTCGTTATTTTGTAATATTTGTAAGCATTCTGTGTAAAAGGGACTGTGTTTTCCTCTTATGTAATGTGGAGTTGTATTATTGATTTGTGTAAGTTTGTTGAGCTGAATGCCTATATTATGGTGACAGGACAATTGATCTCAGACAAAATATCTCAGACAAAATATCTCACAGCAAAATTTTAATAGTGTGTGGGATGATTTTAGTGTTTTTTTTATTGACTGTCATATGTTTTGTTTATTTTATTTAATGTTGTTTATAGGCCTATATAATAATTGTAAGAATTGTTTGTCGCATAATTTTGTCATATTCTATTAAACTTTTTAAAAATTAAGATTACTAACATAGTATGCGAAGATTTAAAAATTGTGCTATAGATAGCGTAGGTGAACCTGCCAAACATGAGTTAATCCTACCCTGTCAGGTTGATGAAACTATATCAAAGAGAATGAAATAACAATAAGGACACACATTCGTATCAAGGTGGCCGCACGCTTTAATTGCAGAGACATGCCTTTAGGGAAAGGCAACCGCCCTCCATGGACAATGCAACTAGTCAATAGTTATGAGTCGGTCACATATCCTTATTTAAACGACAGCGGTCATCGCGGGGACAAGTTCGCCATTGTGTGTATGCAAGCAAAGCAGTATTAGTAGTGGCCTACATCGCAGAAAGGAACTTAGTTTCTAGTGAATTTATGTCGAGCAAGAGTTCACACAATAGTACGTAATCACATAATATTAGAGGTGTGATCACAGCCATACACCAGGGGTCGGCAACCTTTTGAGACGAAAGAGCCAAAAATTACAATTTACAAAATTTCCCAGTTTTTAAAGAGCCACTAACATTATTTTTCCAATATTCTGGTATTTGATTAGAATTAAGTAAATACATTTAATTGTTTATTTGAAATAAATACCGTTAAATATGAACTAATACTGATTCATAGAATAACATGTTTCGCACAAAAAAGTGTTTAAGATAGATCTGAAAAGATTAAGTTAGTTATCAAATAATATAACTATATGACAATCCCAATCCACTTTAGAAGCCAATAACTTTGTTTTTCTTTTTTTTACGGACACCACTGGCTCAGGAAATGTTCCCCATAGCCAAGAAGCCCTCAACTCTGACTAACTGGCTTGGATATAGGTTTGATAACCGAATCGGTCGATTCTGTCCTTCGGTTCTCACAGTGCTTATCTTCCACCCTACTTGTTCCCCACAGTCCAGTACCTGGCTCCACAGTAGGATACTAATAACTAAAATACTTCGGTAGAGGGATGCATTCTGAGTAAAATAACATTCCCCATTTAACAATATTCGAAAATGTCGGCACTTCAGCAGTGGCAAGGATGGAATGGTCGAAGCGGGGCTGGCTACAGCACGGCTGTGGGGTTGGGCCTGGTGCCCAAGCGGCTGTCGGCTGTCCGTTTGCTTTCTACCTCACCTATTCTCGCTGTTCTCTGATGAGTTATTATTAATCCTATTTAAAGTCGTTTTACTTTAAAATATATTTTTGTTAGTTTAGAAAATAAAATAAAATAATTATTAATCATTGTTCATGGACTCGAGAGCCGCACCTTGACATCAAAAAGAGCCGCATGTCCAAGGTGGGTGTCGTAAGGCTGAAAAACAGAAAATACAATACAAGTACTGGGAAACAAATATAAACGCTAGAATTATTGCATTACTTTAAATCCAGTTTACACAGTTTTCTTGGTATTAATAGTACAGCTGGTTGATACTATTGACTACTTAGTATTGGATTAGCAACTAACAATTACTAGGAGTTGTTATTAACATTTTCTTATTAATCACCTAAAGTTTTAAATAATTTCTTTGTAGTTTAATTTTTTATAATTAATACTAACGTTTCCTTACTTGTTTTTGTTTCAATATATATTAATTGTTTTTTCGTTTTTTTTATCGTTTAATTATATAATTACCTCCCCTTAATTAAATTATTGTTTGTTATTTTTCCTGACAAAAACGTTCTACGCGCGAGATATTATGACAGAAACAGAAGACGACAGCAAACCGCTGTGTACTGTGTTACACCTTGGTGCACTCTCGGTACTCACACTAATATTCTGTGTGCATTTCACCCCCACTTCACCCCACCCCCGCCTCTCCCTAATTCTTCAGCAGGTCTTAACACAAAAAAAATTACCAATCGCTCTCTAGAGGGTATCGCACGGGTACACGGATTAGCGCGGCATGAGCACACCCCAGTAGCACGTGCATCAATCATTGACCAGCCGGGTGAGAAACACAATCAGCGCGGTGGTAACAAGGTCGGTAACCGGATCTGTTTGACACGTGGTAAGATAGCCGGACCCGGTAGACGGAACACTTAGTAAGACGGTCCTGTTAGCCGGAACACTTAGCCGGACCTGTTAGCCGGAACACTTAGTGAATCGGATCACAGAGCTAGCCGAACAGAACCACTGAGTTAGCCGGAATACTAAGTTAGCCGGAACCGTAAGCCGGACTAAGGATTTAGCCGGACCACAGAGTTAGCCGGATCACCAAACTAGCCGGACCACTTAGTTAGCCGGACCCGTAAGCCAGATCACTGATTTTTGCCGGACCACTGCGTTAGCCGGAATACTAACTTAGCCGGATCGCTAAGCTAACCGCGCCACTGATTTAACCGGAACCTTGAAAACTAGACCATAATAAGCCCACTAGTAATCCGGGCCACGGAATGAAATAACTTTTCTCTTAGCAGCCGTCACATGATACCCGTCTCCCAGCATCAATCATGCATGTGATCATAAGCTGTGGGCGCCATGTTTCTTGTCGTGACGTCACACATCATGGAGGTAACCTCTGATCAAAATCCTCCCCCCCCCCGCCACAACTACCCGAACAAGAGAGTAGAGATGGCTTACAGTAATGTTATATAGGGATTATGGCCGAGCCTGAGGGAATGATCTGTTTCAGCTGTCTCTTGTAGCTTTCTATAATTCATGATATTGTGGTTCTGTCAAAAAAACAGCAACATGGAATCTATAAATAGCCAGATCTAAATCGTGTACAGTGAAAGAATCGACATGCGTTTTTTTTTAGAAATATTGGGGGGGGGGGGGATTTGCAGATATAGACTATAAGGGGAATTATATCTAAAGTACTGGGAGAAAGATATAAATGCTCGAATCACTGTTTAGTATTAAATCCAGCATAAATAGTTTTCTCGAAATTAATAGTAAAGCTGCTTAATACTATGACTACTGTTTATTGGATAAGCAACTAACAATTACTAGGAGTTCTGATTAACATTTTGATATTAATCTCCTAAAGTCTTAAATCATTTCTTTGTACTTTAATTTTTTATAATTATTACTAACGTTTGTTTACTTGCTTTTGTTTCAATATGTATTAATTTTTTTTTCTTTTCTTTTTATCGTTTAAGTATATAATTATCTCCCCTAATTTAAATTTTTGTTTGTTATTTCCCCTGACAAAAAAGTTCTACGCGCGAGTTACTTTGACAGAAACAGAAGACGACAGCAAACCGCTGTGAACAGTGTTACACCTTGGTGCACTCTCGGGACTAACACTAATAATCTGTGGGCATTTCACCCCCTCTTCACCCCACCCCCGCCTCTCCCTAATTCTTCAGCAAGTCTTAACGCCACAAAAAAAAAAACCACCAATCACTCTCTAGAGGGTATTCGCACGGTCACACGGATCAGCGCGGCGTGAGTACACCCCTGTAGTATGTGCATCAATTATTGACCAGCCGGATGAGAAACACAATCAGCGCGGTGGTAACAAGGTCGGTAACCGGATCTGTTTGACACGTGGTAAGATATCCGGACCCGGTAGCCGGAACACTTAGTCGGAACACTTAGTTAGTCGAAACACTTAGTAAACCGGATCACGGAACTAGCCGGACCACTGAGTTAGCCGCATCACTGGGTTAGCCGGAATACTGAGTTAGCCGGAACCGTAAGCCGGACTAATGATTTAGCCGGACCACAGAGGTAGCCGGAATATTGAATTAGCCGAACCCGTAAGCTGGACCACTGAGATAGCCGGAATACTGAATTAGCCGGATCACTAAACTAGCCGGACCACTGAGCTAGCCGGACCACTGAGTTAGCCAGATCAATAAGTTAACCGGAACAATGATTTTCGGACCACTGAATTAGCCGAACCCGTAAGCCGGATCACTGATTTTTGCCGGACCACTGCGGTAGCAGGAATGCTTACTCAGCCAGACCGCTAAGCTAACCGCGCCACTGATTTAACCGGAATCTTGAACCATAATTAGCCCACTAGTAATCCGGACCACGGAACGAAATAACTTTTCTCTTAGCATCTGTCACGTGATACCCGTCTCCCAGCATCAATCATGCATGTGTTCATAAGCCGTGGGCGCCATGTTTCTTGTCGTGAAGTATGTTTCTAATCAAAGAAAAAAATATATATATAGAACAGGGGTCGGCAACCTTTTGGGACGGAAGAGCCAAAAGTTACATTTTACCACATTTTACAGTTTTTAAAGAGCCACAAACATTTTAATTTCAATATTGTGATATTTGAATAGGTATATATATATATATATATATATGTATATATATATATATATATATATATATATATATATATATATATATATATATATATATATATATATATATATATATATATATATATATATACATTAAATTTAAAATAAATAGCTTAAAATATGAAATAATATTTATTCATATAAAAACATACACATGTTTCGCACAAAACATATTAAAGTAGTTTAGCAAGCTCTGCTCGAAATTATAAACTTTACATGGTTATTATATCTATATCTTTAATTACCGAGTATTGCAGACTAATATGATTATGAGTTTTAATAATAATTAAAAATAATTATTAATATTTGTGCATGGAGCTGAAGAGCCGCATCTTGACATCAAAAGAGCCTCATGCGGCTCGCGAGCCGCAGGTTGCCGACCCCTGATATAGAATCTTCACTTTTTTTTTTTTTTTTTTTTTTTTTTCGTAGTGACTCAATGAGCCACGTATCAGATATTAAGCTGATAAGAACAGATACTTTTTTTTTTTTTTTTTTTTTTTTTTTTAAGATCCTTTATTGTACATATAATACAAGTTACGTTTGTAATACACAATGTCTAAAAGTAATAGTTACTTAATAACAACATATATGCTTAAGTTTCCTAATACAAAACGTCTAAAATTACCTTTAAGGTTTTATGAAGGGCGATCTTTTGACTTCCGGATGATGCTCTCTCGTGTGTACTTTCATCCCTTGAGAGGGAGGCATGTTAGGCAAATGTGGCAGGTATACGTGAGTTCATACGGATGACATCTCCTGTAGTGCTGGGTTATATTCGTGTGTATGATCTTGTTGTCGCACAGGTGACACACCAAGAGCTCCTTGTGTGTCGAGGACTCGTGTTCTCTAGTGTCTGCAGGTATTTTAAAATTCTGGGTGCAAAACATGCATCTGTTGTTGCTGTAATCCAGTTTATAGTATTTTAGGTTTTTTTTTTCTGATTTACATCCGTTGGGCTGTGTTTCCTTTTTGTGCTGTCGCTCAATTCTAAGTCTGGGCTGGAGATATTGATAGTGGAGTTTGGTTTTGCTTCAAATGTGAATGTGCCTTTGTTCAACTTGGATGGTGACACAAAGTTTGGTATGTGGATTGTTAATGCATTTGGTTTGCCGTTTGGTGATTTTATTATACTCTTATTTGAGGTTGTTGGCTTGCTTGCTATTTTGGGCGGGCTGGCTGGTTCCGTGAGTGATGTTTCCGCTTCCATTGGTTTTGGTAGCTGTGGTACATCTGTGGCTGTTTCTTTCGTTGCTGGTGGTTGTGCACTAGGTGCTGTGCTGATGTCCTGGCACTGTTTGATTGATGATGGTTGTACTTCGGGTGTTGGGTCTGTGTTGATATCCTGACATTGGTTGGTCCAGTGTGCTGTTGATGAGCAGTGTTGGCATGCTTGTTTTCTTCCGTTTATGGCTACTAACATGTTGAGTGATTTGTTTTTATAGTTTATTTGGATATAGTGAGGTATGTTTGCTGGGTTGTCAGTGTATATTGAGAAGCTACGGTTAGTGGTGAGAGGAATTGTGTATATGGAAGGTTCTTTGTTGCTGTAGGGTTGTAGTGCTTGTATAAGTGTGCGATCGCTTAGTGTGGGTGGGACCCATCTAGGGGTTCCGTTGATCCTGTCCTTTTCGTGTAAGGTGAAGTATAGTGTGTAAGGGCCGTGTGTTTTGTGTGTGTTATGTAAGGTAGTGACGTCGAAGGCAGTTGATGTGAAGAACCAGGTGTCTGCTCGTCCATAGTTAAGGAGGAAGATCTGTTGTTTGCTTATTAGTTGACGAAGGATATGGCCTCTCAGATTGGGTTGACCATTTGAGTTGATTGTGACCTGGATGGTGGGTGAATCAGCAGGAAATAGTTCCGGGCAGTCTTCTTCAGGTAGGTCCAATATGGCTGTAGTTGCTGAAGGGGGTTGGGCACCGTAGTCCGGGTGGCTCCTCCCCAAGTATCTCGACCCAGGGGGAACATCCAAGGGCGCAGCCCCTCTGCTGGCGTGGATTATATTTGCATTTGTCGTCGAGCTAGGCTGTGACATTGTTGGATGCGTAAAGGTTATCACTTGTTCGTGCCAAAAGTACAACTACCAACTAATTTTTTTTTTTTTTTTGTGCCGTTTGGCGTTTAATATTGTTCCTTCCACAAGTGGATAGGTTGCATGTTAAAAAATTACAATGTGATACATAGTATAACATTAAAAAGATTTACAATGTCTTAATATTCCTTCTGATTTCTTTGTTCCATGTTTCTTTGATTTCTTTGTTCCGATTTCTTGGTTCCATTTGTTTCTTTCTTGATTTTGTTTCTGGTTTGCTGTGACATAAAGTACAGGACAGTACAAACATGATCGCTTCTCTGTTTTTTGGCCTTTCTTCTTGTGCTTGATACGCTCTTGGTTTGATAATGGTTTATTCTTTGTTGGTAGTTGTACTTGGTGAGAGTGAGTTTGGTATCTTGACGTTGATGGTGAGGTTGGTCGAATGGTGTAGAACTTGCGTTGAGGTGAGGCATGATGCGCATGGTAGTAGAGTTGTTCGATGAATTGAAGCTTGGGGAGATGAGTTGGGTGGGTTCTAGTGTTTGAGAGATCTTTCGAGGTGAGTTGCTTTGAAGTATTGTTCATTGTGGATTGAGGAGGAGTAACGTTGTGACGTAGTCGAGTAATTGAGTTGGGCGAGGTGACGTTGAAGAGTGAAGTTTGCTGAGTCGATGGTTTTGAGCTTGGTGAAGTACAACTACCAACTAAGAATCAACCACTGTCAAACCAAGAGCGTATTAGTCACCAATTTGTCCAGAATTTTCTTGGTACTCATACTAAAGCTGGTTGATATAAGTGACTTTAAATTATTAGATTAACAACTACCAATTACTGGGTGTTGTGCTTAACATTTTGTTATTAGTCATAAAAAGTTTTAAATATATTTTATGTTATTTAATTTTCTATAATTTATACTAACGTTTGTTTACTTGTTTTTGCTTCACAATATATTATTATTATTTCTATGTCTTTTTATCGTTTACGTTTATAATTACCTCCCTTTAAACAAAAACAATGTTTGTTTTCTCCCCTAACAAAATATTTCCACGCGCGAGATATTTTGCTCATCCAAAGACGATATCAAACCGTTGTGAACTGTGTTACACCTTAGTGCACTCTCGGGACTAACACTAATATTCTGTGTCAGCGTTTAGTTCCATGTGGTGTGGGGGGGGAGGTGTGTTATGGAATCTAATATGGGGGAGTTGAATGTTTTGATGATTTTGGTGGAGACTATTTTTGTATCGAGTTTAGATTTGGGAGATTGTTGGTGTGGGAGAGTTTAGTGTGCGAGAATATAGTGTGGGAGAATTTAGTGTGGGAGAATTTAGTGTGGGAGAATATAGTGTGGGAGAATTTAGTGTGGGAGAATTAATGTGGGAGAATTTAGTTTGGGAGAATTTAGTGTGTTAGAATTTAGTGTGTGAGAAATTAGTGTGGTGGGATTAGTGGACGCATTTTGTGTGTGGTGGGTGGTTCCTGTGGTTCCTGTGGTTGCTGTGGTTGCTTTGGTTGCTTTGGTTGGTGTGGTTGCTGTGGTTGCTGTGGTTCCTGTGGTTGATGTGGTTGCTGTGGTTGGTGTGGTTGCTGTGGTTGGTGTGGTTGCTGTGGTTGGTGTGGTTGCTGTGATTGCTGTGGTTGCTGTGGTTGCTGTGGTTGGTGTGGTTGGTGTGGTTGCTGTGGTTGGTGTGGTTGCTGTGTAATTGGGTTCTGAGGCATAAACAGTGGGGTGTTGCCATTAAGGGTAGCAAACTGAAAGACATCTATTAAATAGGTCGGTAACCTTTTGAGACGAGAGAGCCAAAAGTTACAACTTACAAAATTTCTCAATTTTATAAGAGCCAAAACATTTTTTATTTCAATATTATGATACTAGCCATCGGTACCCGTTTCACGTAAATTATAGGCATTTATATTTTAAAATGTTGTACTTGTTTCAGAAAAATAATTTATGAAATAGTTATTGGTCAAAACGCAATGTGCTTTACTACACGCTGAAAGATATTAGCGACAAAGCAAAAATAATAACTAATTAGCTAAAAATCCGACACATTTGACATAACACAGGCACACACTGATTAAGTGACTTAAATGATCCCGTTAAAAATCTGGCTATTCAATGGTCATTATGTTGTTTTTAAGTAATTTGTATTAGTTTGACCGATAAAACTGTATGTATTTCATAGCGTACGTCTTGATGAGTAGATCTATAGATCTAGATCTGAATCAAATTTGAATGAAAGAGTTCCTTTCTTTATAGTCTAAAATCGGAAGATTCACTATAAAAAAAAAAAGTTATACTTGGTGTGTCTCGATTGCGCACTATCTGCGTGGTGTTAAGTACACTATCATCTCAGCTATTTATGCTCCTTATATAAAACGGAGAATGAAAAACTTAACTTACGTGAATATGCCTATTCTTTTAAATTAATTTGTGTAACCCAAATTAGCCAGTTCCATAGCTAAACAAACAAAGATTTCTATAACACAATTAAGGCCTGAAATAGTTTAAAAGATAATTTCATTTTTTGGAATAGATTCTAGAGAAGATAGAGTCTAAATCTTTATCTTAGCGACTTAGCGTCTACGTCTAGTTTTTGCGTAGATTTAGATCTAGTCTAGAACCATGTGTCTCCCCGTCCGTAGTTGATTAGCAAAATTTGGTGTGGGCTGGTGAGTTGGCGGATGATGTGTCCACGTAGATTGGCACGGCCGTTAGCTTGGATGACCACCTGCATGACTGTTTTTGGTGTTGGTTGAGTCGAGAAAAGATCAGGGCTTTCTTCCTCAGGCAGTTCAATTATGAGGATTGTTGATTGATCGGTTGACTTCGCTGTATCTGAAAGGGATTGGGCCCGTGGTTTCATTAAGCCACCCGAACCGTAGTCCGGGTGGCTCCTCCTCGGGTCTCTAGACCAAGGGGGATCATCCAAGGGTGCAACCCCTTTGCTGGCGGTGACAATTTTTTCATGTCGTCTTTGAGGACGACATCGGTGAAAGTAAGCTGAGATATATGTTTGTTTGTAATCGTGGATTACAAAGTAATATATAGAAGCTTCACGCAAATAAAAATATCTTAAAAGTAATCAACAGCGATGAGTAAATAGATTTCTCGGTACTAATATAAAAGTTTATTGATATAAGTAATTTCTAATTATTAGACTAACAGCTAACAATTACTAGGAGTTGTAATTAAAATTTTGTTAGTAATCACCAAAGGTTTTATATACGTTTATTGAATATTAATTTTCTATAATTTATACTAATATTTGTTTCCTTTTTTTTGCTTAAAAATATATTATTATTTTTTCCATTTCTTTTTATAATTTAATTTTATAATTACCTCCCTTGAAAAGAACTCAATATTTGTTTTCTCCCTTAACAAAAAAAGTTTCACGCGCGAGATATTTTGACTCAAACGAAAGACGAGAGCAAACCGCTGTGAACTGTGTTACACTCTCGGGACAAACACTAATATTCCGGGGGGGGGGGGGGGGGGGGGGGGAGGGGGGAGTGTTTGATGGAATCTAATAAGGGGGAATTGAATGTTTCGGTGATTTTGGTAGAGTTTAGCTTTGGGAGATTTTTAGTGTGGGAGAATTTAGTGTGCGAGAATTAAGTGTGGGAGCATTTAATGTGGGAGAATTTAGTGTGTGGGAATGTAGTGTGGGGGATTTTAGTGTGGGATAATTTAGTGTTGGAGAATTTAGTGTAGGTAATTTTTTTGTGGGGGAGTTTAGAGTGGGAGAATTTAGTGCGGGACAATTTTGTGTAGGAGAGTTAGGTGTGGAAGAAATGAGTATATTGTGTTGTAGTGTAGACAAAGGAAGTTATTTGAGTGTTTGTGTGTATATAAATAAATCTACGTGTGATTGGGTTTACTGTGGGTAAGTTGAGTGAGGGTGTTTAGATTAGTGAGGGTAGAGGTGGGGGGGGGGGGGTCCTTCTTGGTGTGGTTTAATCAACCTCCGGATCATGTGACAATGTGACGGATTGCGTCATATGTATAACGGTGCTTTATTTATTTCTTTATCTAAGACTAAATAGTAGGGAAAAACATGTCAATTACCCTATATATTAACGAGCTTTCACAAGCGCGAAATTACAAAAGTAAGTGTACACTTTTGAAGCTATAATACTAAACACAAAGCTTTCTACTGCTAGTCCGAATGTCTCGAGTTCCGGGCTCAGTTATGTTGGGCTCCGTGAGTTCACCCAGCTCTGATGGGTACCTGGCGCACCATAGTTAACTAAGGCGGATAGGCTTAGTACTGACCACATTATCTCCCTGTATGTCGAGGTGATTGAAACACGATATTTACTTTATCTGCCATTTGTGTATTGGGCACGAAGGGGAAATGATTATGAAGATAAGTTAAATAAAAAACGCGAGTAGATTTTAAAATCTTTCTTGGATCAGTCGTTTCTTGGTTGTTTTCGTCCATTATTTGTTTGATTTGTTTTGATCTTTGTATGCTTTGTTCTAGTATAAGAGTATGGTGTGTTTGGTTTTCCGAGCCTATTAATGCTATTAATGATACAAGCATATTAAATTGATATCCGCTTAAAGTCTTATTTAAAATCGTCTCAATGTTGGATTTTGTTAAATTTGGATGATAACTGTGTGTAAAATTGTATTATATCTTTTATATCTTGTATGCTTTTGTGTAGCGCTCGTCTAGTAATAGTGAATTATTGGGTTCCCAGTATGTGTTGTTATGTTTTTGTTTGCTTTGTGTTTGTTCGTTGTTTAAAGTTTGTCAGAACTGCTGTATGGTCGCTAAATTGTTGTGTTTAATGTGATTTCACAAATGATTTTACTTTCTTCTTCAGTTGTTTACAAGCTGTAAAACCCGACTAACAAAATAGAACCCGTAGGCCTAAGTATTAGTGATATCGATACTACCTTTCTCCGCTTTTGTATTCCGTTATATTTGTAGTATATTATTAGGCCATTAGGTCTATTTAAAATATAAAATAAAGATGTATCTAAGCTGTCTTAAACATTATAAGCCAAAGGTGGATATTATTAATTGAACAGTGGTTGATCAAATTCACCAAGTAGACTGTGCGGGATCCAAAATGTTATTAATATAAGAAATATTAGTTAAAAACACAATATTTTACGAGTGTGTTCATTCTATTGTAACAAGCTGAATGTGTACACTGATAGTCTTCATTTATTTCATATCCCATTAGTTTATCCTGCTAAAGAATAAATAAACCCTTGTAAACAAAGGCCTATACTGATTTGCTTGATACCCCCACACACTCAAATAACGATTGTATAAGAAGGTGGGGGGGGGGGGGGCTTTCTGAGTTAAAGACCTTTGACTCGGATGCGAATTAAGTTGCTTCTTTTGTCATGTTAGTGAGATTGATTTTTTCGAATACTACATCTAAAAATGAAGTTGAAAGTATATAAAGTATGGTAGATAATTTAGCTATAAAGTCGTAGGGTACGTTTTGCTTTTCTAAACGTGGTACGGAATTGAATCTGCCCTTCATCGTCCACAAATAAAGTCCCTCTTTTTTACACACATTCCCCTCCCCCATCCACAGCTTATCCTCATTGTTGCCAGACGTTTTTTTACAGATCCCGTATACCCAAGATTTGTTAAATGTTATCACAACTGGACAGTGTGGTCTAGTATGTCCGCCCCCCCCCCCCCGAAGAAAGTCTACCACCCCCCCCCTGAATATTTCAAGTGCCCCCACCCCCTCGGAGAAAAAAAAAGTTTGGAAGAAACACTGGTGGTGTCTCGGATGGTCCTCATGAAGAGAATTATAGATATAGATAGATGATCCGAAGGTTGATTATAGGCCACACCCTGAAGGGCAACAACTCTGACCCACGAGAAAGATTGAAGAAATGTACACTGGATGTCTGGACAGAATAAATGCGCTTTCTTTTTCCTTTTGTGTATTATAGCAGTGTCAATCACACTGTGTTTATTTCAGACTTTTTCTCCCGGGGTGGGGGGGGAGGGGTAAATGGTACAAGTATATACTTTCTATAAAAAAATCTATTTCATTCGCGGTAGGTGAAGGTGGGGGGGGGGGACTTAGAAGAAACTCTGATCACCACACCAGAATTTATCCCGAGTACCCACACAAAATGCGTCCACTAATCCCACCCACGCACAACATGCGTCCACTAATCCCACCACACACACAACATGCGTCCACTAATCCCACCACACACAACATGCGTCCACTAATCCCACCCACACACAACATGCGTCCACTAATCCCACCCACACACAACATGCGTCCACTAATCCCACCCACGCACAACATGCGTCCACTAATCCCACCACACACAACATGCGTCCACTAATCCCACCTCCACTTGCACAAAACAAACTCACCCCCACTAATACCTAACACACCCACAAACATACCAACAGGGGAGAATACATTGTATTTTTTAAAGGGAGTTAATTATAAAATTAAACAATATAAAGAAATGGAAAAAAATAATAATATACTTTCAAGCAAAAACAAGTAAACAAACGTTAGTATAAATCAGGGGTCTCCAAACTACGGCCCGCGGGCCGTATGCGGCCCGCGAGGTCCTCTCATCCGGCCCGCGGAGATATTTTTGTCCACGGAAAAAAACGTTTGTTGGCGATGGCTGAGGAACTTTGACCAGGAAATTAAAGACATGCCAGGAAGAAACTGGCCCCTGAACTGAAATTTGATAGTTAATGCGGCCCTCGGACTGAAATGTTGGGAGACCCCTGGTATAAATTATAGAAAATTAAATTACAAAAAATGTATTCAAAATCTTTGGTAATTAATAACAAAGTGTTAATTACAACTCCTAGTAATTGTTAGTTGTTAATCAAATATTTTGAAATCACTTATATCAACCATCTTTTATATTAATACCAAGAAAATTCATTAAGCATGGTTTCGACCGTGTTTTCTACCGCTTTGTTTATTATGCAGACAAAATAGTCCTACTCTAACTCACGCAAATCTCGCCAACGACCGCTGTGGGGTTGCTCCCACACATCCCTCGAAGTGCACATGCCCTCGAGATGAGTCACCCAGTACTTGTATTGGGTGGCTTCAAATATACGAGTGGCTAACATTTCAATCTTCTAAATTTTCAGCCTGACGACACCCACCTAAGTGAAATCTTAGGTGGGATGGCTGTCACAATCGCTAGCAAATCGACTTATCTACTACGTCAAACACAACTACCTCGCTCCCAACAACTTCACTACCACTCTGACGACACCCACCTAGGAGAAATCTTAGGTGGGTGGCTTCCGTCAAGCACTCGCAAATCAACTAACCCAGGGGTCGTCAACCTTTTGAGACGTAAGAGCCAAAAGTTACAATTTACAAAATTTACCAATTTTTAAAGAGCCACATTTTTTTTCAATATATGGTAATTGATTAGGATTAGTAAATAAATTTGATTTGTTATTTAAAATAATTAGCTTTAAATATGAAATTATATTTATTCATATTAAAACACACACGTGTTTCGCCAAAGAAATAAAATTAGTAATCAAATAATATAATTATAGAACTATCAAAATCCACTTAATAAGAAGCTGTTAACTTTTTTTTCTGTCTTTAGGGATATCACCGGCTCAGGAGGTGTCTGCATAAGCTAGGCAGGCCTCAACACGGCAAACTCTGTCTAACTGTCCTTGGGTATCGGTTTGATTACCGTGTATCGGTCACTTCTGTCCTTTGGTTCTCACCAGGCTTATCTTCCACCACACCCAACACAGGGTAAACTCGTATCCCACCGTCCTGTATCCAGCTCGACCGTAGGAAGCTAATAAGTAAAAAAAAACTACGTCACGCAGGTCAAATTAATGATTACTGACTGATAGGGAAATGCATTCTAAATAAAATAACATGCCCCATTCAAAGATTTCGAAAAAGTCGGCACTTTGCAGTAGCAAGCATGGAATTGTTACCACGGGGCTGTCAATAGCACGGCTGTGGGGCTGGGCCTGGTGCCAAGCGGCTGTCCGTATACTTTCTACTGCACCTATTCTCATTGTTCTCTGATGAGTGTGTTTATCCTGTTTAAAGTTGTGTTTCTATACAGTGAACTAACCATCTCTCAAGACCAACTACTCAACTTACCTAAAATAAACAATCGTCAACAGCTTCACTTCGCCCACCTCAACTACTTCACCTAGCTCAAAACCCTCGACTCAGCAACATCAGCAAAACTTCACTCTTCAACGCCATTTCGCCCAACTCAATCACTCGACTACGTCACAACTTCACTCTTCTTCAAAACCACAATGAACAATATTTCAAAGCAACTCACTTCGAACGATCTCTCAACCAACCTAGGAAAAACCATACTTCAACGCAAGGACACTACCTCAACCACCCTCTCCAAGTTCTACACCATTCGATCAACTCTACCATCAACGACAAGCCACAAGCTCGCCCTTTCAACAACAGAACATCTCTCATTGACATTCTCAAACTACAAATACCAACTAAGAATCAACCACTACCCAACCAAGAATGTATTAATCACAAGAAGCACGGTCAAAAACAGAGAAGCGATCATGTTGTATTGTCCTGTACTTTATGTCATAGCAAACCGGAAACAAAATCAAGAAATCAAAAGAAACAAACGGAACCAAGAAATCGGAACAAAGAAATCAAAGAAACATGGAACAAAGAAATCAGAAGGAATATTAAGACATTGTAAATCTTTTTAATGTTATACTATGTATCACATTGTAATTTTTTAACATGCAACCTATCCACATGTGGAAGGAACAATATTAAACGCCAACCGGCAAATAAAAATAAAAAAAAATTGCTATTTAAGTCCACGACAAATCCTGATTACGGCTTGGGTGGCTCAATGAAATCCTGGGCCCCACCCCTGTAGCCAAGTCAACAACAACAACCCCTGATCTACCACAGGAAGAATGCCCAGACCCCAATCCAGCTGAAACACCAACTATGCAAGTACTCATCACTTCAAGAGGTCAACCAAACCTGCGAGGCTATATAATAAGACAGTTCATCAGCAATCATCAAATTCTTCTACTCAACTATGGCAGAGCTGACACCTGGTACTTCTCCTCACAAGCCCTTGACGTCATCACAATGCATAACACAAGCAAAACACACGGTCCATATACATTGCAGTTCTCACTTCATGAAGACGACAAAATTAACGGAACCTTTAGATGGGCACTCCCTAAACCCGACAACGCTACATTCATACAAGCTCTACGCCTATTTAGGAATAAAGGGCCATCCATAAACACAATCCCACACAATAATAATCGCAGCCTTTCTATCTACACTGATAAACCCTCAACTATCCCACACTACATCAAAATAAACTACAAAAACAAATCACTCACTATCCTCATCTCTATCGCCGGGAGAAGACAAGCGTGTCAAATCTGTTCCTCCACCCTACACTGGACGAACCATTGCCAGTAAACGCTTAAACTCCACCATATTCTGAATTAAGGACGAAGAAGAAGATTTGGCAAATTGGTCAAATACCATGAATCCATGAAACCTGATATGTGTAATGGATTCCCGCGTTTTTTTTTTTTATTTATACTAGTAATTTGGAATTAATTCATTTTTATAGCTTAGTCATTCGTCAGGATGCTTAATTTTAGTAATTCTTAAGAGAAGAATTTTTAGTTTTAATTCGCTTGGTAAACAAACTATTTTAAATAGTTTTATCGGCACCCCGATTCGACTGTATAAAAAGGAGAGAATAAGTCATGGAAGTGGTTTAAAGATTTGGCTATTTTTCATACTACACCTTATGTAGTTTTTTTTTTCTCTCTGCCCAACAGTGTGTTTTACTTACTGTAGAACAATCACTAGTGCAATCGAATTTTTTTTTTTTGTTTTTACAAAACTACTATTCTATCAAGGTCCAAACAAAAAATATAATTTTCTGTCGGATTTCGCCCCCCCCCCCCCTTCCTACCTAAACGGCCTGCGTTATGCGCCGACCCAAAAAGGGAGCAAACGTGATAGGTAATAATATAAAGAGCTCATTATTGAAATATGTACAGTGGAAATAAAGAATGTGGACTTCTAATAAAGAGCTCATTACTGAATTATATACAGTCGAAACAAAGAATGTTGACTGCCACTTGGAATTACAGACTTATTTAATTTTTTTCTACATAAACTGAATTAAAAACAGAGTTTCTTTCAGGCATCTCTGCCGCCCCCCTCCCCCCGGACGAAATGGATCTTATATAGAAAATATATACTTTTAACAGTGTCCCGTCCCACCACCACCCACTACCAAAACTTTTAAAAGTCCCCCGGAGAAAAAAGTCTGGAAGAAACATTTTTGCGCCCCCCCCCCCCCTATGGACAGCGCCCTAGGCGACCGCCTAGTTCGCCTTATAGGTAGCGCCGCCCCTGCACCCACCACCCCGTTTTAGCGCTTGTAAAAGCTCGTTAACATAAAGGGTTTTAGACATGTTTTTTCCCTTACTATTTAGTCTTAAATACAGGACTAGCTAAAGCACTGTTACACAAGTAACGTAATAAGTCACATGATCCGAAGGTTGATTATAGACCACACCCTGAAGGGCAACAACTCTGACCCGCGAGAAAGATTGAAGAAATGTACACTGGATGTCTGGACAGAAGAAATGCGCTTTTTTTCCCATAGTTTCTTCCATGCTTCTCTACCGCCTCTCCCCCGCCCCACCTCCCACCCCCCGAATGAGATGGAATTTATATTGTAAAAATGTACTATTACTAGAGTCCGACCCCCACCCCCAGAAAATATCAAGTGCCCCCCCCCCCCCCCCTGAGAAAAAAGTCTGGGAGAAACACTGTCTTTTTCCTCTTGTGTATTATAGCAGAGTCCATCACACTGTGTTTATTTCAGAAATTTTCCCCGGGGTGGGGGGGGGGGGGTAACTGGTAAAAGTATATACTTTCTATAAAAAATTCTATTTCGTTCATGGTAGGCGAAGGTGTGGGGGGGGGAGCCTCTCTGATCCCCACACCTAATTAATCCGGAACACACACACACAACATGCGTCCACTAATCACACCCTACACACAAAATTCGTCCACTAATCCCACCACACACAAAATGCGTCCACTAATCCCACCACACACAAAATGCGTCCACTAATCCCACCACACACAACATGCGTCCAATAATCCTACCACACACAACATGCGTCCACTGATCCCACCACACACAACATGCGTCCACTAATCCCCCTTCCCCCCCCCCCCCCAAACAAACACACACCTACTGATACCTAACACCCCTACTCAACTAACTAACCCACATTAAACCCCCTCACACCAACAGTTGATATAATTGTAAACACACCAATGCAAATCATTTGCCTTGTTTACACTACAACACAATAATTTTGCCCACACAAAATTTTCCCATATTAATTCTGCCAAATTAAATTCTTCGACACTAAATAATCGCTTACTTAACTCTTCCACACTAAATTCTCCCACGATGAATTCTTCCACACTAAATTCCGCCGCACTTAATTATCCCACAATGAATATCCCAAACTAAATTATCCTACACTTAATTCTTCCACACTAAATTATCTCACACTAAATTATCGCACACTAAATTCTCCCGCACTAAATTCTCTCCCACACTAAATTCTCCCGCACTGAATTTCCTTCGCCAGGCGAAGGTGGGGGGGGGGGAGGGGTGGGGGGGGGGGCGGGCGGGGCCTAAGAAGAAACTCTGATCCCCACACCTGAATTAATCCCGAACAACCACACACAAATTACGTCCACTAATCCCACAACACACAAAATGCGTCCCCTTATCCAACCCACACACACACCATGCGTCTACTAATCCCCCCTCAAACCACATAAAACAAACACACCCCTACTGATACCTAACACCCCCACTCTATGCTGCAGAGTCATGGAAACTAAACAAGAAAGGAGAGAGCCGACTCATCGGCTTTGAAAGAAAATCCCTCCAACGTATCCTCAGAATAAAGTGGGACGACAAAGTCCCGAACAAAGAAATATGGCGAAGGACAGGATTAAACGACATTGTTTCAGAAGTTCGAATGAGGAGATGGCTGGGCCATGTCCTACGTATGAGCAAAAGAAAACTCCCCAACATGGAACCCGCTTGAAAAGCGAAAGAGAGGAAGACCACTAAGAATAAAGAGGAGAGAGATGGAAGAAGAAGTGCAGGCTACTGGCAAGACCTGGCATGAACTAAAGTGACAGAGTGGAATGGCGGAGATTTGTTGCTGGCCTATATCCCACAGGGAGTGATGAGGATTAAGTAAGTAAGTAAATAAATTCGTCCACACTAAATTCTCCCGCACTAAATTCTCCCAGAATGAATTCTCCCAAACTAAATTCCGTCGCACTAAATTCTCCCACATTTAATTTTCCCACACTAAATTCTCGAACACTAAAGTCTCTCACACTAAATTCTCCCACACTAAATTCTCCCACACTAATTTTTCCCAGAGTAAATCCCCCCACAATTAATTATCCCTTACTAAATTCTCCCACAAAATCACCCAAACATTCAACTCCCTCATATTAGATTCCATTAAACAGCTTCCCCCCTCCCACATGATACTAAACATATTAGTGTTAGTCCCGAGAGTGCACCAAGGTGTAACACATTTCACAGCGGTTTGCTGTCGTCTTTTGTTTGTTGGAAAGTAACTCGCTCTTGGGACTTTTTTGTCAGGGGAGATAACAAACAACGTTTTTTTCAAGGGAGGTAATTATAAAATTAAAAGATAAAAAGAAGTGAAAAAAGTATTAATATTATTTTAAACAAAATACAAGTAAACTGACTTTAGTTTTAATTATAGAAAAATAAATTTAAAAAAGTTCTTTAAAACATTTGGTGATTTATCACACAATGTTAATTACAACTACCAGTAATTTTTAATGTTAATCCAATAATCAAATGTAACTAGTTTCAACCAGCTGTAATATTTATACCAAGAAGTTTGAAAACACAGTGTTTTCTTATGGCCTTGGTCGGCGTATTTTTTTTTTGGAACAATATTTCAAAATGGCGGATAGTGTGTCTGGCGAGGAAAAGTCTGAAAGCGGACTCATTCTTAGGATTGTTTTCTAACTGTTTGGAAGTCCAATAAATTTAGCATTGTTAGGAATTTGTGGGTTTCTGATTTATAAAATTATTTCCATTCGGCGCTCCACAGACTCCACACCCACACCAGAACCAGAACTACCCCCGTTAAAAAAAAACAAGACTTCACATTGGAACAACTGCGGGAATATGATGGAAAATGTGGTGATGGGAGAGTACTCATTGCCGTAAATATGAAAGCTTTCGATGTCACTCGAGGAAAGAGATTCTACGGCCCAGGTGGTCCTTATGGTTTATTTGCTGGGCATGATGCCTCCAGAGCCTTAGCCACTTTCTCCCTTGGAGAAGATGCCTTGAAGAATGAGTATGATGATCTCAGTGATCTGAACACATTACAGATGGAAAGCATCAGAGAATGGGAAATGCAGTTCTAAGAGAAATATGTGTATGTGGGGAAGCTCTCAAAACCAGGAGAACAACCACAGAATACAGTGATACAGAAGATGAAGAAAAAACAGTGTAACAACCCACAGAATACAGTGATACAGAAGATGAAGAAAAAACAGAGTAACAACCCACAGAATACAGTGATACAGAAGATGAAGAAAAAACAGAGTAACAACCCACAGAATACAGTGATACAGAAGATGAAGAAAAAACAGAGTAACAACCCACAGAATACAGTGATACAGAAGATGAAGAAAAAACAGAGTAACAACCCACAGAATACAGTGATACAGAAGATAAAGAAAAAACAGAGTAACAACCCACAGAATATAGTGATACAGAAGATAAAGAAAAAACAGAGTAACAACCCACAGAATACAGTGATACAGAAGATGAAGAAAAAACAGAGTAACAACCCACAGAATACAGTGATACAGAAGATGAAGAAAAAACAGAGTAACAACCCACAGAATACAGTGATACAGAAGATGAAGAAAAAACAGAGTAACAACCCACAGAATACAGTGATACAGAAGATGAAGAAAAAACAGAGTCCGAAAAGAAGAGTGATTAACTGGGTTTTTTGTTTTAAGTATTTTTTTGCTGGAGAGTTTATGCATTTTTGTGTGTGTAAAAGAACAAAGCATGGGTGTAATTTTGTTGAATGACTGGATATGTAAAAATCAGACATCATTTGTATACATAAACCAATCTATACATCATTATTAAATGCTTATCATAACATTCTCCATGATTATGTTTGAAGAATTATTTTTATTTTATCAATTATCAGTATCTCTTATGATTGATTTATTACAGCTTTTAATCAACTAAGAGATAGTATTAACAATCACTAGTTGTCAGTCTGGATAGATTGATTAATCAATACTTTCTTACAATACATCACCCTTCATTGTATTTACTGGTGTTAAAATTATAAATTATCATAATAATACATATATGTTGATAAATTTAATGGAATATTTGTATACATTGGCTGTTTGGATTTAACAGAATTTTAAAAAAAAATAATCAGCTTTTAAGCAGAATAACCACTGTGTAACAGATAATAGTTTCTCAATTCAGTTTTATATTGAATATTGCTGCATAAATTAAAATGCGTGTACTTGTAAAATGTGACAAAAAATGTTAATTATAAATCAATTTAAGTTATCTTTGTTGCTAAAACATTCTGGAATAAAGATATTAAAAATTATGTGATAATTAAAAAAAAACAAAAAAAAACAAAGGCGTATTTAAAAAAATATTTTTTGGCAAAATGTAATGTATCAGGGTCGACAACCATCGGCTCCATGCACACATATTATTAATTATCTTATTTTCAGAACTTGTTAAAACGTTTTTCTTCAATACTCGGTAATGAACGATATAATA
Source organism: Physella acuta (assembly GCF_028476545.2). Lineage (NCBI taxonomy): Eukaryota > Metazoa > Mollusca > Gastropoda > Physidae > Physella > Physella acuta. Next base: position 386,412 of record NW_026732523.1, on the reverse strand, counting down.
ATAAATATAAACAATAAACACTCGCCATTCTATTAGAACTAGGCATGCTGCCTAGCTTCGCTTAAGTTTTCAAAAACATTGAGAATTTTTAAATTCTTAATTAATTAGTAATTGGCTGTTATGTGTAGTGCTTACGTTTAAACAGTAACGCTAATTTTAGAGAAATTGTTGTTGTTGTTGTTGTTTTTTGTTGTTTATAGCCCGTTATCAGAGAGATTGATGTGATGTAGGGAAAATTCGGACCGGCCAGTTCTAAAGGTCTTCCGGAGTCCCCTACGATCTCAAACGTTATGAAGAGGTTCCTGGATTTGACAACCAAACATTTGTGGAGTGGTAAGTTCACGGAAATCACGAGCAAGTTAGGAGAATTGGAGGTCCAGTAAAACATGCACGTTACGCTGCACAAAAGGACGACTCTAAAAGATATGCTGCGAGTTGAGGCACTAAAATGTGACGCATGGAATAGTCTTGCAGGTTGCTACAGTGAGGTGAAGAAGTTGGCATTTGGAGTGCTGACGATCTTCGGGTCAACATATTCGTACAAGCCAGCGTTTTCTTGCATGAATATAATAAAAAGTAAAGAAGCCCGGACATCCAGGGCGTCAAGAGTGCGTTCTGCCGCTAGACCACGCCACTCCACTGATTAGCGTTAGGCAAAGTAACAGAGGCTGGGCATTGTGCTGAACACACTACCCCTCCCCCTCCTATATATCCAGAGATAATTTAAATTAATGGACGCTATTTCGTATGTCTCATGTATCTGGGGTGCGAACTGGAGATGATTTATACCAGGGGCGGAACTACAGTACCGCCAGACCCGACAGACACCATTTAGGGCCCATAGCCGACCATAATAAAGTTTTTATAGTTAAAAAAAAATAATTTTCTTGCACTTTTGACTTTACGGTAAAAGCTTTTGTAAATAAACAGATCTACTACAGTAGTGATGTTATACAGTAGCTAACACATGCTGTTGCGTAAAAAAATATATGCCTGAGCTGTAGTGTGAAAGATAGGCAAACGTTCAAAACACTTCCATGACTTATTTCCCTTTTTTAAATTAGATAAATAGTGGCGCTCCTAACTCCTTTTGATATATTTGTATTAAACAAATTAAAAAGCAACAACTTCTCTTAATTATTATTTTTTTAAAGAAATGCATACTAAAGAATGACAGCATAAAAAGGAAATATATTTGAAACAAATAATATAAATACAAAAAACACGAGAAACCATTACACATACAAAGCTTTCATATTTTACATTCTTTTGACCGGCTGAAAACTAGCGGGTAGACAGTATTAAAGCAAACATTTTGAATACTTATTCTAGATCTTAAAAAAAAAAAAATTCATAATGCACTCACACACATGACATCTTGTAATTTGTTTAAATTGAAAAACGAAATGAGTATCGAATGTTTGTATTATGTGTTTATATATATATATATATATATATATATATATATATATATATATATATATATATATATATATATATATATATATATATATATATATATATATATATTTATATAGGGGGGGGCTAGAATTTTTTTTTGCGGGGTAGCCCTTTTTTCTAGTTCCGCCACTGGGTGGGGGGGGGGGGGGGGCAGGCCGTTTAGGGGCCCACAGCCGACCATAATCAATTTTTTTATAGTTAAAAAAATAATTTTCTTGCATTTTTGACTTGATTTTTTTTTTTAAAGAATACTGTAGCTGCGGTTGGATTACATTTATTCTATAGACACTATCCCGAATCCTCTTTCTCCTACAATCGAACACACGCAGTTGTCGGCAAAATTCTTTTGAAAATAAATCAAAGTCCATCTGGCGAGAGGCCGCTAGATATTAAGACTACTTTTGCTTCTTTATAGCATTGATTAAGGGTCGACAATCCATTGTGATTTTATAATGTAAAGTGTTCGTTTGTTATATTGGTAGAACTGTACTATTTCGGTTTTTATGTACGTTTACTTCTTTTTGTGTTAAAAACAAATACGATAGTAAACGTGTATGATTTGAATTCTCTGCCTTGAGTGTTTCGGCTTTAGGAAAAGTAGTTGAAACCATCCCCACGTCTGTAAAATTTTGTAAGCTTTTGAGTACTCATAGACCTAACATTTGTTTAAAATGTTAGTTGCGCGCCCCGAGAGACCCCAGTGGCTATCTAAGCACCAGGGGTCAGCTTATTGGGTGTCCTGCACAGGGGGATAGGTGTACTACTTAAATCATAACTCTCGCTGCATTAGGGGCGTTACAAATTGTAAGACGGAACTATATTAAACAGAGATTTTCTAAACAGACCAATAGCACTTACACAAATGACGCGTTGTTGTACTTGTTTTATTTTTTTTTTAAACCAAGAGTTTTTAATATTGTTTTAAAACTCGAACAAACCCGAAATGAGTATTCTATGTTCGTATTCTCGTATTTTGTTTAAATATATATATATATATATATATATATATATATATATATATATATATATAAATATATATATATATATATATATATATATATATATATATATATATATATATATATATATATATATATATATATATATATATATATATATATACTAGCCGTCCCGGCCAGGCCCTGCTCTGGCTTCTGTGAAAAACCTTTCTGTTAAAGACCATTACCTGTGTGTTTAGTAATCATCATAAACCCGGCATTGCCCACCCAAACCACAACCAACCAAAACCAAAACAACAAAACGCAAACATAACGCTAACACAATTACAAATACAAACGAAAACAAAAACCTAACAACAAACCCAACCACAACCACAAACACCAATACCAACACAAAAAAAAAACAACGAAAACAAACCAAATCCAAACGTAAAACCAACCAAAAACACAAATACAAACCCATAGAAAAAAACACAAACAAAAACGAAAAAAAGAAAGAACAAAAACGAACCAAATCAAAACGCAACCACTAACGCAAACCCACCTAAACACAAAGAAAACACTAACGCGAACATAAACGCCCGGGGCAGAATCGCCTGTTTTAGCTTAATAAACGACTATAGTACCCCAACTTATTCATAGTTTTTGCACTCACTTAAACGAACGCGCCTGTTTCAATGTAATGAACAATTATAATACTCCAAGCTTATCCGTAAAATACCTACAACATTTGCACTTGATCAATCCCCGCTAATTATGTAATTATTTTTTTTCCCAACACCAAAACAAAGTAATTAAAAAGTAAATGCTTTTCAACTAATGCAATGGTTTTGTAAAGGGAAGTAATTGTGTTTTGCCTAATTTATCAAAGGGAAGTAAGCGCAATAGGACTAAATAAAGACATAATTAGAATTTTTGTAAAAGATGATATTTTTTTAAAACTTGTGTTTAATGAACATGCCGACAATTATTACTCTAATTTAAAAAATGAAAATTATTTCCCAACACTTTTAATAGTAATTTTTTAACTCATAAATTTAGACCAACGCGCACGATAATTTTCTAACACTTAAATCCATCGATAACCAGCGACAAACATATTCGTTACAGAATTTAGCTTTATATATTAGATATATATATATATATATATATATATATATATATATATATATATATATATATATATATATATATATATATATATATATATATATATATATATATATATATATATATGGGGCCCTTTTTTCTAGTTCCGCCACTAATTTATACATGTTTTGTTCTAACAAAGTTGTTTTCTATAATCGTTATTACTTTGTAATTGGCTTTTTACGTCTGTCTGTCTCTCTGTGACTTGATACATGAAGTAAAACTACAACGTATGGGTTTTATTGTGTGCTTTTTAACACGTTTTTCTTAACTCAGCTTCGCGTTTGTGGATTTGTTTGTTTGTTGTTAAAATTGACATCGAAAATTAGCCCACTTCTGATTGCTCTATAGATCTGAAATTTGGCATGCATGCTACTTTCGCCTAACAATTTCAGATGCAATCATAAAAACTAGCAATTAGAGACCGTAATTAGCTTAATTTAATTACGCCCCAAGGACCATAAAATTGAGGACATGATTTCTAAAGATACCAACAAGACTGGAGGTTTATTGACACAGTTACTTCGGCCCCCATCGATGTGAGCGCGCTGGCCGTGATCGTATAGTGGTTAGTACTTCGCGTTGTGGCCGCGACAACCCAGGTTCGAATCCTGGTCGCTCAAGATTTTTAGTCCGTGTATTTATAAACACTTAGTCAAGTCATACTTAATCAAGTCATTAGATAAAGTAGAAAATAAACTATATAAAAAACTTTTTTAAAAACCACGTTTTTCATGTGTAGCAACGGACTAAAAAGGAGAAAATAAAATACTTAAAAAAAACTTTTTAAAAAACCACGTTTTTTATGTGTAGCAACGGACTAAAAAGGAGAACGGACACGGTAACTCATTGTTAACGGTGACACGGTTGGTACGCTGGGCATGCTAAAATACACATAAACACGTTTTTCTTAACTCAGCTTCGCGTTTATTTGTTTGTTTACGGGAGATTTGATCACGTGATTCGTGAGTAGATCTCCACGCCAGCAACGGTAGCTACACACCTGTGTCATGAGGATTGGATATACCGATATGCGATAGTAGACTTCTGAAAATAGTGATAGGTTTTTAGTATTGTAACATCGTCTAGGTCTAGCAAAACACTTAGTCAAGTCATACTTAATCAAGTCATTAGATAAATTATGTCGAAAACGCGTCAACAAAAAGAACGTCAACGAGAAAAAGCTCGCTTGAGGCGCCAAAGAGATCGTTCGCTTGAGACCGAGGAAGAAAGAGAAGCTAAAAGAATACGTCGACAGAAGCTAGCCAGTATTGAAAGGGAGGAACATCGTCTTGAGAGATTATCAAAACAAAAAGAGCGTCAACAAAAAGTTCGAGCTTTTGAGTCCGCGGAAGAGCGGAATTCGCGCCTTGAGAAGCAACAAGATAGACAACAACGAAATCTGGCCGTTGAGTCCGCGGAAGAGCGGAATTCGCGCCTTGAGAAGCAACGAGATAGACAACAACAAAATCTGGCCGTTGAGTCCGCGGAAGAGCGGAATTCGCGCCTTGAGAAAAAACGAGAAAAACAACAACGAAATCTGGCCGTTGAGTCCGCGGAAGAGCGGAATTCGCGCCTTGAGAAAAAACGAGAAAAACAACAACGAAATCTGGCCGTTGAGTCCGCGGAAGAGCGGAATTCGCGCCTTGTAACACAACGAGATAGACAGTCTCAAGCTCGAGCCGCGCAATCTGCCGAGCAACATGAAGAAGAGTTAAGACGTCGTCGTGAAGCCTACAATCAACGTTCAGCACAAGAAGAAGAATTTTCCAAGGAAATTAACACACATAGCACCGAATCTTGTGAGATTTGCTTGAAACAATGTTATCCTAAACAGGTAGGAAATTATCAAAAATATTCAAAATTATCTTGGCCAGACGAGTTCAAAGACAAAAGTGTTCTGGTGATTTGCAATAGATGCAAGGCACATCTAAAGAAGAATAAGATTCCGTCCAAAGCTTTCTGGAATAATTTGGATCCGGGCGTTATTCCAGATGTAATTAAGGATCTGAAAGAGCCTGAGAGAAAGCTTTTATCTCGCATAAAGGCATTCCTAAAGGTGATTAAATTCGACGGTCGCTTCGGTCAGTACGGATTTAAGGGCCAAGCAATTCCTTTCGCTCTCGATATTTTCCAAGTTAGCAAAAAATTAGCAGACATGCTGCCTAGACCAAGTGATGACGCAGACATTGTGGTAGTTACCGAGACGCTCGAGAATTTGAATATTTCGCGTGATTATGAAATATCTCGCGCGCGTGTTTTTGCTGCACTCGAATGGCTTAAAGCTAACAACCCTTTGTACAAAGATGTAATAATCAACTATGGTGCAAGACTGGAAACACAAGACATCATCCGCGTGATTCCAACTGCACAACCGTCAGTTGTTCAGCCAGCAGAACTTGCTCATCCAGCAGAAGTTGCCCAAGATTTAAATCAAAGTGCATACGAAGTTCAGGGAAAGAAAAATACCAAAATTATACATGCTTCCTTTAATCAAGGTGACGCAAGAGTGTACAATTTTGCCGGTTTTCAGTGCTTTGCCATGGCACTTGCAAATATTGTTAGAGCAGCTATTGTGTCTCCAATTCGGTGGAATAAAATTATCTTGGACGCCAATTTACTTGCAGGAGATAAATTTTATGGAAAAATTTACCAAGAAACTCAGCTGAATGCAAATGGAAGAGCATTGCAGATTCCAAATGATGGATACTTGACGATTGAGAACCTGGATGTGATTGATTATACGTTCAACATGTTCAATCACTCAATTTTATTGGATTACAACACCGGATGGATTTGTCAAGGATATTTGCAGCAATCCAAGAATGTCGGCGATGCGAGAAATTTGCAATGTGCTCTTCAGTATCTTTTCTCGGAGCATAACGCTGGAATTTTGATTGGAAGATCCAAATGTTTAGCAGTCATGCACTATGATGGAAAGTTTTACTTTGCGGATTCCCATTCTTGTGGAAATTGTGGTGCTCCAGCGGGAAATGGAAAGGCCCACATTATTGAGTGTGATACCATTCAGGAGTTAAAGGATGTAGCAACAAGAGCAATTCGCGGATTTATTCGAAATGACGAAAACAACAATCTGCCGGACTTTTCCATTCACTACATTGATGTGAATGATCTTGGAGAATGTATGGATCAAACTGGCAATGAAGCTCCAGCAGAAGAAGGTCCACAAATTAACTTTGTGCCGGACACCAATTTCGATGCGCCACCGGAATACATACCCATGTATACTTCGGTCATGGGTCCTATTGATGCAGTTCAGCCAAATGATGAGGATGAGATTGAGGAAATCACAAATTTAAATGAAATTGTACGCAAAACCGGAAACAACATCGTAAATGTTAATCACGAGAAAAAAGCAGAGGAATTTGCGTTTTATTATCTCCTGCCGAATGGAAAAAATGGATTGAACGAGCCGCGAGAAATTCGAATCACGCCGTTGGATTACTTTCAGTCAAGAATTCTTGGAAAAGATCCGCGCTTTCAACTTATTGTATATTTGTTCTATGCGCTTTCGATGACTGAATTGTACAAAATTCAATCGACGATAAATGCCTGCTGCAAAAAAGTTCAAGGCCAACACGGTGCTGTTGAGGACTTACATCTTTATCTGAAAAATCTGAGAGGCTCAGCAGCATATTGGAAATCAGTCCTCAATGATCTAATTGGATTCATTCGAATCTTTGGTCCACCAACGTGGTTTATCACATTAAGTTGCAACGATCTTCATTGGCCGGACATGATTAAAGCCTTACTTTTGGCTGCCAACGACGAAAGAGCTAAAGAAGATGAACCAAACCTCCGTATTAATGAAGTACAGAAGTTGATTGAACAACATCCGGTTACTGTTTCACGGCATTTCATGAGACGTCTCAATGCATTCATTTCATTCATTAACGCTAATGATAATGTACTTGGAGGAAGAGTCGTTGATTATTGGTGGAGAATCGAGTTTCAGAATAGAGGAAGTCCACATCTGCATATGGTGGTATGGATTGAAAACGCTCCTTCATTCTCGACTCCAGAAGGAATCCAATTAATTGACAACGTAGTCACATGCAGTTACCCTTCGGAAGCGGAAAATGAAAAGTTGCATGATCTGGTGAAGCGGAATCAAATTCATTATCACACGCAAACTTGTTACAAGAATTCCGAATCTTGTCGGTTTGCATTTCCACGACAGCCATGCAACGAAACTCGAATGGTTTCTGAGACTTCGGACGAATTCATCAGAAATGGCGGACGAATTTGCAGTCTAAAGAGAAAGCCACACGAAAAATCGGTGAATAACTACAACGAAACTTTTCTCAAGTTGTGGGATGGAAACATGGACATTCAGCCTTGTGGATCGAACGAAGCGATTGCGCAGTACGTTGCGAAATACATTTCAAAATCTGAGCCAACAGAACTGAATGCAGGTATCGCACAGGCCATACGACAAATTCAGCGAGAGGATGGAAATTTGCCGAACAAGCTCTTCAGAATATGTATGAGAATTGTGAATGAACGACAAATTTCTGCATGTGAGTGTGTATGGCGACTTTGCCATCTCCCTTATCATGGAACCACACGAGAATGTGTATTTCTGAATGCGCGAAAGCCTGAACAGAGATATTATGTTCTACAATTTCAAGGCAATCAGGCAACTGGCCTTTGCACCAATATGTTCGAGAGATATGAGAAACGCCCCAGAGAAATAATGGATGGTATAGACTTTCCAAAAATGACCACTGTTGAATTCTTTATGCGTTTCAAGCCGGACTACAAAAAAATTTCTCCGGAGGACGAAAGTGTTGATGCTGAGGTGGAGACAGGACGTAAAACTAATCGTCGCATCACTCTTGTCGATGGAACAAAAATGATTGAGCGAAGTAAGGAGGCTGCTGTGAGAAGTCCATTCTTTGTAATGCATCGAGATCCGGATAATTACTTCTACAGCTTACTTGTTCAGTATTGTCCTTATTATCAAGAAAGTGAACTTTTAGAAGGTTTTGATAGCCCAAAGGAAGCATTTCTTGCACGTGAACAACAAATGAGAACAAACAGCCGATTTATGGAAAGATTTCGTGAAACCGACAGACAGTTGCAGGATGCTTTGAATCGAGCTCGTGCATTCGACATTATTGAGCGACCACTGGATATTGAAGTTGATGAAGAAATCGAGGATGAACAGCTCCAAGGAATGACTGACAACAACTTCGAGAACGCGAAGTCTGCAATGAACTTGAAACAGAAAGAGCTGTTCAAGTTGGTAGCCGATAGCGTTGACAATCAGAAAAGCGGAGATCCAAATCGCCTGAAATTGTTTGTTACTGGAGGAGAAGGTGTTGGAAAGACGTTTACATTCAAAATTCTGGTGGAACTTGTAAACCGAAGCTACGAAAACAATGCAGTCAAAGTTGCTGCACCAACTGGAGTTGCTGCTTTACTGGTAGGTGGATCGACACTGCATAGTCTCCTCAAATTACCGATTGAGAAGACTGGAGTTCCAACAAAACATATGGATCAGCTGACGGGAAGGTACTTGAAGGTAATGCGACAACAATGGAAAAACATTGAATTTCTCTTCATCGACGAAATCAGTATGGTGTCGTATCAAACGCTGAGTAAAATCGACACACGATTAAGACAGCTGAAGAATAACCCAGATCAAGTGTTTGGAGGTCTGAATGTCATCGTGTTTGGTGATTTGATGCAACTGCCGCCAGTCAGAGGTGCACAAGTATTTCATCAGCCTTTGTCATATGTTCCTGCCTCACACTTATGGAGAGAATTCACTTTGGTGGAATTAACTGAAAACATGCGACAACGAGGAGACACTAGATTCGCCGATCTTTTGAACGCCCTGCGAGTTGGAGAGCTTAACGCGTCTCATTTTGAATTGCTCTTGTCAAAAATGCTCAAGGATGAGGATCTTCGTAGTGATTTTGCCGTCGACAAGGCGATTCGGATCAACCCAACAAAGGCGCAAGTTCAAAAACACAACGATGCTGTACTTGAACTAAATCGTACCAACGGAACTCGGGTATACAAAATTAAGGCACAGGATGAAATCATTGAAGCTCCTAAAAACACTAAGGACCCTAAAATTGAGGACATGATTTCTAAAGATACCGACAAGACTGGAGGCCTGCAGAAGTACGTTGAAATATTTGTCGGCGCTCGAGTAATGCTGCGTTATAACGTGTGTATTGAAGAAGGACTCGTAAATGGAGCGATGGGTAAAATCGTCGAAATACAGTGGGGCAACAACACTCGACGTACGCAAATGTATGAGAAAGACATTCCAGATGTCAAAATCGATTTTGGTCCCCCGTACGGTGAGAAAATAGTTCAACCAAAGTCTGTTCAGTTTGATGCCGTAAGAAATAAAGGAAAGGTTGAAAGACGACAGCTCCCATTGATTCTGTGCTGGGCGTGCACAGTTCACAAAATGCAAGGATGTACCGTGGACAAAGCTGTGGTGAACCTAGAAAGCAAGCTCTTTGCGGATGGACAGGCTTACGTCGCATTAAGCAGAGTTCGCTCATTGGAAGGATTGCGTATCGAAGAATTGGATCTCGCGAAATTAGCAGGAAGAAAACCTTGCAATGAAGATGCTATCCGTGAAATGGAGAGAATGCGGAACCATCAGCCCCAGAATCAACGATAAATGCCTGCTGCAAAAAAGTTCAAGGCCAACACGGTGCTGTTGAGGACTTACATCTTTATCTGAAAAATCTGAGAGGCTCAGCAGCATATTGGAAATCAGTCCTCAATGATCTAATTGGATTCATTCGAATCTTTGGTCCACCAACGTGGTTTATCACATTAAGTTGCAACGATCTTCATTGGCCGGACATGATTAAAGCCTTACTTTTGGCTGCCAACGACGAAAGAGCTAAAGAAGATGAACCAAACCTCCGTATTAATGAAGTACAGAAGTTGATTGAACAACATCCGGTTACTGTTTCACGACATTTCATGAGACGTCTCAATGCATTCATTTCATTCATTAACGCTAATGATAATGTACTTGGAGGAAGAGTCGTTGATTATTGGTGGAGAATCGAGTTTCAGAATAGAGGAAGTCCACATCTGCATATGGTGGTATGGATTGAAAACGCTCCTTCATTCTCGACTCCAGAAGGAATCCAATTAATTGACAACGTAGTCACATGCAGTTACCCTTCGGAAGCGGAAAATGAAAAGTTGCATGATCTGGTGAAGCGGAATCAAATTCATCATCACACGCAAACTTGTTACAAGAATTCCGAATCTTGTCGGTTTGCATTTCCACGACAGCCATGCAACGAAACTCGAATGGTTTCTGAGACTTCGGACGAATTCATCAGAAATGGCGGACGAATTTGCAGTCTAAAGAAAAATCGGTGAATAACTACAACGAAACTTTTCTCAAGTTGTGGGAAGGAAACATGGACATTCAGCCTTGTGGATCGAACGAAGCGATTGCGCAGTACGTTGCGAAATACATTTCAAAATCTGAGCCAACAGAACTGAATGCAGGTATCCTTTTTATTTGGATAAAAAATCCTCTAAATTTTATGTATTTAAAAACACTTAGTCAAGTCATACTTAATCAAGTCATTAGATAAAGTAGAAAATAAACTATATAAAAAACTTTTTAAAAACCACGTTTTTCATGTGTAGCAACGGACTAAAAAGGAGAAAATAAAATACTTAAAAAAAACTTTTTAAAAAAACCACGTTTTTCTTGTGGACTAAAAAGTAGAAAATAAATTTTCATACATTTGATGACAAAAAACGTGGGTCGGGCAGATGGGTCGGGAAATTTGATGGTGAACGTACCCACGTTTTTTGTCATCAAATGTATGAAAATTTATTTTCTACTTTTTAGTCCACAAGAAAAACGTGGTTTTTTTAAAAAGTTTTTTTTAAGTATTTTATTACATTTGAATATGTCATATATTTTTATATATTTTATCTCTTACATCGTCTTGAAATAAATTTATTAATCTTACCGTTTATAGTTAGTAGAAGTTTTTTATATAAATATCTTATTTTTCAAATGCTACACGTGTTTCAGATGTGCTGCTAAATGATATTTAGCCTAACTTTAACTCTAAGATGGACTACAAAAGAAACACCGAACACAGAACAGTGAATGTAATAAAATGAATTTGATACAAGGGTGTTCAGACTGAAAGAAATCGCTTTATCGTACTTTTTTGTTTTCTAGAAATGTATCCTTCATAAATGGCTTTAACTAATAAAAATCTCACAAAATAAAAAAAAAATTATAATAAACATACATTATCCTACCACCATAACAAAATTATGTCCCAAAAATCTGAACCAGATTCAATAATATCAACCCTTAAGATAGGAAAAAGTGATAAGTGGGCAGTCGACTTCTGAACAAACACCCTAATTAAAGGATTTGCTACACTACACCGATCTTAAAATCGGCGGGGAAATTTACACCCTCTTACTACAACTGAACGGTAGGAGATCTATATTTCTATATGCCCCCTGTGTGGCACGACCAAACACGGACCGGCCGCTTGCCGAAACTCGTAAGTAAGGGAACGAGACAATATATCGATAGATAATGATGGGAACTATTTCGACAATGATCAACTTGTAGATAACAGAGAATATGTGTCAGACGACGCCACAGAAATCGTGCCGACCCAAGAACCAGCCCAAGAACCAGCCCAAGAACCAGCCCAAGAACCAGCCATAGCCCCAACCACAGAAGGAGAATAGACAACAGTTCCGGGAAGTAGAAACAAGACTTTAAGGAAAATAAAAAAGACAGTGCACAAAGCAAAGAAAATGAACACATTATTGAAACTGATACTATCCAGGGCCCTACACGGCCAACCCCAAAGGGCTTTAATTTCGTTGAAGACAAACTAGACATTGTAGAACCAAAAGACATCATTCTAAACCGCTTAACCGCAGACAAACCACACGCCGACTAAGTCAACAGCATTAAAACATCCTTCAAACTAGTCTGCACATGCATAGCACGATATCCACACACCTTACAAACCACTCACTGATGTAAAACATCTGGGAATAGCTTCCGATATGACTGAATTTACGCCACACTGAGCATGAAAATCAACAAAGTAGAACACCTATGTACGGGAGAGAGACAAAATATATATATATAGACAACGATGGAAATTATTACGACAATGATCTACTTATTGACGACAGCGAAGATGTGTCTGACGACGCCGCTGACATTGAACCAGCCCAAGAACCAGCTCAAGAATCAGCTACAGCTACAGCCCCTACAACAGAAGGTGAATGGACAAAAGTTTAGGGAAAAAGAAATAAGCTTTCACGGAAAAATAAAAAATATAGTTTACGAAGTAAAGAAAACGAACACATCATTGAAACCGACACCATACAGAGCCCTTCACGACCAACCCCAACACGCCCAACCACAAAGGACAGGAACATAACAAAAAGGAAAACCTTTACTCCCCCTCCACTAATTCCAAAACAGACTAAGGCGGACCAGGTATTAAAGGCAGTGTAAGTAACCTTACAATCATAACCCTCAACATACAAAGCACAAAATACAAAGACAAGTACGTAAGACAATTAATTGACAAACATAAACCTGACTTCATTTTACTACAAGAAACTAACTTAAAAATAAATACACAGCAGACAAATTCACTCACCCACAACTTAGGGTTAACTCAAGCACACCACAGCTACAGTTCACTTATCGCGGGTAGCGGGTCAACAATTTTTAACACATCAAACAAGTTCAACATAATAGACACGCACGCCGACTCTGAAGGGAAATTAGTTACAATCGAGGGACAAGGGGGAAAACTAAGCATAGCCAATGTACATGGACCACATAGACCCAAAGACAGTAAATTTTATGAAAACCTGGAACAATTATTAACTAACATATACAACCAACATGACATCATTTTGGCCGGGGACTTCAATTTCGTGGAAGACAGATTAGACATTTTAGGACCAAAAGACATAATTCAAAACCGCTTAACCGCAGACAAACCACACGCCGACTCAATCAACAACATTAAAACATATTTCAATTTAGTCGACACATACAGAGCGCAATATCCACACACCATACAAACCACCCACGGAAGTAACACAAATGGGAATATATTCCGTCTAGACAGAATTTACGCCCCATCGAACATGAAAATCAACAAAGTAGAACACCTATTCTCAACACTACAGTTTAGCGACCATACGGCAGTTCTGACAACTTAAAAAAATGAACAAACATAGAGCAAAACAAAACATAAAACATACTGGAAATTCAATAATACACTATTACTAGACGAGCACTACATAACACTATAAAAGACATAATACAATTTTATGCGCAGTCATCACCAAAATTTAACAAACTACAACATTGGGAAGATTTAAAACAAGACATTAAGCGGGTACCTATTCAATATGCTTGTAGCATTAATAGCGTTAGGGCCCACATAAAAACTATGCTTAAGGGAAAAAACAATAACAAAGAACAAATAGACTCAATAGAAACCGAACATTAGAACATACAAGAATATAAATATAGAGGGACACAAATCAGCAGCAAAATAGAGCAGATAGGATCGGAAAACCAAACGCGCCACACTCTCATACTAGAAAAAAAAGCATACAAATATTGGATGAAAATAACAAAGAGACGACTGACCCAAGAACGATTTTAAAACCGACCCGCGTTTTTTATTTAACTTATCTTCATAATCTTTTCCCCTTCGTGCCCAATACACAAATGGCAGATAAAGTAAAGACCGTGTTTCAATCACCTCGACATACAGGGAGATAATGTGGTCAGTACTAAGCCAAGTAACCTAAGGTGCGCCAGGTACCCATTAGAGCTGGCTTAACTCACGGAGCCCAAAAGAACTGAGCCCGGAAATCGAGACATTCGGACTAGCAGTAGAAAGCTTTGTGTTTAGTATTATAGCTTAAAAAGTGTACTCTTACTTTTGTAATTTAACGCTTGTGAAAGCTCGTTAATATATAGGGTATTCTGCATGTTTTTTCCCTACTAATTAGTCTTAGACGAAGAAAAAAATAAAGCACGGTTATACAAATGACGCAATCCGTCACATTGTCACATGATCCGGATGTCAATTAATCCTCACCCAGAAGGACAACTCCTCCACCCCCACTAATCCAAACACCTCCACTAATCTAAACACCCCCACTCAACTTACCCACAGTAAACCCAATCACACGTAGATTTATTGATATACACACAAACACTAAAATAATTTTTTTTTGCCTACACTACAACACCACACAATCATTTCGACCACACTAAATTCTCTCACACTAAATTCTCCCACACAAAATTCTCTCACACTAAATTCTCGCACACTGAATTCTCCCACACTAAAATCTCCCACACTTATTTCTCCCGCACTAAATTCTCTCACACAAAATTCTCTTACACTAATTTCTCGCACTCTGATTTCTCTCACACTAAATTCTCCCAAACTAATTACTTCACACTAAATTCTCCCACACTAAATTCTCGCACACTAAATTTTCTCATATGAAATTCTCGCACTCTGAATTCTACCACACTAAACTCTCCCACACTAATTTATCCCACACTAAATTATCTTACACTAAATTCTCACACACTAAATTCTCCCCCACTAAATTTTCCCCCACTAAATTCCTCCACACTAAACTCTCCCAAACTTAAATCTCCCAAATCTAAACTCGATACAAAATCGTCTCCACCAAAATCACCCAAACATCATACTCTCCCTTATTAGATTCCATCACACACTCACCCCCCTCGCCAACCTCACCCAAAATTGAATAAAAAAACGGACACAGAAGATTTGTTTTAATCTCGAGAGTGCACCAAGGTGTAACACAGTTCACAGCGGTTTGCTGTCGTCTTCAGTTTCTGTCAAAATATCTCGCCCGTAGAACTTTTGTCAGGGGAAATAAACAAATAGTTATTTTTTTAAAGGGTAATAATTCCAAAAATTAAACAATAAAAAGAAAAGAAAAAAAAAATATTAACATATAACGAAAAAAAAAACAAGTAAAAAATGTTAGTATAATTATAAAATATTAAGTTTTAAAAAATAATGTGAACTTTTGGTGATTACATAAGAATATATTAATTACAACTCCTAGTAATTGTTAGCTGTTATTTTAAAATTCAGTAGTCAGTAGTATCAACCAGCTGTAATATTAATACAAAGAAGAAAAACCAAATCGTTGATGGAATTCCAGCTAGTATGAGTGTTTTACTTTTGTTTCAGCGTATTTACTGCGAACTTTTGCCAATAATTACTGGCTTTAAAGAAAACGGTCCTACTTCTCGGTTGCACAAATTATTTAATATTTGATGACGCTTCTCGGCATTTTGGCTAAGATCAAAGTGTAGTATCTGTTATGGGTCTACATAAATCTTAGTCATTTGGTTGGTCAGCCCTTTTTAGGGCTGGCTGCCGGGGTCGAGAGGCGGTCAATCTACTACTCAACTCACTAAGCAATCAATTGCAAATCTTGCCAACGATCGCCGTGGGGTTGCGCCCACACATCCCTCGAAGTGCACCATGCCCTCGAGATGAGTCACCCAGTACTTGTATTGGGTGGCTTCAATGTACGAATTTAGTGTGCGAGAATTTAGTGTGGGAGAATTTAGTGTGGGAGAATTTAGTGTGGGAGATTTTAGTGTGGGAGAATTTAGTGTGGGAGAAATGATTATGTGGTGTTGTAGTGTAGACTAAGGAAATCATTAGAGTGTGTATATATAAATAAATCTAAGTGTGATTGGGTTTACTGTGGGTAAGTTGAGTGGGGGTGTTTGGATTAGTGGGGAGGGGGGGGTGGAGTTGTCCTTCTGGGTGTGGTTTAATCAACCTCCGGATCATGTGACAGTTTGAGAGAGAGTGATGTTGTATCGTAGGGTTCTCTTGCGTAGTCAAGTAGTTGTAGTGGGCGAAATAATGTTTTTGAGGAATGTTTATTTTTCGTAATATTGCTGTGTCGAGGATTGTAGATGAGAAGAATTTGAGAGTGGGGAAGTAGTCGAAAGCTTGGTCGAGTAGTTGAAATCTTATCTCAGGTTGATAGGTTTATGTTAGGTTGATAGGTTTATGTTAGGTTTAAAGGTATATGTTAGGTTCATGATAGATTTAAAGGTTTATGTTAAGTTGAAAGGAATATGTTAGGTTCAAAGGTTTATGTTAGGTTCAAAGGTACATGTTAGGTTCATGTTAGGCTCATAGTAGGTTTATGTAAGGTTTATAGGTTTATGTTAGGTTTATAGGTTTATTTTAGGTTTATGTTTGGTTTATGTTATGTTCATAGGTTTATATTAGGTTTATATATTTATGTTAGGTGCATATGTTTATGTAAGGTTTATAGATTTATGCTAGGTTCATAAGTTTATGTAGGGTTCACATTAGGTTTATGTTAGGTTTGTGTTAGATTCATGTTAGGTTTACGATTAATTCAAGTTAGGTTCTTGTTACTTTAATATCGAGTGCAATTTAGTAATTTGTGTTACGTTTAATTAAGGTGTAAAATTAAGCAACTTGCTAACATTCAGGTAAGTTCATAACAAGTTCATGTTAGGTTCATGTTAACTCCGCTTTTAGGCCATTTGTAGGTACATTATAGGTTCAAATTAGGTTCATGTTATGTTTGACTTAGATTATAATTTCATATTAGCCACGTGCTATCTTCAAGTTAGGTTTATGTTAGTTTATAGTATGTTCATGTTAGTAGGTTGAAGTTTTGTTAGGTTTATTTTAGTATGAAGAAAGGTCCTTGTGATTTATCGTGTGTACCTTCTTTTCTTCTTCATTCTTAATTTTAGTGTGGGAAGGGATCCCCTCCAGCATAATTAAGTATACGTGTCAACATATTATACGCCAGATAGGCAGTTGACTCCGATTTCAGCCTGCTTTTCTTTTTGGATTAGCTTCCATACACTTTGTCTAACCAAGAACAAACTACAACACAGCAGTTGTTTGATTTTGGAGTTGTCTCTCCTAGAAGAGTGGCTGTCCCCAGCTAACGAGCCTCATCTGCCCGAGGGCTCGAACTGGAGACTTTTCGACCACGCAGACCCCTATCGAGTGTATAACAAACTTGTATTCTATTTGAGAATTATATTTAATTTTTGTGCCTCAAATTATTTATCACATAATCACCGCGAAAAGGATCACGTCAGTTATATCAGGTTGAATGTAGTCTCACGCCGTACCTTGTATATACTTAACCTAAAGTAGGATCACGTGGAAAAATGTTTAGGCAAGATCACGTTAAAGTGATATTGTAAGTCGAACATCAAACGAAGCGTGAGCACTCTAAAAGCCAATTACATGTACAGAGAACAGACACCCCCAAAAAATTGTTTTTTTTAATTAAAGACATTTTCCTAGAAATTAGGTTAAGTGATGGGCGTCGTTCCTACGAATAATGACGTGAAAAAGAAAGGAAGACAAACTGATAAATTAAAAGGAAATAACTAGATTTTAGCCTGTTATTTTATTATTTTTTTTTTTACAAAAATTAAATGCAAATTTCACGTTATATACTTTGAATTAGCAATACACGTTGAATTAGCACTATACTAAATTCTCCCGCACTAAATTCTCCCACACTAAATTTTTGCACACTAAATTCTCCCACATTAGATTTTCTCACACTAAATTCCCCCACACTATATTCTCCCACACTATATTCTTGCAAACTAAACTCTGCAACACATAATAATCATTAAAAAAGTTTTTAAAAACCCACGTTTTCTGATTGAACTAAAAAGTAGAAAATAAATGCTATAGGCCCTACATCACAATAATGCAAGCGATCACTCTACTATAAGCGATCAAAAACGTGGGGCGCCGAAGTAAAGGTTATATTACTATTGATTAGATAATACTATTGACTTTTATTAGGGAGCTTGTAGAGAGTCAACAGTATTAGAAACTGTAAGAAAATCACGGCGCCCCACGTTTTTGCTCGCTTATAGTAGAGTGATCGCTTGCATTATTGTGATGTAGGGCCTATAGCATTTATTTTCTACTTTTTAGTTCAATCAGAAAACGTGGGTTTTTAAAAACTTTTTTAATGATTATTATTTTCTACTTTTTAGTCTTTGTCTGTTTGTTTGCATTAAAATCTTGCTATCGATTTTATCTTTTCACTTTTTTTGGGTAAACGAAGACAACTCGTAAAAAGACAACTCGTAAAAAGACAACTCGTAAAAAGACAACTCGTAAAAAACACGTAGTTTGAATACGTTACTGACTAGAACACATAGATTTGAACCCGTGTCGAGTGGGATAGCAATCGTGTGCCCAACCACTCGACCATATCGTCTCCCCCAAACTGGCCTACCTCCTGTAAGTTTAAACTCGGTTCAAGCTAAATTCTCTGCCCCTAAGCCTGTGGCGACATGTGATCGTTCGCTTCACTGCGCGCGAGGTACGCGTCGCTGGTTTTTTTTTTGTAATGGCTAGCAGAGGAGAATTATATATATAGATTATATAGCGGTCTAAAATGCTCAATAAAATGTTTCCATTGATCAATTTAGTAATAATAACAATTGAATATTCAATGGTCATCCAAAAGAAAGCTTCCCTGAAAATTTCAGCGCGCTAGCTAACTGGGAAGTGCCAGAAATTTCGATCGCAAAATTGGATTGGAAAGACAAACAAATAAATAAATAAACACACAGAGAAAGCAAGTTAAAGAAAACGTGGTAAAAAAATCTCCCAAATCTAAACTCGATACAAAAATAGTCTCCACCAAAATCATCCAAACATTCATCTCCCCCATACTAGATTCCATCACACAATCCCCCCCCCCCCACATAATATTAGTGTTAGTCCCGAGAGTGCACCAATGTGTAAAACCGTTCACAGCGGTTTGCTGTCTTTTGTTTGTTGGAAAGTAACTCGCTCGTGGGACTTTTTTGTCAGGGGAGAAAACAAACAAAGTTTTTTTTTCAAGGGAGGTAATTATAAAATTAAAAGATAAAAAGAAGTGAAAAAAGCAGTAATACATTATAAAACAGAAACAAGTAAACTGACTTCAGTATTAATCATATAAAAATAAATTTTAAAAACTTCATTAAAACATTTGGTGATTTATCACACAATGTTAATTACAACTACTAGTAATTTTTATTGTTAATACAATAATGAAATGTAACTAGT
Source organism: Physella acuta (assembly GCF_028476545.2). Classification (NCBI taxonomy): domain Eukaryota; kingdom Metazoa; phylum Mollusca; class Gastropoda; family Physidae; genus Physella; species Physella acuta. Next base: position 366,638 of record NW_026732523.1, on the reverse strand, counting down.
TTCAACCAGCTGTAATATTAATCCCAAGAAGTTTAAATAACAGTGCTCCAGAAGAAATTTTAACATAGCGAATTTTTACATACTTTTAGGGATCATTTCTAAAGTTGGTCTTGCCGGGACGTTGAGCAAATGCACCGAGTCCTCATCTCCATGCACTAGAAATGGACTATGCAACTATCACGAAAGTCAACAATGGGGTTGCGCCCATTTTTGTTCCCTCGAGGTCAGGGGTCGGCAACCTTTTGAAGCGGAAGAGCCAAAAGTTACAATTTTCAAAATTTCCCTGGTTTTAAAGAGCCACTAACATTTTTTTCATTTCAAATATTTTATTTTTTTATTAAGATTATTAGTATTTGTTCAAGGAGCTGGAGAGCCGCATCTTGATATCAAAAGGGCCGCATGCGGCTCGCGAGCCGCAGGTTGCCGACCCCTGCTCTAGGTCGAGAGATCCGGAGAGGAGCCACCCGGACTACGGTTCGGGTGGCTTAATGACAACTTGGGCCCAAACTCTTTCAGTTTCAGATATCAAGACAACAATCACAATAGACCAGTCTGATGAAATAGCTCCTGAGCTCTTCGACTCGCCTACAGTAATTCAAGTCACCATCAAATAAAGCAACCACCAGAACACCCCGGTCACCTCTTGCGCAATATCATTAGCCCACACCAGATCCTGCTGCTCAACTATGGACGAGGGGATACCTGGTACTTCTCGTCCAACGAGTTTGATGTAGCGGATCTGGACGGCACCACAAAAACACACGGCCCATACACTTTGAAATTCGACAGATACCACAAGGACAAAATCATCGGAACCCTTAAATGGGTCCCGCCAGCCCTGAGCAACGAAACACTGATTAAGGCACTGCAAACAGTCAGCAAATCTACACCTACAATAACCACAATCCCGCACACAAACAATCGCAGATTCACCATCCAGAACGACAATCCACAACACATCCCACACTACATCCAAATTACATACAAATACACAACACGTAATATCCTCATCGCACTGCCAGGAAGACGCCAAGCCTGTCAGGTGTGCGGCTCGGACAGACACTGGACCAACCACTGCCAATCATCAACACCAGAGTCAACACCCAATGTTCACCTGTCAACAATACAGGAACCAACTCAACAACCATCCTCACAGACAATTTTAACAGAACCACCTAGAGCACCACCCACACCGCAGCAAACATTGGTAACCCCTAACCTGTCGAACCAAAAAGCGATCCAAAGTACGGCTTACCCGAAGTCACCAACTACATCAACAAAAATCCAAAACACTGGAGAAACACAAAGCCCATATTCAGAAATAGATAACACCACGCCAATGAAAAGAAAAAATGAAATCAGCCCCACAGAACAAGGAAAATTAACAAAAAAACTCACGAATCAAAACTTCGATCGCCTGACAAACACCTTAGAAACCCAGCCGCAACAAGAAACTACCACTGAACCAATTCAAATTCCCAAACCTTTAACTCCTGGAAAAGACAAGAGCTGCGGTTATTGCTTTCACAGTTTCAGTACTGCCAGCGAGTGTAAAACACATACAAAAACTTCCCATCCTGATACGAGTAAATGCGCGCATTGTAACAATCTAATCAAAAGCAGAGGAGCAATAAAGCACCACGTACTAAAACACCCAGACACCGCTGTCTTCCAGTGTGGATACTGCCTAACAAAAGTCTATACACCAAATACGACATTGAAAAACACCTCAACGACCAGCACCCCGACAACGACCCTGCCACAATCAAATATTCTACATCCTCAACCCAGACAGATCCATTTCTTACATATATGCAGACGACAGAACATAAACAGAGAGAAGGACAACTCTTCAAATATGACACGCTGTACTCACCCCTTAAACGAGTTTTGTCAATCCCTCCTCATCCGGATTCCAACACTTTTATTTTACTTTAACCCCTTTTACTGATTATCCCTTAAAATTTTGTATAACAACATATATTAAACATATATGATAACCATGTACATAGTTATTATTAATACGCTCATCCGGAAAAAAATGGTTTCATTAGATCAGGGGTCTCCAAACTACGGCCCGCGGGCCGCATAAGGCCCGCCCGCGACGTCCTCTCATCCGGCCCGCGGAGATCTTTTTGTCCAATGAAAAAACATTTGTTGGTGATGGCCGAGGAACTTTGCCCAGAAAAATCAAAGATATGCCTGGAAAAAACTGGCCCCCGATCTGAAATTTGATAGTTAATGCGGCCCTCGGAATGAGAAGTTTGGAGACCCCTGCATTAGATGATAAAATTTAGTAAAAAAGGTGTATACATTTGTAAATTCATCTTGATATGTTTTTTAGAACATTTAGAAAAAGGTAATATATGCTGATGTTGTTGCACTTGTTTTAAATTGCAAATAAAGGTTTAAAAAAAAAATAGATTCCAAGAAAAAAAAATAAAAAAATTATGTACTACATATGAAAAAAAAAGAAAGTTTATATAAAAGTGTATATAAAAAAAACGCAAATCAGCGTACTGTAAAAATGTTGTATTTTCACCTTCTTCCTGTAAATTAATAACAAATTTACTTATTCATTCAAATTTATGTAAACATGTCACTATAAATATGTTGTATTTTGTTTTATGGAAAATAAAATTATTTAAAAAAAAAAAAAAAAGAAAGTTTAGGGGAGATCACTTCCGGTTTAAAAAAAAATATCGCATCTCGGCATTTAGACTAAGATTAAAGTGTAGTGTCTGGTTTAAAGTGTAGTGTCTGGTATGGATATACACAAACCTTAGTCATTTAGTTTGACAGCCCCTTAGGCCTGGCTGCCGGGGTCGAGAGGCGGTCGAATCTACTACTCAACTCATCAAGCAATCAATTGTAAATCTCGCCATCGATCGCTGTGGGGCTGTGCCCACACATCCCTCGAGATGTCACCCAGTACTTGAATTGGGTGGCTTCAAATGTACGAGTGGCCAATTTTCTATTTTTCAGCCTGACGACACCCACCTAGGAGAAATCTTAGGTGGGAGGTTCCGTCACAAATACCAGCAAATCAACTAACCATTTTTCAATGATCAACTACGCAATACATCCTCATCTACGATACACAATTAGTTCACTACCAATAACTTCATGATTACTCTGACGACACCCACCTTGGAGAAATCCTAGGTGGGATGCTCCGTCACAACCACCATCAAATCAACTCGACATCCCTCAAAGATCAACTACTCAAGCAACTTCACGAGTACTCAACTCTCGTAAAATAAACACTCGTCAACAGCCTCACTTCGCCCATTTCAACTACTCGACCAAGTTTTCGACTTCTTCACCACTCTCAAATTCTTCTCATCCACAATCTTCGACACAGCAATATTACGAAAAATAAACATTCCTCAAAAACATTATTTCGCCCACTTCAACTACTTGACTACGCAAGAGAACCCTACGGTACAAGTTCACTCTCTCTCAAACTGTCAGATGATTCGGAGGTTGATTAAACCACACCCAAAAGGCAACCCCACCCCACCCCCTCCCCACTAATCCAAACACCCCCACTTAACTTACCCACAGTAAACCCAATCACACTTAGATTTATTTATATATACACACTCTAATGATTTCCTTAGTCTACACTACAACACCACACAATCATTTCTCCCACACTAAATTCTCCCACACTAAATTCTCCCACACTAAATTCTCCCACACTAAATTCTCCCACACTAAATTCTCCCACACTAAATTCTCCCACACTAAATTCTCCCACACTAAATTCTCCCACACTAAATTCTCCCACACTAAATTCTCCCACACTAAATTCTCCCACACTAAATTCTCCCACACTAAATTCCCCCACACTAAATTCTCCCACACTAAATTCTCCCACACTAAATTCTCCCACACTAAATTCTCTGACACTAAATTATTGCACACTAAATTCTTTCACACTAAATTCTCCCACACTAAAATCTCCCACACTAAATTATCCTCCACTAAATGCTCTCACACTAAATTATCCCCCACTAAATTCTCCCACAATAAATTCTCCAAAACTAAAAATGTCACAAATCTAAACTCGATACAAAAATAGTCTCCACCATAATCGCCCAAACATTCAATTCCCCCACACTAGATTCGGATCACACACTTCCCCCATCCCCCACCCCACGTGAAACTAAACATTGACACAGAATATAAGCTCTAGTCCCGTGCACCAAGGTATAAGGGGGTCATCCATAAATGACGTCACGCTTTTTTTTTGACGATTTTTACTTCCCCCCCCCCTCCCCTCCGTTCACGTCGTCACAAAAAGCCAGAACCCCCACCCCCTGAAATGACGTCACACATGAACCTACAACCCCCGTCAAAATTGCTGTTGAATTTTTTTTAAACATCGATATTTTTTCCAAAATCTTGTCTAAACTATTACAATTTATTAAAACAGTTATCTAAAACGCGAAATAACGTCTAAAAATTCGTTTTCTAACATTGCTTTTTTATAATGCAAAAATGTGACGTCGCAACATCTGAACCCCCCCTCCCCCTCATCACACATCGTCACAAAATTACGGACCCCCCCCCTCCCCCCTACGAGTGTGACGTCATTTATTGATGACCCCTATCACAGTTCACAGCGGTTTGCTGTCCTCTTCTGTTTCTGTAAAAATTTCGCGCGCGTAGAACTTTTTTTGTCAGGGGAAATAACAAACAATAATTTTTTTTTTACAGGGAGGTAATTATAAAATTAAACGATAAAAGGAAATAAAAAAAGTATTAATATTAATTGAAACAAAAACAAGTAAACAAACATTGAAATTAATTATAGAAAAATAAATTACAAGAAACATATCTAACAAATTTGCCCAGTAATAACAAAGTGTTTATTACAACTCCTAGTAATTGTTAGATGTTAATACTATAATTCGTAAACACTAGTATCATCCTTCTATGATATTAATACCAAGAACTTTTTAATGATAGTGTTCAAATTACCAGCAAAATTTCCAGTTCCTCTATCTCGGCCGTTTGGCTAGATCAAGTGATAACCTATACCAACATCCTATAATGTCATACTCAAGTTCTATGACTTATGCAAATATAGTCAACGCCAGCAAAGGGGTTGCGCCCTTGGATGTTCCCCCTGGGTCGAGAGACTTGGGGAGGAGCCACCCGGACTACGGTTCGGGTGGCTTAATGAAATCCAGGGCCCAACCCTTTTCAGCCACTACCGCCATCCTGAACCTGCCGAACGAAGATTGCCCGGAACTCTTTCCTGCTGAGTCACCTACTATACAAGTCACCATAAACTCAAAAGGTCATCCTAACTTAAGAGGACACATCTTACGCCAGCTCATAAGTGATCACCAGATCCTACTCCTCAACTACGGGCGCGCTGACATCTGGTACTTCTCCTCATCAGAATTCGACGTTACCACCTTACATAACACACACAAAACACATGGCCCCTACACACTCTACTACACCTTACACGAAAAGAACAGAATCAACGGAACCCTTAGATGGGTCCCACCCACACTCAACGATCGCACACTCATACAAGCATTACAACCCTACAGCAACAAAGAACCATCCATAAACACAATCCCTCACACCACCAACCGCAGCTTCTCCATATACACGGACAACCCATCTACCATCCCACACTACATCCAAATAAACTACAAAAACAAATCACTCAACATCCTAATAGCCATCAACAACAGAAAACAAGCTTGCCAACACTGCTCATCAACCGAACACTGGACCAACCGCTGTCAAGCTCTCAACCCAGAATCAACGCCCAGTAATCAAACATCAGCACAAAATACAGCACCATCTACTCCACAACCTTACTACTACACCTTACACGAAAAGAACAGAATCAACGGAACCCTTAGATGGGTCCCACCCACACTAAACGATCGCACACTCATACAAGCACTACAACCCTACAGTAACAAGGAACCTTCCATATACACAATCCCCCTCACTACCAACCGCAACTTCTCAATATACACAGACGACCCAACAAACATCCCTCACTACATCCAAATAAACTACAAAAACAAGACACTCAACATCCTAATAGCCATCAAAGACAGAAAACAAGCTTGCCAACACTGCTCATCAACTTCACACTGGACCAACCGCTGTCAAGCTCTCAACCCAGAATCAACGCCCAGTAATCAAACATCAGCACAAAATACAGCACCATCTACTCCACAACCTCCTATGCCAAGCAATCAGCAAAACTCTCCAATCAAGAGCGCTGCGCTTAGCGAGCCAGCAACTCCTACCCCAAACATGACCACAGAGGAACCACCAAACAGCCTACCCGAAACGTTACGCGAGACATTAGCTTCCAGCACAAGCACAACAGAATCAGCACCCGTCAAATCCTCTACAGCAACAGTCCCCATACCAAACTTTGCTTCGCTACCCACGCCACACCCAAGCTCCCATACGTTTGCAGCTGTACCACCCCCTCTATTCATCAACCTAAGCACAGAAGCAGAAATGATCGAATACTCAAGCACAAAAAGGAAAAAGGAGCACAGTCCTACGGATGAAGGGAAAATGACAAAGAGTCAAAAAACCACAAAACCGATACATGAAAACACAAAATGCAGATTTTGCTTCAAACAACACAAATTACCTCTGGAAGTGGAAAAACACGAACGCAGAAGACACGCGCAGTTCTTACACTGCCATATCTGTGATGATAAAACAATCTATACAGACATATACACGCATTACAAGGAAAAACACCCTGACGAGACGATGTACACCTGCCACATCTGCAGTGTACTCCTCCCTTTGGAGGGTATGAAAGTACATTTACAAAACCACCACCCGGGACCTAAATAGCTCGAATATCACACAGCTTCGAAGGAACAGTATTTAACCATTAACCTAGTGAAATCTTTAGACGTTTTGTATAAGGAAAATTTTAAAAATAACATGCTTAGTTAGAATCTAGTGAATTGAATATGCAATACCATGTATTACATGAATTTTAACATGCAACCTATTCTTGCTGCCTCCCTGCGCGAAAAGGGTAGAAAGCAAGAGAGGAATTTTATTAAACGACAAGCGGCAAAAAAAAAAAAAAAAAAAAAAAAAAAAAAAAAAAAATACAAAAAATAAATAAAAAAAGAATTAAAAAAAAATTAAACAAAAATACTATTACTCCTGGCTTGCCCAAACCTTCATTCTCCCCACGTCCCGTCAACCAGCGCGACCCGCCCCAGACCCTCAGCATTCATGTCACGCATCAACGATTCGCTGCCTAGCCCGCCTTACCCAACCAACCCCAACTCACACCTCCTCGCCCATCCAACCAACCCCTACCTACACCTCCCCCCCCTGCCCACCCATCCAGCCCCCACCTACACCTCCCCGCCCCACCACTGTTCTTTTCCTTCAATTTTGTTCATCCATGTAACTTTTAGGAACATTTTGGCAGTTTGGAATTTTTTATTTGAATATTTTGTAATTGCATTATTTATCTAAATTCCCATACACGGCAAGCTCTATATTGTGAGCAGCAGCTGACAATAGACATACCATTATAAGAATGTAAACTTTGTTTTGTAATTGGATTGTTGTATCATTTGTGAGGCTGTCGAGCACGACAAGCTCTTTTCGTTTCACACATCTTTTGTTCATGCATGTATCACCTCTTTTAAACAAGCAATGCATTTGAGATCCCCCTTTTGTCATCAATGTTGGATACCCATAATACCGTATCACGTAAGACTGAAAGATTTATCTCCCCTTTTAGCAGTCATGTCACGCAACAACGATCCCGCTGCCTGGCCCACCACACACAACCAACCCCACCCACCTCGCCCCACCCCACCACTGTACTGTTTTTTTTCTTTCAAATGTGTTCATCCATGTAACTTTGTGGCAGAATTTAGCAGGTTGTTAAACCCTGGTTTTTGAAAGTAGTGTAATTGCACTATTTATTGAAGTTTCTATACACGGCAATTTCTTTTATTGCTAGCAGCAAGATATATCACTATAAAAATGTAAGACATTTCGTTTTGTATTTGTATTATTGCATTAACTCTGAGGCTGTCAAACAAGACAAGCTCCTTTTATTTCAAACATATGTTATTCATTCATGAAATTTATTATTACTAACTGATCTCCTGTGTTTATTTGGTTTATTTGGTTTTGTATTTGTATTATTGTATAAACCTTGAGGCTGTCAAACACGACACGCTCCTTCTATTTTTATGTCATACATCCTTTATTCATACACGAATCACCTCTCTAAAATGTAATTTATTATTATTAATTTAACTACTGTGATGGTTAAATATTTTGTTAATTGTTTTATTGAAAATAAAAGCATTTATATATATATATATATATATATATATATATATATACATATATATATATATATATATATATATATATATATATATATATATATATATATATATATTAAACACAAAACAAAATAATAAAAAAAATATCTGCGTATTTAGACTTTGGGCACAAATACCAGCTAATCAATTTAACATATCTCAAAGATTTACTACTCAAAACTCTCTCATCTACGATACACAATTAGTTCGATATCAACAACTTCACGATTACTCTGACGACACCCACCTAAGAGAAATCTTAGGTGGGAGGCTCCGTCACAATCACCATCAAGTCAACTCGACATCCCTCAAAGATCAACTACTCAAACAACTTCACGAGTACTCAACTCTCGTAAAATAAACACTCGTCAACAGCCTCACTTCGCCCATTTCAACTACTCGACCAAGCTTTCGACTTCTTCACCACTCTCAAATTCTTCTCATCTACAATCCTCGACTCAACAATATCACGAAAACTAAACGTTCTTCAACATCATTTCGCCCATTTCAACTATTCGACTATGCAAGAATACCCTACGACACAATTTTACTCTCTTTCAAACTACAATGACCAATAATTCAAAGCAACCTACTATAAACGTTATCTCAACACAAGGACACCACCTCAACTATTCTCTCCAAGCTTCACTCCATTCGAACAACTCTACCATCAACGACAACACGCGAGACTCGCCCTTTTACTAACACATCATCCCTCATCGATACTCTCAAACTACAACTACCAACCAAGAATCAACCACTGCCCAACCAAGATTGTAATACACGAAAGAAACAAGGCCAAGACTTACGAGAAGCGATCATGTATTGTACTGTACTTTATGTTATATCAAAGGAACCATGAAAACGGAAATAAAAACAAGAAATCAGAAGATCACGAAAAATGAAAACAAAGAAAACGGAAGGAAAATCAAGAAAAGAATACTGTACAAATTTTATGCAATACTATGTATTACATGTATATTTCTAAAATACAACCTATCAACACAGCTAGCTCCTGGCTGGAAGGGAGTGAACTGTGTGGAAGGAAATCTATTAAATCTAAAAAAAAAAAATATCTACGTATTTACTGAAGTATCGCTCCGATGGCATTCCTTATTGCTACGATTTTGTATTTGCTATTTAAGTCCACGACAAACCCGGACCACGGCTCGGGTGGCTCAATGAAATCCTGGGCCCCACCCCCTGCAGCCAAGTCAACAACAGCAACCCCTGATCTACCACAGGAAGAATGTCCAGACCTTTATGTGGGATGATGAAGTACTGGATTACAATGTGAATTACGCTAATTGAATGGGAGTGTAAGGAACGTATTTGGAATGACTTTTAGAGATATGATTATTATATGATTACTTTTAAAATTGCCTAGTTATTGAGTGATTAAATAAAGTGGATCTCAGTGATTAAATATGGAACAATATGGTGTGAGACAATATGCATGATTTTTAACTAGTTAATAAAATGTGATAGACCACATATTCTATCACGAGGTGTTTATAATTACGGTTATAATGTTGAAGTTAACGTTTACATGTTGTAATATGTGTTGAGTTCATAATATAGTATGTTACCAAAGATATTTTGAATACATGTTGGTTCTAGGTTGTTGATAAATCTGATATACTTGTACGGACATATTATGGAGATAATGAGATTCTGTGTGTGCGGGTCTATCGAGTGATATGATATTAGGACATGATACTTAATGTTTTGTTTCAGAATATTGGAACTGATTATGGTATTGACATATTATGCTGTTTGTATATTATAATAAGAACAACCACAAATGTGCCAAATGGTGGTACTGTGGCTCTGTTCGCCATCGAAAATATTGCTGGCTTAAACTAATGTGACGTTTGGTTTTATATTTATTCTAGCAACTGTTTGGGAGAAGATGGACAATGCCGATGTGATACCCAATACCTTGTCTGGATGGACTGAGATTCTAAGACCAACCATTGATATAATATGAATGCCTGTATATTTGGAATATGATAATCTGTTGTGAGAGTAAAGCTAAAAGCTTGAATGTATGAATTAATTAGGAGTTAATAATATACTGACGTAGTTGATATTGTTAGGTTAAACAATGTGTCGTACTTAGCTACGTGAGTAGAAGCTAATACTATTAGCTTCAGTGGGAGAGGGGGGTAATGTTATGATGCATGTTATAATCTATGCTATAGATTGGCGCGAATGAATGTTGGTGCGAAAGGTATGTTGAACGCAAGGAATGATGACGCGTATGGTGCGACAGTGACGTTCTGGTGTAGAGACTGGTTACTAGGTATTGTGCGTGAGTTAGTATGATTTTCTTCGCCTTGGTGGAAGGATGTATGTGAGTTGAGAGTACAGAATTAAAGATAAGAAAAGAAGCCTGAGTTCCTCTCATTGATTGTTGGTCGTCCCCGTCGTCTTAGTGAATGATGGTACAATGTATGTCTGTGAACACATCTCCACATGGTAGTGGTTAAGACAAAAAATGGTATTGGATCAAATAACCAAAGATACTCAGCAGTTATAACAATGACGTTGAATGTTTTAATTCGGGATGGACAAATTAATACTTATAGCAAGTACATTGAAATAGGGAGTAACTAAATATTCTAATAGAATAGCGAGTTTGTATTATTCATGTTTATTCTTATATCGTTCATAATCGAGTGTTGCTGAACAATATTTGTTTGAGTTTTTAAATAAAATTAAATAATTATTATTACTTGTGCATGGAGTTAAAGAGCGCATCTTGACATCAAAAGAGCCGCATGCGGTTCGCGAGACGCAGGTTGCCGAACCCTGATGTAGAAAATTTAAAAATTAGCCACGCGTACTTTTGAAGCCAACCAATACAAGTACTGGGTATCAGATATATATGTCAGGGGTCGGCAACCTGCGGCTCGCGAGCCGCATGCGGCTCTTTTGGTGTGCAGTTGCGGCTCTTCAGCTCCATGCACAAATATTAATAATTATTTTATTTTCAAAATTCATAAAAATATTAGTCTGCAACACTCGGTAATAAACGATATAACAATAGATATAAACAATAAAACATTCACTATTCTATTAGAATATTTAGTTACTTCATACCTCAGTGTACTTCCTATTACATTGTCCATTCCAAATTGAAAAATTCAACTTCATAGTGGATATCACAAAGAAACTAAACCAGCTAAGTGTAAAACTGAAAGGAAAAATCTAGCCTATGTCTTGCTTGAAGAAGTGGTTTTTTCGAAAACAAAAATTCTTTTTTTGTTGAATACATGGTGAGCGGTAAATTACTTAATTACGAATAATCTGAAAAAAAAAAATATCGTTATTAAACCATTGCTACTATCAATCACTTCACCATTAATATAAACAAAATGACGGATCTTTTAACTGAGAGATTTGAGCAATTCAAAACAAATGCAACTACTCTGACTTACATAGTAGAATCTCTCAACACAAATTCAAATGAGATTATCTCATATATTCAAAGCTATTTATTTTAATATATATATGTATATGTATATATATATATATATATATATATATATATATATATATATATATATATATATATATATATATATATATATATATATTAAGTATATTTGTTTACGATAATATATATACTAAACGCAGATACTATTGACATTAAAATGTTAGTGGCTCTTTAAAAACCGGTCTATGTTGTAACTTGTAACTTTTGGCTCTTTTGTCTCAAAAGGTTGCCGACCCCTGATATATGTACATACGCGACCCGGCTAATCATGAAGTAATATATGTAGTTTTCTTGGTATTAATATTACAGCTGGTTGATACTATTGACTACTTATTGATGGATTAGCAACTAACAATTACTAGGAGTTGTGATTAACATTTTGTTATTACTCACCAAAGGTTTTAAATAGTTTTCTTTTAATTTAATATTTTATAATTAATACTAACGTTTGTTTACTTCTTTTTGTTTCAGTATATATTAACACATTTTTCTTTCCTTTTTATTGTTTAAATTTGAAATTATCTCCCGTTAAAAAAAAACATTGTTTGTTATTTCCCCTGACAAAAGTTCTACGCGCGAGATACTTTGACACAAATAGAAGACGACAGCAAACCGCTGTGAACTGTGTTACACCTTGGTGCACTCTCGGGACTAACACTAATAATCTGTGAGCATTTCACCCCCACTTAGAGATGGCTTACAGTAATGTTATATAGGGATTATGGCCGAGCCTGAGGGAATGATCTGTTTCAGCTGTCTCTTGTAGCTTTCTATAATTCATGATATTGTGGTTCTGTCAATAAAACAGCAACATGGGATCCATAAATAGCCGGATCTAGATCGTGTACAGTGAAAGAATCGCCATACTTTAATGCTGTTTTTTTAATTAATTTTTTTTTTTTAGAAATATTAGGGGGGGGGGGGGGAATTTGCAGATATAGATTTGTCGTTATCTCTTCTTAATCTTCATATATTTGTTCTTAAATGTAACACTCAATAGTTGAACACAGACGACTGCATTCGTGTATAATTGAGCCAGATTGTATTACTGTAGTAAGTACACAGCTAGTAGTAGATACTTAGCAGAGTTTAAGATTTCAATAAAATTCCCTATCCATTCAGGAAGTATTTTTATCAACTAACCAAAGTTTCACGGCGACTAGATGAAAGGTGCAGCCATACACAAAGGGCACACACACAGAAACACATACAAATAAACATACTTACATTTATATGTATTTTTTTTTTTTTTTTTTTTTTTGCGGTCTGGCGTTTAATAGATTTCCTCACTTGCTGTCTACCCTGTTCGCGCAGGGAGGCAGCAAGAGTAGGTTGCATGATTATATACATACATGAAATATTATACATATTTAAAACAATTTAATCCTTGCTTGTGTTATTTCCCTTGTTTTTCTGTTTTCTTGATTCACTTCTGGTTTCTTGGTTTCTTGTCGTCGAGCTAGGCTGTGACATTGTTGGATGAGTAAAATGAGTAATCTTTAGTAAAAGGCGAAAGATTTAAAAAATCGAGGTACTTGTTAGAATACATGCAACAATAGTTGAGTAGATTTGATAAGTTTAAACGATTGGAGTGATAGTACAGCATTTTTAATAATTTTCTTGCTATAAATATTATAGCTGGTTGGTACTAGTGGCTACTGATTATTGGATTAACAACTAACAATTTTTAGGAGTTGAAATTCACATTTGGTTATTAATTATCAAAAGTTTTAAATTCTTTTTTTGTAATTTAATTTTTTATAATTAATACTAACGTATGTTTACTTGTTTTAGTTTCAATATTAATTAATATCTTTTCTTTTGGTTTTATCGTTTAATTTTATAATTACCTCCCATTAAAAAAAATATTGTTTGTTTTCTCCCCTGACAAAAGGGTTCCACGTGCGAGATACTTTGAAACAAACAAAACACAGAAGCTTCACGCAAATAGAAATATTTTGACACAGTAAAATGCCCATCAAACTATGTTTGAAGAATTTTCTCGGTATTAATATTAAATTTGGTTGATATAAGTAATTTCTAATAATTTGATTCACAACTAACAATTACTAGGAGTTGTAATTAACATTTTGATATTAATCACCAAAAGTTTTAAAACATTTTTTTTGTATTTTAATTTTCCATAATTTATACTAAAGTTTGTTTACTTGTTTTTGCTTAAAAATATATTATTATTTTTTCCATTCCTGTTTATCGTTTAATTTTATAATTATTTCCCTTGAAAAAAACTCAATATTTGTTTTCTCCCTTAACAAAAAAGTTTCACGCGTGAGAAATTTTGACTCAAACGAAAGACGAGAGCAAACCGCTGTGAACTGTGTTACACTCTCGAGACTAACACTAATATTCTGGGGGGGGGGGGGGGGGGGGAGAGAGGAGTGTGCGATGGAATCTAGTAAGGGGGAATTGAATGTTTCTGTGATTTTGGTAGAGACTATTTTTGTATCGAGTTTAGCTTTTGGAGATTTTTAGTGTGGGAGAATTTAGTGATGCAAAATTTAGTGTGGGAGAATTTAGTGTGGTAAAATTTAGTGCGGGAGAATTTTGTGTGTGGGAATTTAGTGTGGGGGATTTTAGTGTGGGAGAATTTAGTGTGGGATAATTTAGTGTGGGAAATTTTTTGTGGGGGAGTTTAGAGTGGGAGAATTTAGTGCGGGACAATTTTGTGTTGGAGAATTAGGTGTGGGGGAAATGAGCATATTGTGTTGTAGTGTAGACAAAGGAAATTATTTGAGTGTGTGTGTATATAAATAAATCTACGTGTGATTTGGGTTTCATGTGAATAAGTTGAGTGGGGGTGTTTGGATTAGTTGGGGTGGGGGAGTTGTTCTTCTGGGTGTCGTTTACTAGACCTCCGGATTATATGACAATGTGACGGATTGCATCATTTGTATAACGGTGCTTTATTTATTTCTTTATCTAAGGCTAAATAGTAGAGAAAAAAATGTCTAATACCCTATATATTAACGAGCTTTCACAATCGCTAAATTACAAAAGTAACAGTACTCTTTTTAAGCTATAATACTAAACACAAAGCTTTCTACTGCTAGTCCAGGGGTCGGCAACCTGCGGCTCGCGAGCCGCATGCGGCTCTTTTGATGCCAAGATGCGGCTCTTCAGTTCCATGCACAAATATTAATAAATATTTTATATTATTTTCAAAACTCATTAAAATAGTATAAAGAAAAATAACTTTAAACAGGATAAAAACATCCATTAGAGAACAATGAGAGAAGGTGAGGTAGCAGTATACAGACAGCTGACAGCCGCTTGGGCATCATGGCTACGATTCCATGCTTGTCATAGCCCAAGTGCAGACTTTTTCGAATATCGTTAAATGTGGACTATTTTTTTTTATCGAGAATGCATTTCTCTATCGGTCAGTATGTATTTATTATGACCTAAGTGAAGTGGTTTTTTAGTTATTAGCATCCTAGAGTTGAGCCTGGTACTGGACGGTGGGGTACGAGTTTACCCTGCGTTCATTGGGGTGGAAGATAAGCCCGGTGAGAACCAAAGACAGAAGCGACCGATACCCAAGCCAGTTAGTCGGAGTTGGTCGTGCTGAGATCTGTCTGGCTTTGGGAGACACGTCCTGAGCCAGTGGAGTCCGTAAAGAAAGAAAAAAAAAACAGTCATTGACTTCTAAAGGGGTTTAGGAAAGTCGTATAGTTCAGGGGTCGGCAACCTTTTGAAGCTGAAGAGCCAAAAGTTAAAATTTTCAAAATTTCCCTGGTTTTAAAGAGCCACTAACATTTTTTTATTTCAAATATTTTATTTTTTTATTAAGATTATTAGTATTTGTGCAATGAGCTGGAGAGCCGCATCTTGATATCAAAAGAGCCGCATGCGGCTCGCGAGCCGCTGGTTGCCGACCCCTGGTATAGTTATATTATTTGATTACTAAAGTTATCATAGCAGAGCTAGCTAAAATGCTTTAATATGTTTTGTGCGAAATATTAGTATGTTTTTAGAGTAAAAATATTCTTTCATATCTAAAGCTATTTATTTCAAATAAAAAATCAAATGCATATGTCTAATCCTAATCAAATTCCAAAATATTGAAAGAAAAATGTTAGTGGCTCTTTAAAAACTGGGAACTTATGTAAAGTGTAGCTTTTGGCTCTTCCGGCTCAAAAGGTTGCCGACCCCTGTGCTAGTCCGAATATCTCGAGTTCCGGGTTCAGTTCTGTTGGGCTCCGTGAGTTCACCCAGCTCTGATGGGTACCTGGCGCACCTTAGATAACTAAGGCGGATAGGCTTAGTACTGACCACATTATCTCCCTGTATGTCGAGGTGATTGAAACACGATCTTTACTTTATCTGCCATTTGTGTATTGGACACGAAGGGGAAAAGATTATATAGATAAATTAAATAATAAACCGGGAGTGATCTCCCCTGAACTTTCTCGAATATTCTTATATAAAATAGCAGGGGATGGGAACTCGGGCTATAGACATGATGTTTAATCCATTTTAAATACTTAAAGTTTTAAAAATAGAATAAAATCTCGTAGACAAATTAATTGCACACCAAGTGAACGCCAAATAAAAAAGCGCATAATAGATACGGAAAAACATAATTTTGCAATCTTGTCCGTATGTCTGTGTGTCTGTCTGTGTGTCTGTCTGTGTGTCTGTCTGTCTGTCCGTGTGTAAACACGATAACTTGAGTACCGTTACAGCTAGGTTGATGAAATTTCATATATAAGTATTTTATCAAAATCGTAGATCCGTATCAACTTTTGAGCGATTTCCGATAACCGGAAGTGGTACTTTTCCTACTTTGAATTTTTCAAAAGCCTATAACTTGAGTACTATTTCAGATAGATAAATGAAATTTCACATGTAAGTAAAAGATCTAATTCTCTACCTTTTGTTAAATTTTGAGTAATTTCCGTTGACTGGAAGTAAAACTTTACGCTACTTCCGATTTCTCAAAAAACTAATGTAAATTTTAAAAGTACTAATAATATTGCGCACTATTATGCGCTTTTTTATTTAGCGTTCACATGGTGTGCAATCAATTTGTCTATGAGATTTTATTCTATTTTTAAAACTTTAAGTATTTAAAATTGATTAAAAATCATGTCTATAGCCCTAGTTCCCATCCCCTGTTATTTTATATAAGAATATTCAAGAAAGTTTAGGGGAGATCACTCCCGGTTTATTTGTCCTTGCAGAAGTTGCACTGTTTATATTTTGTGTGTTCTTTGTCTTCATGAGTTTCCGCTTCCTTGACTGTTTTGAACTTGGTGGGGCAGAATCTACATATCGAGCGGTCGTGAATAAAAATGGTGCGCTTTTGTTCTTTAGTTGTTTTTCCTTGTTCTGTGGAGAAAATTTTAAAGTAATGTTTACTAACAAATCAGTTCCATCAATTCATGAAAATTTTCTTGGTATTAATATTACAGCTGGTTGATACTAGTAATTTATAATTATTGGACTGACAACTAACAATTTCTAGTACTTGTAATTAAAATATTGTGATTAATAACCAAATAATTTTTTTTTAAATTCTTTTTTTTTATAATTAATACGAATGTTTTGTTACTGTGTTTATTTCAAAATGTATTACTACCTTTTTTGATTTCTTTTTATTGTTTAATTTTATAATAACCTCCCTTTAAAAAAAATATTGTTTGTTTTCTCCCCTGACAAAAAAGTTCCACGCGCGAGATATTTTGACAGAAACAATGTGTACCCACCCACCACATTAGGACAATGTGTCTTCATGAAGTCTTCACCCGTCACTAAATAGCGGTGTATGCTACGTCGAGGGTCGGCTTGTTTCCTATAAAATACATTGTACTAGTTACTAGTTGTTCGGTGCTTTTTCTTTTATAATTTAAAAAAAAATAATGTAGGATCAAATAGAGTGAAAGTTGACGGTAGGCGAGGGCAAGCGTGTGTAGGCATTCT
This sequence comes from Physella acuta, assembly GCF_028476545.2. NCBI lineage: Eukaryota > Metazoa > Mollusca > Gastropoda > Physidae > Physella > Physella acuta. The sequence goes on along the minus strand of NW_026732523.1, from coordinate 348,815 downwards.
GCCTGTAACGCTGAGTTCTTTTCGTTGTGGTTGCTGTGGTTGCTGTGGTTGTTGTGGTTGGTGTGGTTGGTGTGGTTGGTGTGGTTGTTGTGGTTGGTGTGGTTGGTGTGGTTGCTGTGATTGGTGTGGTTGCTGTGGTTACTGTGGTTGCTGTGATTGGTGTGGTTGCTGTGGTTGCTGTGGTTGCTGTGGTTGGTGTGGTTGCTATGATTGGTGTGGTTGCTGTGATTGGTGTGGTTGCTGTGGTTGTTGTGGTTGGTGTGGTTGGTGTGGTTACTGTGGTTGCTGTGATTGGTGTGGTTGCTGTGGTTGCTGTGGTTGCTGTGGTTGCTGTGGTTGCTGTGATTGCTCTAATTGCTGTGGTTGCTGTGATTGGTGTGGTTGGTGTGGTTGGTGTGGTTGCTGTGGTTGCTGTGATTGGTGTGGTTGCTGTGGTTGCTGTGGTTGCTGTGGTTGCTGTGGTTGCTGTGGTTGCTGTGGTTGCTGTGGTTGGTGTGGTTGCTGTGGTTGGTGTGGTTGCTTTGGTTGGTGTGGTTGGTGTGGTTGCTGTGGTTGCTGTGGTTGCTGTGGTTGGTGTGGTTGCTGTGGTTGCTGTGGTTGCTGTGGTTGCTGTGGTTGCTGTGGTTGCTGTTGTAGCTGTGGTTTGTGTGGTTGGTGTGGTTACTGTGGTTGGTGTGTTATTGGGTTCTAAGGCATAAACAGTGGGGTGTTGGCATTAAGAGTAGCGAACTAAAAGACATCTATTACATTTATTTATATTTTTAATACTTTTATTTTCATTAAAACAAATTTCAACATGTTTGTGAATGTTTTAACCGCTATCAGGAATTTACAGTAACAAAATTAACATTCAACTGATTAGGTAATAATTATTTACACCGTGGCAAATATGTGATGGAACTATGTTTGATATGTACAAACAAGGAAAAAAAAAATAACCAAAGGGGGAACATCTATTTACTAATGCATGTACCAGCTAATATAATGTACGACTTCAGTAAATTCTTTTTTTTTTTTACTTTTATTTTCCAATTTAAAACAAATAGAGTAACATTACACGCCGTTTTGGGTGAATGTTTACAAGGTAGTTACAGAGATGTACAGAGTATAGTAAATAAATAACGAAAAATATGTAAATGAATACAAAAGATACATTGAATTTAAAGCTTGTTGGTTAAAAAAATGAAAAGAGGCTGATTTGGAACATTTGCCAACAAAAGTGGTGAAAGAGTATAACGTCTGGAAGAATAGTCAAAAACAAAGCTGGTTTGCATGGATTTTATCCCATTCTGTACAATAAACATAGTAAATACCAAAGAAAAATAAATAACCAGTAGAGTGGTAACACACACACACAAACACACACAGACACACACAGACACACAGACACACACACACACACGCAAAAAAAATTGTTTTACACAGATTTCATGTAAATACGTTACATCTTTTATTTTTTTATTTTTTTTTGTACATTTTTTTTAAAAATTGCTATTTAAAACATGTACATCAACATCAAATTGTTTACATAATTTCGAACAGCAAATGAAAACGAAACGTTTTGCAAATGTACATAATGAATATTTACATGCTGTCATGTATGTGATTATACAAAGTTGAAAGGGATAACAGTAAAAGGGGTGAAGGTCAAATGAAGGTGTCAGGAGTCCGGGTGGGGTATGGAGAGTCAATGGGATAGTAAAGCATTTTCTATGTATAGAAACAAATTATGTTGTCCAGTTGAAACAGTGTTTATTTATATACTGGGTCGCGTTGAGTTTTCAAAAGGTTGCTGTGTGAAAGATGAGGGGAAAGAAGCAAGATTTAGAACTTTAAAAAAGTAAATGAATAGATACCCGATTTTGATGTTGGGGTGGTGGTGGGGTCGTTGGAACTGTAAAGTGGGGAGATGGGGGTTTATCATGGCTGAGGGTCAAGTGGACAGAGGGGGGAGGGGATAGATGTTTCTCACGAGGCGTGGAGAGGGTGTCTGTGTGTGTTTAACGAAACCCAAGCGTCACGTTTTGTGCTGTGTGATCTAACTGCTGAGTTATCGCTATTTATAGTGTGTGGTTAGGAGGGAGGGAGGGGGGGGGGGAATAAAGCAGATATAAGAACACGCTGTTTTGCAGACAGGCAATCGTCACTTATTAAATTTTCCTGGTATTAATATTATACATGATTGATACTAGTGTTTACAAATTATAGGGTTAACATCTAACAATTACTAGGAGTTGTAATTAACATTTTGTTATTAATCACCAAATTTTTAGATATTTTTCTTGTAATTTAATTTTTTATAATTAATTTTAACGTTTGTTTACTTGTTTTTGTTTCAATATATATTAATACTTTTTTTCATTTCTTACTATCGTTTAATGTTATAATTACCACCCTATAAAAAAAAAATTATTGTATGTTATTTCCCCTGATAAAAAAAATTCTACGCGCGAGATATTTTGACAGAAACAGAAGACGACAGCAAACCGCTGTGAACTGTGTTAGGGGTCATCAATAAATGACGTCACACTCGTAAGGGGTAGGGGGCGTCCGTAATTTTGTGACGATGTGTGATGAGGGGGAAGGGGGGGGGGGGGGTTCAGATGTCGCGACGTCACATTTTTGCATTATAAAAAAGCAATGTTAGAAAACGAATTTTAGACGTTATTTCGCGTTTTAGATAACTGTTTTAATAAATTGTAGGGCAAGTGCACTTTGATCTTAGCCAAAGGGCCGAATTGAAAATTCTGTATGTATGTAATTATGTTTGTCGTGGATACGCAATAGATTTTTTTTTTAATAGAATTCCTTACACGCAGTTCACTCCTCGGAGCTAGCTGTGTGGAAAGGTTGCATGTTTAAAATATACATATTATACATAGTATTGCATACAATTATAGTTAAGCATGTCATACAATTTTGAGTTTCCATTATAACAAAACATTTAAATTTTTAATTGACTACTTCTTTCCCTTCTGAACTGTGAAACTGTACTCTTTTACCTTATGGCTTTCTCTCTCCCTTTCTTTCTGAGACAAGAGATTTGAATGGTGAGCTAATACGTGATGATGAATGCTTTTTTTCTGGGAGGTTTTTATCACAAAAGCAGCAACTGAAGTTAGTTTCGCTGTTGTGTTGTTCCGTGTAGTGTCGATGTAAGTCATTGTGGGTTTTTGCATCATTACAGAAGTTGCATTGTTTGAGATAAGTGTGTTCTGTTCTTTCGTGATTTAGTACTTCCTTAACTGTTTGGTACGAGCTGGGGCAGAAGCTGCATGTTAGGTGATCGTGGATTAGTTTCTCGATTTTTTTTTTAATTTAGTTATTTTTCCTTGTTCTGTTGGACTCGTTTGATTTTTCCTTTTTGTTGACGAAGCGGTTTCTATTTCTGAATCCGGGTCTAATGCTTCTGTCTCTGGGTCTTGTGCTGCGTCCTTGGTTGGAGAGTTTTGGATTTTGCTTGATGATGGAAGCTTGTGGTTAAGGTGGCGCAGTATTTTGTGCTGAAGGTTGGTCCTTGGGCGTTGACTCTGGGTTGAAAGCTTAGCATTGGTTGGTCAAATGTAGAGTTGAGGAGCAGAATTGGCACGCCTGCTTTCTTCCAGCAATTTCTATAAGAATGTTCAGTGATTTATTTCAACAATAGTTGAGTAGATTTTTTTTAAATGCTTTTATTTTCAATAAAACAATTGTCAAAATATTTAACCATCACAGGAGTTAAATTAATAATAATAGATTACATTTTAGATGATTCATATATGAGAAAAAAGATGTACGACATAAAAATAAAAGGAGCGTGTCGTGTTTGACAGCCTCAAGGTTTGTACAATAATATATGTGAATACAAGAGCAAATAAACCAGTGAATCGGTGGGGTGGTTGATGCGTGACATTGCTGCTAAAAGGGGAGGTAACTTTCCCAGTCTCATATGGAGAGAATAATATGGAAAAATGAACAAACAAAAAAAAAAACTTTCTAATATCTTATTTAACAATCATAGGAGATCAGTTAGTGGTAATATATATTTCATGAATGAATGACATATGTTTGGAATATAACGCTTGTAGTATTTGACAGTCTCAGAGTTGGTGTATTAATACAAATAAAAAAGGAAATGTTTTACATCTTTATGGTGATATATCTTGCTGCTAGCAGTAAGAGGATTGTCCTGTATGGAAACGCCAATGATAGTACACTTTCACTGCTTTCAAAAGCCAAGATTTAACAACATGCTATATTCTGTCTCAAAATTACATGGATGAACAACTTTACCATTAAATAAAAAAAAAAAAAACACCAGTGCAGTAATGGGGCGGGGCGAGATGGGTGTGAGTTGGTTGGGTAAGGCAGGCCAGGCAGCGCAATCATTGTTGCGTGACATGACTGCTAGAAGGGGAAATAAGTCTTCCAATTGTTTGTGATACAGTGTTAGGGGTATCCAGCATTGGTGACAAGGGGAGGGGGTGGGGGAATCTCGTATGCATTGCTTTTTTTTTTTGGGTGGGGGGGGTGATACACGCTTGAACAACAGATATTTAAAACTGTATGACAGTGTAAAAAAAAGGCAATTACACACGTTTTCAAATAAAATTCCTTAACAGCCACAATATGTCTAAGAGTTACATGAATAAACTAGATTTAAGGGAAGAACGTTGATGAGGCGGGGAGGTGGAGGTGAAGGTTGGTTGGGTAAAATGACTGCTGAGGGTGAGGGGCGGGTCGCGATGGCTGACAGGACACTGAGTGTGTAAGTTTAAGGCGAGCCAGGCGTAAGAGACTGTGATGTGTGTGAACTGACTACTGGGGTGTTACTATTTATTGTATGTGTGTTGGTGTGCCATATTTGTCCAGTCGTCTGCTAAAAATTAAATCTAAAATCTGTCCCGTAAACTTACGGGGCTACCTGGTAACAGATATAAATTCAAGACTTTACTCAACTGCTAGAAGCAATAATTAATCATAAGTTTTCTTGGTATTAATATTACAGCTGGTTGATACTATTGGCAACTTATTATTGGATTAGCAACTAACAATTACTGGGATTTGTGATTAACAATTTGTTGTTAATCACCAACAGTTTTAAATATTTTCCTTGTAATTTAATTTTTTATAATTAATACTAACGTTTGTTTACTTGTTGTTTTTTTTTAAATATGTATTAATTCTTTTTTCTTTTCTTTTTATGGTTTAATTATATAATTATCTCCTTTTAGAGAAAACATTGTTATTTCCCCTGACAAAAAAAGTTCTACGCGCGTGATACTTTGACAGAAACAGGAGATGACAGCAAACCGCTGAGAATTGTGTTACACCTTGGTGCACTCTCGGGACTAACACTATTAATATGTGGGCATTTCACCCCCACTCCCACCCCCGCCTCTCCCTAATTCTTCAGCAGGTCTTGAGTACACCCCAGTAGCACGTGCATCAATTATTGACCAGCCGGGTGAGAAACACAATCAGCGCTGTGGTAACAAGGTCGGTAACCGGATCTGTTTGACACGTGGTAAGATAGCCGGACCCGGTAGTCGGAACACTTAGCCGGACCTGTTAGCCGGAACACTTAGTTAGCCGGAACATTTAGTGAACCGGATCACGGGGCTAGCCGGACCACTGAGTTAGCCGGACCAACGATTTAACCGGACCACATAGTTAGTTGGAATACTGGATTAGCCGGACCCATAAGCCGGACCACTGGGATAGCCAGAATACTAAATTAGCCGGACCACTAAGGTAGCCGGAACACCAAGTAAACAGAAGCATTGAGATAGTCGGTTCACTTATTTTGCCGGACCGCTGAGTTAGCCGGACCACTAAGGTAGCCGGAACACCAAGTAAACCGAAGCATTGAGATAGTCGGTTCACTTATTTTGCCGGATCACTGACTTAGCCGGACCACTGAGTTAGCCGGACCACTGAGTTAGCCGGACCACTGAGTTAGCCGGAACACCAAGTAAACCGAATCATGGAGAAAGCCGGTTCACTGTTATTTTTCCGGATCACTGAGTTAACCGGACCACTGAGTTTGCCTGACCACTAATGTAGCCGGACAACTGGGATAGCCGGAGGACTAAGTTAGCCGGACGACTGAGTTAGCCGGATTAATAAGTTAACTAGAACACTGAGTATCGGACCACTGATGTAACCGGACCCGTAAGCCAGATCACTGATTTTTGCCGGACCACTGATTTTGCCAGACCACTGCGTTAGCCGGAATACTGACTTAGCCGGATCGCTAAGCTAACGGCGCCACTGATTTAACCGGAACCTTGAAAACTAGACCATAATTAGCCCACTAGTAATCCGGACCACGGATTGAAATATCTGTTCTCTTAGCATGCGGAGTCGTTGTCGTCTGAAGTTTCGGTTCTTGTAGGCTCGATGCCTAGATGATGGTTGCCATCCTCGTCTATTTGAATGTTGTCACGTTCGCGTACAAATTGGCTTTTGCAAGCCGAGGGTCCGTAAAGAGTGGTATTACACAGTCTGCAGACCGTTTTCCTTCCGTTTAGTTGAAGCAGTAGTAGTTGGTGGATTTCTCCACCGATTTCCACATCCAGATAGTGGGGGAGATCTTCCAGAGGAGCGTTGGGGTGGAAATCGATGGCCCACTTGTCACCTTTCCCCATTCGGAGAGTTGTGACGTTCGTGTCAGCTACGGCCAGTGTTCTCACGATCTGGTTGATTGTGTTTTCGGTGATTGTAGGGGGCACCCATTTTAGATGGCCACTTTGTCCGTTCTTTTCTGCGTAGAGTAGAAGCAGGCTCTTGCAATAATCGGAATGTTCGAGGAGCTCGTACATATATAAATAAATATATTTTTTTTTAAAAGTTTAATAGTCTTCCTTCCACACAGTTCACTCCTGTAGAGCAAGGAGCTAGCTGTGTGGAGAGGTTGCATGAACATGATAAAATAGTTACAATACATGGCATTGCATAAAATGAAAAATGTACAATGTAATTTTCTTGATTTTCCTTCTGTTTTCTTGGTTCCATTTTTCCATGTTCCTTGATTTCATTTTCCCATGTTCTTCTGATTTCTTGTTTTTCATTTCCGGATTTTTTACATAATAATATAACATAGAGTACAGGACAATACATGATCGCTTCTCGTAGTTCTTGGCCTTTGTTCTTGCGCGTATAAACTATCTTGATTAGGTTGTGGTTGAATCTTGGTTGGTAGATGTAGTTCGAGAGTATCAATGAGGGATGTTCCGTTGATGAAGGGATGAGTTTGGTGTCATGGCGTTGATGATAGAGTTGAATCGATGAGGTATGATGCGTTGTTGAAGGGGTGAGTTTCGTGTATTGTCGTTGATAGTAGAGTTGTTTGATGTAGTGTAGCTTGGAGAGAGTAGTTGAGTTGGGGGGTCTTTGTGTTGAGAGATCGTTCGACGTAAGTTGCTTTGGATTATTGTTCATTGTGGTTTTGAAGAAAAGTGAAGTTGAGTCGTAGTCGAGTAATTGAGGTGGGCGAGCTGATGTTGAAGAGTGAAGTTTTCCTGATATTGCTGAGTCGAGGGTTGTAGATGTGAAGAATTTGAGCTTGGTCAAATAGTTGAAATAGCCAAAGCGAAGCTGTTGACGAGTGCATATTTTAGGAAGGTTGAGTAGTTGATTTGCTGGGATTTGACGGAAGCCTCCCACCTAAGATTTCTCATAGGTTTGTGTCGTCAGAGTGGTAGTTGTGTTAGCGAAACTTTACTTTTTTTTTTTTTTTTTTTTTTTTTTTTTTTTTTTTTTTTTTTTTTTTTTTTGTTAGCGAAACTTTACGCAAGTAAAAAAAAAAAATAAAGCCCAATAGATATCAACCCAAACGAGGCTAGAAGAATTTTCTTGGTATAAATATTAAAGCTGGTTGGTATAAGTGACATCTAATTATTCAATTAACAACTAACAATTACTAGGTGTTGTAATTAAAATTTTGTTATTAATCACCAGAGGTGTTAATAACTTTTTTGTAATTTAATTTTCTATAATTTATAATAAAGTTAATTTTCTTGTTTTTGCTTGATAATATATTATTATTTTTTCCATTTCTTACTATTGTTTAGTTTTTATAATTACCTCCCATGAAAAAAAAACAATGTTTGTTTTTTCCCCTTACAAAATAATTACATGCGCGAGACATTTTGAATCAAACAAAAGACGAGAGCAAACCGCTGAGAACTGTGTTACACCTTGGTGCACTCTCGGGTTTAATATTAATATTCTGTGTCAGTTTTTAGTTCCATGTCAGGTGGGGTGGGGGGGGGGGGAGGTGTGTGATGGAAACTAATATGGGGGAGTTGAATGTTTGGGTAATTTTGGCGGAGACTATTTTTGTATCGTGTTTAGATTTGGGAGATTTTTGGTGTGTAAGAGTTTAGTTTGCGAGAATTTAGTGTGGAAGAATTTAGTGTGGGAGAATTTAGTGTGGAAGAATTTAGTGTGGAGAATTTAGTGTGGGAGAGTTTAGTGTGGAAGAATTTAGTGTGGGAGAATTTAGTGTGGAAGAATTTAGTGTGGGAGAATTTAGTGTGGAAGAATTTAGTGTGGAAGAATTTAGTGTGGAAGAATTTAGTGTGGAAGAATTTAGTGTGGAAGAATTTAGTGTGGGAGAATTTAGTGTGGGAGAATTTAGTGTGGAAGAATTTAGTGTGGGAGAATTTAGTGTGGGAGAATTTAGTGTGGAAGAATTTAGTGTGGGAGAATTTAGTGTGGAAGAATTTAGTGTGGGAGAATTTAGTGTGGGAGAATTTAGTGTGGAAGAATTTAGTGTGGGAGAGTTTAGTGTGGGAGATGTAACGTTCCGCCTCTGACAGACGCAGAGCCTTAGAACGCCCCGGGATCGTTTAATGTAGTCAGACAGAAACCTTTGGACAGAAAGAGCACACCTGCATCTACGTGGGCTTGTGTCAACAGTCTAGGGGTAATGACACGTAGGAATAGATGAAACTCAACTTAGGTTAAACTGACAACTACTATTTTAATATGTGAACAAGTATGTACAATAGACACAGAGTCAACACTTGAGTATAATCCATTAATTCATTAACGTCAATAAATAAACCACAAACGTCAACTTACAAATCTCTCAGGTTTACTAAAACACCAACTTAAGATCAATAATAAACTAAATAAGCCAACTTACAGAACTTGCAAGTTCACTTAAATACATCTCCAAACTAGAGAACAATCTATCTCCGATATGACATCGGAGAAATAATTCACCTTAGGAAAATATCAGTAACACTGCACATGGTCACAAAATAACTTATATAAGTAAATAAGTTATGTCACAAACTACACAACTGAATAAGGCGCACTGAACATACGGCACATCTCCCCCCTAGTCCAAGGACAATCTAGCTGCTTGCCTGTGTCCAAAGGTCAAACAACTGCCTCGAGAAATTTCCTCTCGAGTTTATAACTAGGTTCAAAACCAAGCGAGGTTACTGTAATGTTCTAAGGCCATTGGTTGAGGATCGGTTAAGGATCTTCAATGCCATAAGACCATTGGCTGAGGATCTGATAAGGATTAAAATCCAATCACATCAGGTGACTGAGTTCAGTTGACCGATGAGAACCGGTGAACTAATAACTCTCCCAAGGTCAATTACTTAACTCAAGAAAAATAAATAATATAAATACATAAAAGACCTAAGTAGGTCACAGAGAATATAGTGCGGGAGAATTTAGTGTGGGAGAATTTAGTGTGGGAGAAATGACTGTGTGGTGTTGTAGTGTAGACAAAGGAAATTATTTGAGTGTTTGTGTGTATATAAATAAATCTACATGTGATTGGGTTTACTGTGGGTAAGTTGAGTGAGGGTGTTTGGATTAGTGGGGGTGTTTGGATTAGTGGGGGTGTTTGGATTAGTGGGGATGTTTGGATTATTGGGGGTGTTTGGTTTAGTGTGGGTGTTTGGATTAGCGGGGGGGGGGGGGGGGAGTTGCCCTTTTGGGTGTGGTTTAATCAACCTCCGGATCATGTGACAATGTGACGGATTGCGTCATTTGTATAACGTTGCTTTATTTATTTTTTCATTTAAGACTAAAAAACATACCAAATACTATTTATATTAACAAGCTTTCACAAGTGTTAAATTACAAAAGTAAGAGTACACTTTTTAAGCTATAATACTAAACACAAACTTTCTACTGCTAGTCCGAATATCTCGAGTTCCGGGCTCAGTTCTGTTGGGCTCCGTGAGTTCATCCAGCTCTGATGGGTACCTGGCGCACCTTAGGTAACTAAGGCGGATAGGTTTAGTACTGACCACATTATCTCCCTGTATGTCGAGGGGATTGAAACACGGTCTTTACTTTATCTGCCATTTGCGTATTGGGCACGAAGGGGAAAAGATTATGTAGAAAAATTAAATAAAAAGGGCGGGTAGATTTTAAAATCTTTCTTGGGTCAGTCGTTTCTTATTTGTTTTCGTCCATTATTTGTTTGATTTGTTTTGATCTTTGTATGCTTTGTTCTAGTATGAGGGTGTGGTGTGTTTGGTTTTCCAAGCTTATCTGCTCTATTTTGATTCTGATTTGTGCCTTTCTATATTTATATTCTTGTATTTTCGAAAGTTCCGTTTCTATTGAGTGTATTTGTTCTTTGTTATTGTTTTTTCCCCTTAAGAATACTTAGTTGTTGTTTTCTAGTTTAGTTTCTATGTGGGCCCTAACGCTATTAATGCTACATGCATATTGAATAGATACTCGCTTAATGTCTTGTTTTAAATCTTCCCAATATTGGATTTTGTTAAATTTTGGTGATGACTGCGTGTAAAATTGTATTATGTCTTTTTATGTTTTTGTGTAGCGCCCGTCTAGTAATAGTGTATTATTGAATTTCCAGTATGTGTTATTTTTTTTTGTTTGCTTTGTGTTTGTTCATTGTTTAAAGTTGTCAGAACTGCTGTATGGTCGCTAAACTTTAGTGTTGAGAATAGGTGTTATACTTTGTTGATTTGTTCACTGGGGCGTAAATTCTGTCTAGACGGAATCTATACCCAGATGTGTTATTTCCGTGGGTGGTTTGTATTATGTGTGGATATTGCGCTCTGTATGTGTCAACTAAATTAAAATATGTTTTAATATTGTTGATTGAATCGGCGTGTGGTTTGTCTGCGGTTAAGCGGTTTCGAATTATGTCTTTTGGTCCTACAACGTCTAAACTGTCTTCCACGAAATTGACGTCCCCGGTTGGTTGTATACATTCTAGATCTAGGTAGGGTCTAAATCTGTCTAAATCTAATTTTTCCGTAGTTCTAGATCATCTAGATCTAGAATCTCTAGATCCAGAAGAGCTAGAACATCTAGATCTAGAATATCTAGATCTAGACTCCTAATAGTCATTTTTTTTAAGTTTAGGCCGAGAAAATTGTATTGTATTAATTTTATAGCGTACGTAGATCTAAATCATATTTGAATGAAATAGCTCATTCTCATTTCTTTATATTCTAAAATCGGAAGATAACGCCATTAGATTTGTGTACTTTCCTTACTGTAAACAATTCGAATGTGACGTCATTGTTTCATGCGTTCTATTTCACACTATAAACACTTTCCCGGTTGCATAATTAAAACTGTTTTGCTACATTCGAATATGCCTTTATTTTTTTTTATTTTTCTTCTTCAAATAAAATTGTGTTTATACATTTAAAACATCTAACATATTATTTTCAACAAAATCCCGTATCAAGTTCACCATATATCGCTGAAGATTCTGCGAAAATATTTTGCGTACAGAGAGAGAGAGAGAGAGAGAGAGAGAGAGAGAGAGAGAGAGAGAGAGAGAGAGACAAAGAGATAGAGAGAGAGAGATAATTGCGCACAATAGCTTTTATATATTAGGATATTTAGTTACTCCCTATTTCAATGTACTTCCTATTAACTTGTCCATCCCGAATTGAAACATTCAAGGTAATTGTGGATAATACAAAGAACTAAACGAGCTTAATGTAAAACTGCAAGAAAAGGAAAAAACCCAGCGTATGCCTTTGCTTGAAGAAGTGGATTGTTTCGAATGTATTATTTTTATTTTTATCTTTTTGTTGTTGAACACACGGAGAGCGATAAATTACTTAATTTCGATAAATATGAAGATCAACATTGAGCCATTTAGAATTGATGCTGATTCGCTTCAAATAAAATGGCTGGATTTGAAATCCAAACATTTGTAGAATGGTAAGTTCACAGAAATCACGAGCAAGTTAGAAGAATTGGAGGTCCAGTAAAACATGCACGTTACGCTGCACAAAAGGACGACTCTAAAAGATATGCTGCGAGTTGAGGCACTAATATGTGACGCATGGAATAGTCTCACAGGATAGTAAAGTGAGGTGAAGAAGTTGTTATCTGGAGTGCTGACGATCTTCGGGTCAACATATTCATACAAGCCAGCGTTTTCTTACATGAATATAATAAAAAGTAAAGAAGCCGGGACATCCAGGGCGTCAACAGTGCTTTCTGCCGCTAGACCACGCCACTCCACTGATTAGCGTTAGGCAAAGTAACAGCGGCTGGGCATTGTGCTGAACACACTACCCCCCCCCCTCTAATATATCTCGAGATAATTTAAATTAATTGACTCTATTTCGTATGTCTCATGTATCTGCGGTGCGAACTGGAGATGATTTATACATGTTTTTGTTACAACAAAGCTTTTTTCTATAATCGTTATTACTTTGTAATTGGCTTTTTACGTCTGTCCGCCTCTCTGTGACTTGATACATGAAGTAAAACTACAACGTATGGGTTTTATTGTGTGCTTTTTACATTTGAATATGTCATACATTTTTATATATTATCTCTTACATCTTCTTGAAATAAAATTTATTAATCTTACCCTTTAGTTAGTAGAAGTTTTTTTTATATAAATATCTAAACTCGTAACGAAAATAGTCTCCACCAAAATCACCCAAACATTCAACTCTTTTTTTTATATAAATATCTTATTTTTCAAATGCTACCCGTGTTTCAGTTGTGTTGCTAAATGATATTTAGCCTATCTTTAACTCTAAAATGGACTACAAAAGAAACACCGAACACAACAGTGAATGTAATAAAATGAATTTGATACAAGGGTAATCAAACTGAAAGAAATCGCTTTATCGTACTTTTTTGTTTTCTAGAAATGTATTCTTCATAAATGGCTCTTACTAATACAAATGTCACAAAATAATATATATATATATATATATATATATATATATATATATATATATATATATATATATATATATATATATATATATATATATATATATATATATATATATATATACATATACAAGCCTTTAAGTAAAGATAAAAAAAAGACAGTTCACGAAGCAAAGAAAATGAACACATTATTGAAACTGATACTATCCAGAGCCCTACACGGCCAACCCCGACACGCCTAGCCCCAAAGTACTTTAATTTCGTTGAAGACAAACTAGACATTGTAGAACCAAAAGACATTATTCGAAACCTCTTAACCGCAGACAAACCACACGCCGACTAAATCAACAACATTAAAACATCCTTCGAACTAGTCTACACATGCATAGCACGATATCCACACACCTTACAAACCACTCACTGATGTAAAACATTTGGGAATAGATTCCGATAAGACAGAATTTACGCCACACTGAGCATGAAAATCAACAAAGTAGAACACCTATTCTCAACACTACAGTGTAGCGACCATACAGTAGTTCTGACAACTTTAAACAACGAACAAACACAAAACAAACCAAAACACAACACCTACTTGAAACTCAATAATTCACTATTTTTAGACGAGCGCTACACAAAAGCATAAAAGACGTAATACAATTTTACACAAAGTCATCACCAAAATCGAACAAAATCCAACATTGGGACGATTTTAAATAAGATATTAAGCGAATATCAATGCAATATGCTTGTAGCATTAGTAGCGTTAGGGACCACATAGAAACTAAACTAGATAAAAAAATTAAGTATGCTTTAGGGAAAAAAACATTAACAAAGAACAAATAGACTCAATAGAAACAGAACTTTCGAAAATACAAGAATATAAATATAGGGGGAGACAAATCAGAAGCAACATAGAGCAGATAGGCTCGGAAAACCAGACACACCACACTCTCATACTAGAACAAAGCGTACAAAGATTAAAACAAATCAAACAAATAATGGACGAAAACAACCAAGAGACGACTGACCCAAGAGAGGTTTTAAAATCGACCCGCGCTTTTTATTTAACTCTCCCACACTAAAAATCTCCCAAATCTAAACTCGATATAGAATAGTCTCCACAAAAATCACCCAAGCATTCAACTCCCCCATAGTAGATTCCATCACACTCCCCCCCCCCCCCCCCACCCTATATGGAACTAAAAGCTGACACAGAATATTAATGTTAGTCTCGAGAGTGCAACAAGGTGTAACACACTTCACAGCGGTTTGCTCTCGTCTTTTGTTTGAGTCAAAAGATCTCGCGCGTGGAACTTTTATGTCAGGGGAGAAAACAATCAATATTTTATTTTTAAGGGAGGTAATTATAAAATTAAACGATAAAACAAAAAAGAAAAAAATATTAATATATATTGAAGCATAAACCAGTAAACAAACTTAGGTATTAATTATAAAAAAATAAATTTCGAAAAAGGAATTTAAAACTTGTGGTGATTAATAACAAAATGTTTATTACAACTCCTAGTAATTGTTAATTGTTAATCCAATAATCAGTAAACACCAGTATTAACCAGCTAAAATATTAATAGCAAGAAGATTTTATTTATAATGTTCCCTTTGTTCCATATAGCCTGTGATTTTATCAAATTTTTCTACTCAACTATGGCAGAGCTGACACCTGGTACTTCTCCTCACAGGCCCTTATGCACAACTCATGCAAAACATACCGTCCATATATATTGCATTTCTCATTTCATAAAAAAAGACAAAATAAGCTGGACACTTAGATGGGTACCCCCTACACTTGACAATGCTACACTCAAACAAGCACTACGGCTATTCTGTAACAAAGCGCCATCCATAAACACAATCCCACACACTAATTATCTTACCCCCTCTGTCTAGAATGATAAACCCTCAACCGAGCACTGCCCGCCAGCCTCAGTATCCCATGAGGGAGGTGGAAAGGCTCAGCGAGGCATGGGCGGAATTAGTTTCAGCTATCTAAGGGCAGAGTTTCTTTCAGGCATTTCCTCTGTGAAGTCGCTGGAGTCCAAAAACCCCTACTTAGCCCCAACCCCTCGGACGAAATAGAATTTTGTTTTTAATGGAGAATATTCTGGATATATACTTGTCCACCCTTCCCCAACCGGAACTTTAAATGCCCCTCTCCGAGAAAAAAAAATGGATGAAAGAAACATTGGGCATATATGAAAGGGTAAACCCACTTTGCAGAAAATCCCCCCCCCCCTCCCAAACGAAATAAATTTTATACACTTTTACAACTGCCATCTTCCCCCCCCCCCCCCCCCCCCCCATCCACCTCCTCTGAAACAACCACTGTTACTTTGAAAGTTTCAAATCGAACAATCTGGAAATGTCATTGATATTCTGGATGTTTTGTAGGATTCGGCAGCGTAAAATCAAATTAATCGATGAGATCATTTCCCAACACGTAACGCTTAATTGTGTTGGAGGCGTGGTCGAGTCGGCAAAAAAGCTCATGGTTGATAAATTCGAACAAAGTCTCGAGTTCAAACCCACTGGCAGATAAATCTCGATCCCCTTCAACACTAATAATTAAGAACGAAGAAGAAGAAGAAGATTTCCCAACTGACTGGATGGTTTAATCCCCCCCTCCCCCCTAATTCATCCTTCCATAAGTTCAATGTAAAAGAATAAAAAAAAAACGCAGTATTATTCTAAAATGAATTTCATAGCAAATTTAACTGGCTTTTAATAATTTTTAATAATTTCAAATTTGAGTTTGTGCTAATGTCGTGCTGGAGGTTAAGTAAATATATTTATGAAATAAACATGTAAGGATAACATTAGAACCGCGGTGTGCTAGGGCAGGGGTCGGCAACCTGCGGCTCGCGAGCCGCATGCGGCTCTTTTGATGTCATGATGCGGCTCGCCAGTTCCATAGTAATTATATATTTTATTTTCATAACTAATAAAAATATTATACTGAATACCAGCTTTAAACAAAATAAAAACACTACGAATAGGTGAAGTAGAGCGTATACAAACAGCTGACAGCTGCATGGACACAAGGCCCAGCTCCACAATTGTGCTGTGGTCAGCCCCGTGGCAGTGGTTCCATGCTTTCCACTACCGAAGTGCACCTTTTTTTTCGAATATTTTCAGTTTTATTTATTTATTTATTTAAAAGGCATTTTTATATGTATGTGTGCATTAATTTGACTTGAGTGACGCATTCTTATAGTTATTAGCTTCTAAATTGGGTAGGGATAGTTTTATAATTGGATTTTATTATCCTAAAAGAACTTGTTGAAACATGTGTGTGTGTTTATATGAATATATATTTTTTTTTAAAAATTAGCTAATCCTAATCAAATGCCATGATATTGAAGAACACATTTTAATACTCTTTAAAAACTGGGAAATTTTGTAAATGTTATCTTTTGGCTCTTTCGCCTTAAAAGGTTGCTGACACCCTATTGTATAGGCATTATTCAATGTGTATAAATAAGTAAAATAAAATTATTGCTCCGAGAAGGACTGGTACAACCGTTCTTGAAAGCAAAGCGACGTTAGTCTACAAAACAAAAAACGTTTCTATTAAAGTTTTATATTTTTGTATATAAATATAAAATATACTTACAACTTAAATAAACAGTAGGCCTACCAACCTGCAAAAATGTACCAATATACACTTTTTATAAAATAAAAACGAAAATTAAATGTTGCTTTTTTTTAAAAAATTACTCTTAAATAAATCTTGAAATAGCGTAACCAAAGCAGGTTTGGCAGGCTTGTTTTCTTCCATTTATGGCGACTAGGATGTTGAGTGATTTGTTTTTGTAGTTTATTTGAATGTAGTGGGGGATGGTTGCTGGGTTGTCAGTGTAAATGGAGAAGCTGCGGTTGGTGGTGTGGGGGATTGTGTTTATGGAGGGTTCTTTGTTGCTGTAGGGTTGTAGTGCTTGTATGAGAGTGCGCTCGTTGAGTGTGGGTGGGACCCATCTAAGGGTTCCGTTTATTCTGTTCTTTTCGTGTAGTGTGAAGTGTAGCGTATATGGGCCGTATGTTTTGTGTGTATTGTGTAGATTGGTGACGTCGAAGGCAGTTGATGTAAAGAACCAAGTGTCTGCACGGCCGTAGTTAAGGAGGAAGATCTGTTGATCGCTTATTAGTTGCCGGAGGATATGCCCTCTCAGATTGGGTTGACCGTTTGAGTTGATTGTGACCTGGATGGTGGGTGAGTCAGCAGGAAATAGTTCCGGGCAGTCTTCTTCAGGTAGATCCAATATGGCTGTAGTAGCTGAAAAGGGTTGGGCCCTGGATTTCATTAAACCCCCCGGACCGTAGTCCGGGTGGCTCCTCCCCAAGTCTCTCGACCCAGGGGGAACATCCAAGGGCGCAACCCCTTTGCTGGCGTAAACTATATTTGCATATGTCGTCGAGCTAGGCTGTGACATTGTTGGATGAGTAAAATGAGTAATCTTTAGTAAAAGGCGAAAGATTTACTCGATGTGAAGAGAAACCAGATGAAGTTTTCTATAAAAAGTATCCATCATTAGAATACTCTGATTTTAGTTAAATATTTTATTTTTGAGGGATTGATAGAGAGTGCGTGTAAAACAGATGGCTGGGCCAAAATTTATCAATTGTGCATGAATCTACTTGGTACTAATATTACAGCTGGTTGATACTTGTGACTTGGAGTTATTATATTAATAAATAACAATTCCTAGTTGTTGTAATTAAAAATTTGCAATAAATCACCAACAATTTAACAGTTTTTTTTTAAAAACATTAAATATCTATAATTAATGCAAATGTTTGTTTACTTGCTGTTGTTGCAAAATGTATTATTTTTTTTTCTTTTCTTTATATCGTCAAATTTTATAATTACCTCCCTTCATAAAAAATTGGAATTTGTTTTTTCCCCTAACAAAAAAATTATCGCGAGATATTTTATCTCAAACAAAAGACGAGATCAAACCGCTGTGAACTGTATTACACCTTGGTGCACTCTCGGGATTAACACTAATATTCTGAGCCAATGTAGGGTGGGTTGGGGGGAGGTGTGTGATGGAATTTAATATGGGGGTGTTGAATGTTTGGGTGATTTTGGTGGAGACTATTTTATATCGATTTTATGTTTGGGAGATTTTTAGTTTTGGAGAATTTATTGTGGGAAAATTTTGTGTGGGAGCATTCAATGTGGGAGAATTTAGTGTGGTAGAATATAGTGCGGGAGAATTTAGTGTCGGATAATTTAGTGTGGGAGAATATAGTGTGGGAGAATTTAGTGTGGGAGAATATAGTGCGGGAGAATTTAGTGCGGGACAATTAAGTATACATGCCAACAGGTTATGCGCCATACGATACTGCGTCATGATACGATACTGTATCACGATACGATGCTGTACCATGATACGTTTCTGCACCGCGGTACGATACTGCATCACGATACGATACTGCACTGCGTTACGATATTGTACCACGATACGATACAGTTTCACAATATGATACTGTATCACGTTACGATACTGCACCACGATACGATACTGCACCACGATACTACATTACCTACTGACATACAAGTACTAAACATTTCAGCCCGCTGGTGAAATGGGAAAGTCAGGATCGTTTAAATTTAAAGGAATCCAGGTTGAATTCAGTTCACAGACAGTGTGTTGTCTTCATAGGTTGCGAGAAAAACAGCAAGTCAGATATTGTCTTCGTGCTAGATGCTGTCCTCAATGCATGTCCTGTTATCTAACTGTTGTAGTTTGTGACTGCTGAGCTAAGCTTATGTCCTTTATTATGTCCTTAATTTGTGTCCTACTAACTAGCTGCTGTCCTCAATGCATGTCCTGTTATCTAACTGTTGTCCTTTGTGACTGCTGAGCTAAGCTTATGTCCTTTATTATGTCCTTAATTTGTGTCCTACTAACTAGCTGCTGTCCTCAATTCATGTACTACTATTTGGCTGCTGAGCTAAGTTTATGTACTTTTTGATGTCCTCTATTTTTGTCCTACTAACTTGCTTTTGTCCTCAAATCATGTCCTACTATTTGACTGCTGAGCTAAGTTTATGTCCTTTTTAATGTCCTCTATTTCTATCCTACTAACTAGCTTTTGTCCTCAATTCATGTCCTACTATTTGACTGTTGTGCTAAGTTTACGTCCTTTTTGATGTCCTAAATATGTCCTACTAACTATCTGATTTCCTCAATTCATGTCCTGCTATATGACACCAGAACTAAATGTATATCCTACTGATGTCCTGAAATAATGTCCTGTCATCTAACTGATGTCCTCAACCACAGTACAACAATGTAACTGCTGTTCCTTATATCTGTTGCTTTACGACTTGAGGCGCCGGTAAAAACAACATTTTTAACACTAGTTAGAAAATAATTATTTCTCTATAGCTTTTTAATGTACATCTGTATATGCGTTTCCATTAAAAACAGGAGATGGAAAAATCTTGGTAACTATGACAACGGCGGACATCATATTAACCTATTCTTAGGATTCCCACCATTCATAAAGTATTATATTTTAAGCCCATAAAGAATGAATTCACAATCTTCTACCATATGTTGGGGCACTAAGCTAAAATAGTTAAATGCAGATCTTAAAACTAATTTCTTATGAATTTTAAAATTTTGGGTTCTGGTAAAAACTCTAAATTTTGGGGGAATTTGGGTCTTAAATTTCATGTTTTTAACGGACACAAAATGTACCCTTAAAAAGCTGGGGAGAAAAAGTTGTTTACTCACTAGTATTATAAAGACTATTTTTTTTTTACCAGAGTTTACTCACGCAATTCCATGTATCTAATGAAGTCTTCTTGCTCCTTGTAATCAGTGGCGTAGGCAAGGGGGGGGGGGGGTTATAACACCTCCCATGCACTCGCACCCCTATATATATATATATGTATATATATATGTATGCATATATATATATATATATATATATATATATATATATATATATATATATATATATATATTTTTTTTTTTTTTTTTTTTTATTTTTTTTTTTTTTATTTTTTTTTTTTTTGCCGTCTGGCGTTTAATAGTCTTCCTTCCACAAGTGGATAGGTTGCATGTTAAAAAATTACAATGTAATACATAGTATAACATTAAAGAGATTTACAATGTCTTAATATCCCTTCTGATTTCATTGTTCCATGTTTCTTCATATCTTTGTTTCGATTTCTTGGTTCCATTTGTTTCTTTTGATTTTGTTTCCGGTTTGCTATGACATAAAGTACAGGACAATACAACATGATCGCTTCTCTGTTTTTGGTTGTGCTTCTTGTGATTAATACACTCTTGGTTGGGTAGTGGTTGATTCTTAGTTGGTATTTGTAGTTTGAGAATGTCAATGAGATATATTCTGTTGTTGAAAGGGCGAGCTTGTGTCTTGTTGTTGATGGTAGAGTTGATCGAATGGTGTAGAACTTGGAGAGGGTGGTTGAGGTAGTGTCCTTGCGTTGAAGTATGGTTTTTCCTAGGTTGGTTGAGAGATCGTTCGAAGTGAGTTGCTTTGTAATATTGTTCATTGTGGTTTTGAAGAAGAGTAAAGTTATGACGTAGTCGAGTAATTGAGTTGGGCGAAATGACGTTGAAGAATGAAGTTTTGCTGATGTTGCTGAGTCGAGGGTTTTGAGCTTGGTGAAGTAGTTGAAGTGGGTGAAGTGAAGCTGTTGACGATTGTTTATTTTAGGTAAGTTGAGTAGTTGGTCTTGAGAGATGGTTAGTTGATTTGCTAGTGTTTGACGGAAGCCTCCCACCTAAGATTTCTCCTAGGTGGGTGTCGTCAGGCTGAAAAATAGAAAATTGAAAGTTAGCCAATCGTACATTTGAAGCCACCCAATACAAGTACTGGGTGACTCATCTCGAGAGCATGTGCGTTCGAGGGATGTGTGGGAGCAACCCCACAGCGGTCGTTGGCGAGATTTGCGTGAGTTAGAGTAGTAGATTTGACCGCCTCTCGACCCCGGCAGCCAGTCCTAAAATGGCTAAGAACCATATAGATCCATAACAGATACTACACTTTGATCTTTGCCGGTGCTAGTTGTATCTTTAGTGTTAATTTTAGCGCTGATTTTTCCGGGTTGTGGCGTAGTGGTGGGAGTTGGTGTAGCTGAATATTGCTTTAGTGTCTTGCTAATTGGTGCTGGCGTTTCGCCGCCAGTGACTGTTTCTTTGTCGAGACCAGCTGGTGGTTGTGTGCTTCTGCTGCAGCTTGTTGTCAGGTTTGCTGCATTTTCGGTCTGTTGTTGGTGCGTTCTGAGTTTCCTGGCGAGTCTTGATTTGTTACGTGACACTGATTTGTCCACTGTTGTGTGGATGCGCATGTTTGGCATGCTTGTTTTCTTCCTGGGATGCCTATGAGAATGTTAATAGATTTGTTTTTGTAGTTGAATTTGATGTAGTGAGGGATGGTTGCCGGGTTATCTGTGAAGATGGTAAAGCTTCGATTGTTGGTGTGTGAAATTTTATTGACTGATGGTTCTGTTTTGCTAATTATTCTTAGAGCTTTGAGTAGGGTGTCATCTCCGAGTGCCGGGGGAGCCCATCTTAGTGTTCCATTGATTTTGTCCTTATGGTAGATCGTAAAGTGTAGTGAGTAAGGTCCGTACTGTTTGGTTGTGTTGTCCAGTTCAGCCACGTTGAAGTTTTCGGACGAAAGGAGCCATGTGTCTCCACGTCCGTAGTTCATTAGCAAAATTTGGTAGGGCTGATGTAGTTGATTAGAAAAATTTGGTGTGGGCTGATGAGTTGGCGGATGATGTGTCCACGTAGATTGGCACGGCCGTTAGCTTGAATGACTACCTGCATGACTGTACTTGGTGTTGGTTGAGTCGAGAAAAGATCAGGGCTTTCTTCTGCATGCAATTCAATTGTGGGGGTTGTTGACTTCGTGAATTTGAGGGGGTGGGGGAGGTGGCATCAGGGATTTTGATGAGCTACTCGGGCCGTAGTTTGTGTGGCTCCTCTCCGGGTCTTTCGACTTAGGGGAGCATTAATGGGCGCAACCCCATTTTTGACTTTGGTGATAGCCGCGTAGCACATAGTGATAGGGCAGGGGTCGGCAACCTGCGGCTCGCGAGCCGCATGCGGCTCTTTTGATGTCAAGCTTCGGCTCTCCAGCTCCTTAAACAAACACTAATAGTCTTAATAAAAAATAAAATATTTGAAACAAACAAAAATGTTAGTGGCTCTTTAAAACCAGGGACATTTTGAAAATTGTAACTTTTGGCTCTTCCGCTTCAAAAGGTTGCCGACCCCTGTGATAGGGACTCATGGGTAAAAGTTTGAAATCTGTAGTAAAAGGCGAAAGATTGGTTCTTAGAAATTATCCATAAAAAGTATGTGTCAGAAATGCAACTCTAGCAATGTTATAGAAATTTTCTTGGAATTAACATTAAAGATGGTTGATATAAGTGACTTCTAGTTATCGATTAACAACTACCAATTACTAGATGTTGTAATTGACATTTTGTTATTAATCATCAAAGGTTTTAAATATTTTTGTTGTATGTTAATTTTCTATAATTTATACTAACGTTTGTTTACTTGTTTCTGCTTCTAAATATGTTATTTATTTTTTCATTTCTTTTTATCGTTTAATTTTATAATTACCTCCCTTTAAACAAAAACAATGTTTTTTTTCTCCCCTAACAAAATAGTTCCACGCGCGAGATATTTTGACTCAAACAATAGACGAGATCAAACCGCTGTGAACTGTGTTACACCTTGGTGCACTCTCGGGACTAACACTAATAATCTGTGTCAGCGTTTAGTTCAATGTGGGGTGGGGGGGGGGAAGTGTGTGATGGAATCTAATATGGGGGAGTTAAATGTTTTGGTGATTTTGGTTTAGACTATTTTTGTATCGAGTTTAGAATTGGGAGATTGTTGGTGTGGGAGAATTTAGTGTGGGAGAATTTAGTGTGGAAGAATTTAGTGTGGGAGAATACAGTGTGGGAGAATTTAGTGGGGGAGAATCTAGTGTGGGAGAAAAAAGTGTGGGAGAGTTTAGTGTGGGAGAATTTAGTGTGGGAGAATAAAGTGTGGGAGAATTTAGTGTGGTGGGATAAGTGGACACATTTTGTGTGTGGTGGGATTAGTAGACGCATGTTGTGTGTGGTGGGATTAGTGGACACATTTTGTGTGTGGTGGGATTAGTGGACGCATTTTTAGTGTGGTGGGATTAGTGGACGCATGTTGTGTGTGGTGGACTTAGCGGACGCATGTTGTGTGTGGTGGGATTAGTGGACGCATTTTAAGTGTGGTGGGATTAGCGGACGCATGTTGTGTGTGGTGGGATTAGTTGATGCATGTTGTGTGTGGTGGGATTAGTGGAAGCTTTCAGATTTTCTTCACATATTTTTATTTAATACATTACGTATAGTGTATTATTCAAAGTATAATAACGCGAAATTTGCGTTTAATTTTTGTAAAAAAAATACTTTAATTACAGGCTAAAATCTAGTTATTTCCCTTTGATGTATTAGTTTGTCTCCCTTTCTGTTCCATGTCATTATTCGTTGGAACGACGCCCATCACTTGACCTCATTTCTAGGAAAATGTCTTTAGTTAGAAAAAAACACGTTTTCTTTTTTTTTGACTGTATGTTCTGTTTACACTTAATTGGCTTCTAGCGTGTTCTCGCTTCGTGTTACGTTCGACTTACTACATCACTTTAACGTGGTTTTACCGAAACATGTTTTTACGTGATCTTATTTTTGGTTACGTGTATCTTATTTTAAGTCGTTACGTGACACTGACGTGATGTTATCTTAACGTGATCCGATGTTAAACACTACAACGTCACTTTAAAGTAAACGTGGTGTATACAAGGTACGGTGTGATACTATATTTAACCTGATATAACTGACGTGATCCTTACGTAGTTATCAAGTGATAAGAAATGGCCAAGAAAATTTGGGGCACAAAAATTAAAAAAAATTCTCAAATAGAATACAAGTTAGTCATAAACTCGATAGGGGTCTGCGTGGTCGAAAAGTCTCGAGTTCGAGCCCTCGGGTAGATGAGGCTCGATAGCTGGGGACAGCCGCTCTTCAAGGAGAGACAACTCCAAAATCAAACAACTGCTGTCTTGTAGTTTGTTCTTGGTTAAACAAAGGCTATGGAAGCAAAGTAAAAAAAAAGAAAAAAGAAAAGCCGGCTGAAATCGGAATCAACGGCCTCAATGGTGCATAACACCCTATAGCCTACTTAATAGTGTTGGAGGGGATCTCTTCCCACACTAAAATTAAGAACGAAGAAGAAGAGAAGATACACACGATAAACTGATCACAAGAACCTTTCTTCATACTAAAATAAACCTAACAAAACTTTAACCTAACAAAATCCTAACATGAACCTACTATAAACTAACATAAACCGAACTTGAATCTAGCATGTGGCTAATATGAACTTATAATTTAAGTCAAACCTAACATCAAGTTTGAACCTATAATGAACCTACCTAAAGCGTAACCTGTTATGAACATACCTGAATATTAGCAAGTTGCTTTATTGTACACCTTAATTGAACCTAACATGAATTACTAAATTGCACTCGATATTAAAATTACAAAAATTAAATTGAATTAAACATAAACCTAACATGGCCGTAACACGAACCTGACATACACGTATTATGAACCTAACATAAACCTATGAACCTATGAACCTACTGCACTCCCACAGCCAGCTTCGTCTTCCCACAGAATGCTTACATACTTACATCACGGTTATAATTAAAATGTTATACTGCTTGTGTAACCAAACTCAAAACAGTCGCAATCATTAGTCGCGTGACCTCACTCGACGTCATTGGGTTCTGTAAGGTCCATTGGTCCATCTTAGACCTAAATGGTCTCTTGGGTAAGTGACTTCTGTACACCCCCCCCCCCTCCATTTCCCATCACTTGTTTTAAAAAAAAAACGTATGTATTCGTTATAGTGACTTGTGTTCATTTATATTTATACAGATGTTGTTAACTGGGCTGTTTCTTTTGTTTTTCGCTTTGTGTTTACTTCAGGTTTTTGTTTTATAAAAATAGTTGGAAAAAACAAACGAATACTCACAACTTTAATATCGCTAAATCTCCAATTAAACCACATACACTTATTCAGCCAGCAGCTTATTTTATTTTATCACATCTACCTCTTGTGTAAATATTCACAGACACAACTACTCAACCAGGTTCTAATTTATTTATTTAAATTGAATTCTTTATGTTAGCTCAACAAACAAAGCCGTTTACCATGTACGGGTTTAATGAATTCACTGGTATTTACAAACAATACTCAGCTGATAGAATCTGGTAATTTTAATAGATACGATCATGAAATTAAATTAAATTAAAACCCCGTAGGGATTACAATATATCTCCAACATAGTTGTTTAAATTTAAAACACAGACGAGGATTGCAGCGAGTAATTGATTACAACTTTGGGGAAATTGTGTATACAAATGTGTAACAAAGCTAGGATTTCGATTAACTTATCAATTTAGGTTTTAAAAAAGTAAAGTTAAACTTTAAAACACGACCTGTCAATTGGGTAGATGGAGTAGAGTTCACTTGTTTATGTGACAACGACATAAACGACTTAGTTATGTTGATTTTACTTTCCCGAAACTTCAGTAAGGTACCCGACATTTAAATTAAAAAAAAAATTAATGTGAATATTAGTGTGTATATTTAAATTTGAATATTTAATCGTTGTTCTATAGTTAAATGGGAGAGCTTGGCCTGAATAGGGAAATGGGTGTGTGAAAAAAGTACATTATATTGGCGCTTTTATTTTCATTTGACGGTAATACAGGGTGTCTGGTTATATTTAAATCCTCTTTCTTTCTTTAAAAAAATCAAGGCTATAAATGCAGCCGCCAAATTAAAGATATTAAATTTTAACTCAGTTTTACAAACTTGATTTTTTATTTTTATTTTATTGCAAATCTCGCTTATTCTCGTGATTTAATCGAGAGGTTAGCTAACATCTCGTAGCGTATGGAGGGGGGAGCTATTTAATGAGATTTTCAGATTTTTGTATAGCGCATTTTGTTCTATTAGAATGTATAGACAAGTTTTGTCACTTGAATTAGATGACAAGTGAGTTTTTGAGTTTTGGTTTCATTTGATGACCTATAATTTTTTATATCTTATGATTTTAGGTGAGGTGACTTAAACTTAACTATCCTGACTTATGATATTCAGGTGACATCATTTTAAATTTGGTGACTTGTTATTTAAGTTCTGCTGAATTCATGTCGACAATATTCCCGTTTTACTGGGGAAAAAAAAATTAAATATTACGCTGTATTAAGAGTGTAGGCGTGACCTAAGCGGTAGAGCGCTAGAGTTGTATCACGATTGTCTTGAGTTCGAAACCAGGTCCAAGTCGGTAGAATGTCCCTGAGTTTATCCAGCTCTGATGGGTTCCCAACTCATGATAGGGGAAAATAAATGTCAAGAAACATGAATTGAGGCCTGAAATAGTTTAAAAGATAATTTCATTTTTGGAATAGATTCTAGAGAAGATAGAGTCTATATCTTGATCTTAGCGACTTAGCGTCTACGTCTAGTTTTTGCGGATATTTAGATCTAGTCTAGAACCATGTGTCTCCTCGTCCGTAGTTGATTAGCAAAATTTGGTGTGGGCTGATGAGTTGGCGGATGATGTGTCCACGTAGATTGGCACTGCCGTTAGCTTGAATGACCACCTGCATGACTGTACTTGGTGTTGGTTGAGTCGAGAATAATTCAGGACTTTCTTCATCAGGCAGTTCAATTATGAGGGTTGTTGATTGATCGGTTGACTTCGCTGTATCTGAAAAGGATTGGGCCCGTGGTTTCATTAAGCCACCCGAACCGTAGTCCGGGTGGCTCCTCCTCCGGTCTCTCGACCTAGGGGGAACATCCAAGGACGCAACCCCTTTGCTGGCGGTGACAATTTTTTCAAATGTCGTCTTGGAGGATGACATTGGTGAAAGTGAGGTGAGATATATGTATATTGGTCATCGTGGATTACAAAGAAATATATTGAAGCTTCACGCAAATTAAAAATTTTATTGGGCCGAAAACAACATAACAACGATGCTTGAAGAGTTTTCTCGGTATTAATATTAAAGTTGGTTGATATAAGTAATTTCTTATTATTCGATTGACAGCTACCGATTACTAGGAGTTGTAATTAACATTTTGTTATTAATCACCAAATATTTTAAATTACTTGTTTGTATTTTAATTTTCTAAAATTTATACTAATGTCTGATTTACACGTTTCTGCTTACAAATATATTATTATTTTTCCATTTCTTTTTATCGTTTAATTTTATAATTACTTCCCTTGAAAAAAAACTCAATATTTGTTTTTTCCCTTACCAAAAAAGTTTCACGCGCGAGATATTTTGACTCTAACAAAAGACGAGAGCAAACCGGTGTGAACTGTGTTACACCATGGTGCACTCTCGGGACTAACACTAATATTCTGGGGGGGGGGGGGGGGGGCGGGGGGGGGGGGAAGGAGTGGGTGATGGAATCTAGTAAGGGGGAATTGAATGTTTGGGTGATTTTGGTAGAGACTATTTTTGTATCGAGTTTAACTTTGGGAGATTTTTAGTGTGGGATTGTTTAGTGTGGTAAAATTTAGTGTGGGAGAATTTAGTGTGCGAGAATTTAGTGTGCCAGAATTTAGTGTGTGGGAATTTAGCGTGGGGGAATTGAGTGTGGGAGAATTTAGTGTGGGAGAATTTAGCGTGGGGAAATTTAGTGTGGGAAGTTTTAGTGTGGGAGAATTTAGTGTATGAAATTTTGTTGTGGGGAAGTTTAGAGTGGGAGAATTTAGTGCAGGACAATTTTGTGTGGGAGAATTAGGTGTGGGAAAAATGAGTATATTGTGTTGTAGTGTAGACAAAGAAAATTATTTGAGTGTTTGTGTGTATATAAATAAATCTACGTGTGATTGGGTTTACTGTGGGTAAGTTGAGTGGGGGTGTTTAGTGTGGGTGGAGGGGGAGGTTGTCCTTCTGGGTGGTTTAATCGACCTCCGGATCATGTGACATAGTGACGGATTGCGTCATTTGTATAACGGTGCTTAATTTATTTCTTTATCTAAGACTAAATAGTAGGGGAAAAACACGGCAAATACTCTATATATTAAGGAGCTGTCACAAGCGCTAAATTACAAAAGTAAGTGTACACTTTTTAAGCTATAATACTAAACACAAAGCTTTCTACTGCTACTCCGAATGTCTCGTGTTCCGGGCTCAGTTCTGTTGGGCTCCGTGAGTTCACCCAGCTCTGATGGGTACCTGGCGCACCTTAGGTAACTAAGGCGGATAGGCTTAGTACTGACCACATTATCTCCCTGTATGTCGAGGTGATTGAAACACGATCTTTAATTTATCTGCCATTTGTGTATTGGGCACGAAGGGGAAAAGATTATGAAGATAAGTTAATTAAAAAGCGCGGGTCGATTTTAAAATCGTTCTTGGTTCAGTCGTTTCTTGGTTGTTTTCGTCCATTATTTGTTTGATTTGTTTTGATCTTTGTATGCTTTGTTCTAGTATGAGAGTATGGTGTGTTTGGTTTTCCGAGCTTATCTGCTCTTTTGTACTTCTGATTTGTGTCCCTCTATATTTATATTCTTGTATTTTTGAAAGTTCCGTTTCTAAAGAGTCTATTTGTTCTTTGTTATTGTTTTTTCCCTTAAGCATACTATGTTGTTTTTTTCTAGTTTAGTTTCTATGTGGGCCCTAACGCTATTAATGCTACAAGCATATTGAATAGATACCCGCTTAATGTCTTGTTTTAAATCTTCCCAATGTTGGATTTTGTTACATTTTTGTGATGACTGCGTGTAAAATTGTATTATGTCTTTTATAGTGTTGATGTAGCGCTCGTCTAGTAATAGTGTATTATTGAATGTCCAGTATGTGTTATGTTTTTGTTTGCTTTGTGTTTGTTCGTTGTTTAAAGTTGTCAGAACTGCTGTATGGTCACTAAACTGTAGTGTTGAGAATAGGTGTTCTACTTTGTTGATTTTCATGCTCACTGGGGCGTAAATTCTGTCTAGACGGAATCTATTTCCAGATGTTTTACATCAGTGAGTGGTTTGTAAGGTGTGTGGATATCGTGCTATGCATGTGTAGATGTGTAGACTAGTTTGAAGGATGTTTTAATGTTGATGATTTAGTCGGCGTGTGGTTTGTCTGCGGTTAAGAGGTTTCGAATAATGTCTTTTGGTTCTACAATGTCTAGTTTGTCTGCCACGAAATTAAAGTCCGTTAAAGACGAGTTTCGATAAAGTACGATAAAGCGATTTCTTTCATTCTAAACACACTTGTATCAAAATCAATTTATTACATTCACTCTTCTTTGTCCGGTGTTTGTTTTGTAGTGGATCTTAGATTTAAAAATATGCTAAATATCATCTAGCAGCACATCTGAAACACGTGTTGCATTTGAAAAATAAGATATGTATATAAAGAAACTCTACTAACTAAACGGTAATATTAATAAATTTATTTCAAGAAGATGTAAGAGATAAAATATATAAAAATGTATGACATATTCAAATGTAAAAAGCACACAATAAAACCCATACGTTGTAGTTTTACTTCATGTATCAAGTCACAGAGAGACGGACAGACGTAAAAAGCCAACTACAAAGTAATAACGATTAAAGAAAACAGCTTTGTTATAACAAAAACATGTATAAATCATCTCCAGTTCGCACCCCATATACATGAGACATACGAAATAGAGTCAATGAATTTAAATTATCTCGCGATATATAGGAGGGGGGGGGGTAGTGTGTTCAGCACAATGCTAAGCCGCTGTTACTTTGCCTAACGCTAATCAGTGGAATGGCGTGGTCTAGCGGCAGAACGCACGCTTGACGCCCTAGATGTCCCGGCTTCTTTACTTTTTATTATATTCATGCAAGAAAACGCTGGCTTGCATGAATATGTTGACCCGAAGATCGTCAGCACTCCAGATATCAACTTCTTCACCTCACTTTACTATGCTGGGAGACTATTCCATACGTCACATATTAGTGCCTCAACTCGCAGCATATCTTTTAGAGTCGGCCTTTATTGCAGCGTAACGTGCATGTTTTACTGGACCTCCAACTCTCCTAACTTGCTCGTGATTTCCGTGAACTTACCACTCCACAAATGTTTGGTTGTGAAATCCAGGAACCTATTCATAACGTTTGAGATCGTAGAAAAATCCACAAGACCTTTAGAACTGACCGGTCCCTACATCACATCAATCACTCAGAAAACGGGCTATAAACAACAAACAACATTCAACAATTTCTCTAAAATTAGCGTTACTGTTTAAACGTAAGCACTACACATAACGGCCAATCACTAATTAATTAAGTATTAAAATTCTCAATGTTTTTGAAAACCTAAGCGAAGCTAGGCATCATGCCTAGTTCTAATAGAATAGCGAGTGTTTATTGTTTATATTTATTATCATATCGTTCATTACCGAGTGTTGCAGAACAACATTTTAATGAGTTCTGAAAATAAATTAATTAATTATATGTGTGCATGGAGCCGTTGGTTGTCGACCCTGATACATTTTCTAAAAAAAAAATAAAAAAAACTAAGGTTTTTTTTTTTTTTTTTTAACAATATAAAATTTTAATAAACGGTATGTAAAAATTACGCCAATTTAACAATGTTCATATCAACAGTTCTCTAATCATTCAGCTCTTTTAATTCCTCTTCTGTGAACATTTGAGTCATTTTTAATTTGATCCTTATCAGTACACTGGGTGAGAGTTTTTAAAAAAACTCTGCATACCCTAAGAAAAAATAATCCACTCTGTCTAAATCTGTTTTTATTTCTTCAGATGTAACCGACGCATCAGAGTCAAAAGACACTCGTCTTCTTTTCTTAGGCACATGAGGCTGTGTGAAATTTGTCTTCTCTCTGGTAGAAGATGTGGGGTATATTTCTGTCGCAGTCGGAAGCTCGGGCGAGGCAGGAATGTCAGATTCACACGAAATTTCAAATGGTTCTGTTTTGACGAAATCATCACATGAAACAGAATTTACACTGTCGTTTGCCACAGTACTGCTGCACATGTTAAAATGTGGCCGCATGGACTCCATCTGATCTGTCCATTTCCATTTGGTCTGACCATTTTTATAAAAACTTTGACCCTAACCCTAACCCTAACCTAACCCTTACCCATTTGGTCTGACCATTTTTATAAAAACTTTGACCCTAACCCTAACCCTAACCCTAACCCATTTGGTCTGAACATTTTTATAAAAACTTTGACCCTAACCCTAACCCTAACCCTAACCCATTTGGTCTGACCATTTTTATAAAAACTTTGACCCCTTATGCTTCTCGTGAAGCATCTTTTAGGTTGCGCCACTTTCGTTTTACATCTTCACCGCTTTCACCCCGAATGTTTCCTATCTCTTGATAAATTGGATCTTTCTTTTTTAAAAAATCAGGATGCGACGCATGATACAACATTGGGTAACATTGGATCATTTGTATTAACTCCTCAATGTTATTCTTTTTAGCAGCAATTTTTGTTGATTTAAAAATTAAAAAACTCGCCGACAAAAAATACCCTGAACAGATTGGTTTCCGAATGCTGTTGAAGAAACTTCTTGGTATTAATACTACATCTGGTTGAAACTAGTTACATTTAATTATTGGATTAACATAAACAATTACTTGTAGTTGTAATTAATGTTGTGTAATAAATCACCAAATATTTTAAAGAATTTTTTTACATTAATTTTTCTATAATTAATACTTTAGTCAGTTTACTAAATTTTGTTTCAAAATTTATTACTTTCTTTTTTACTTCTTTTAATCTTTTAATTTTATAATTACCTCCCTTGAAAAAAAAAACTTTGTTTGTTTTCTCCCCTGACAAAAAAGTCCCACGAGCGAGTTACTTTCCAACAAACAAAAGACGACAGCAAACCGCTGTGAACTGTGTTACACATTGGTGCACTCTCGGGACTAACACTAATATGCTTAGTATCATGTGGGAGGTGGGAAAGTGTGATGAAATCTAATATGGGGGAGTTGAATGTTTGGGTGATTTTGTGGGAGAATTTAGTAAGGGATCATTAATTGTGGGAGAATTTAGTCTGGGAAAAATTAGAGTGGAAGAATTTAGTGTGGGAGAATTTAGTGTGAGAGAATTTAGTGTGAAAGAATTTAGTGTGGGAGAATTTAGTGTGAGAGAATTTAGTGTGAGAGAATTTTGTGTGGGAGAATTTAGTGTGCGAGAGTTAAGTGTGGGAGAATTTAGTGTGAGAAAAATTAATGTGAGAGAATTTAATGTGGGAGAATTTAGTTTGAAGGAATTTAGTGTAGGATAATTAAGTGTGTGATATTCGTTGTGGGAATTATATGTGTTCAGCATTATGCCCAGCCGCTGTTACTTTGCCTAACGCTAATCAGTGGAGTGGAGTGGTCTAGCGGCAGAACGCACGCTTGACGACCTGGATGTCCCGCCTTCTTTACTTTTTATTATATTCATGTAAGAAAACGCTGGCTTATATGAATTATGTTGACCCGAAGATCGTCAGCACTACAGATACTAACTTCTTCACCTTACTTTACTATCCTGGGAGACTATTCCATTCGTCACATATTAGTGCCTCAACTCGCAGCATATCCTTTAGAGTCGTCCTTTTGTGCAGCGTAACGTGCATGTTTTACAGGACCTCCAATTCTCCTAACTTGCTTGTGATTTCCGTGAACTTACCACTCCACAAATGTTTGGTTGTCAAATCCAGGAACCTATTTATAACGTTTGAGATCGTAGAAAACTCCGGAAGACCTTTAGAACTGACCGGTCCGAATTTTCCCTACATCACATCAATCACTCAGAAAACGGGCTATAAACAACAAACAACAACAACAATTTCTCTAAAATTAGCATTACTGTTTGAACGTAAGCACTACACATAACAGCCAATTACTAATAAATTAAGCATTAAAATTCTCAATGTTTTTGAAAACCTAAGCGAAGCCAGGCAGCATGCCTAGAATAGCGAGTGTTTATTGTTTATATTTATTATGATATCGTTCATTACCGAGTGTTGCAGAACAGCATGTTAATGAGTTCTGAAGATAAGACAATTAATTATATGTGTGAATGGGGCCGTTGGTTGTCGACCCTGATACATTACATTTTGCTAACAAAAATACAAAAAATTCTCCGACATAAGTCAGCTGCTATAAGGGTAGCTTCTGAATACCTTATATTATACTTCTTAGTATTAATATTACAGCTGGTTGAAACTAGTTACATTTGATTATTGGATTAACATTAAAAATTACTGGTAATTGTAATTAACATTATTTGATAAATCACCAAATGTTTTAAAGATGTTTTTTATATTTATTTTTCTATAGTTAATACTGAAGTCAGTTTACTTGTTTTTGTTTCAAAATTTATTACTACTTTTTTCACTTCTTTTTGTTTTTTAATTTTATAAATACCTCCCTTGAAAAAAAAAACGTTGTTTGTTTTCTCCCCTGACAAAAAGTTCCACGCGCGAGATATTTTGACTCAAACAAAAGACGACAGCAAACCTCTGTGAACTGTGTTACACCTTGGTGCACTCTCGGGACTAACACTAATATTATGTGGGGGGGGGGGGGGGGGGGGGGGATTGTGTAATGGAATCTAATATGGGGGAATTGAATGTTTGGGTGATTTTGTGGGAGAATTTAGTAAAGGATAATTAATTGTGGGAGAATTTAGTCTGGGAAAAATTAGTGTGGGAGAATTTAGTGTGGGAGAATTTAGTGTGAGATAATTTAGTGTGAGAGAATTTTGTGTGTGAGAATTTAGTGTGTGAGAATTTAGTGTGAGAAAAATTAATGTGGGGGAATTTAATGTGGGAGAATTTAGTGTGAAGGAATTTAGTGTAGGATAATTTAGTGTAGGATAATTTAGATATTTGTTGTGGGAGAATTTAGTTCGGGAGGATTTAGTGTGGGAAAATTAAATGTGGGAAAATTTAGTGGAGAATTTAGTGCGACGGAATTTAGTTTGGGAGAATTCATTTTGGGAGAATTTAGTACGGGATAATTTAGTGTGGAAGAATTTATTTACTTACTTAATCCTTATTCTGAGGATACGTTGGAGGGATTTTCTTTCAAAGCCGCTGAGTCGGCTCTCTCCTTTCTTGTTTAATTTCCATGACTCTGCAGCATAGAGGAGTACAAAACGTACATTAGACTTGTAGATTCTTATTTTAGTTCTCTGCTGCAGTGAGGATGATTTCCAAAAGAATTTAGTGAGCGATAATTTATTAGTGTCGGAGAATTTAGTTGGGCAGAATTTAGTTTCGGCGAAATCATTGTGCTGCATTGTGGTGTAGGCAAGGGGAATAATTTGCATTGGTGTGTGTACAATTATATCGGCTGTTGGTGTGAATGGGGTTTACTATGGGTATGTTAGTTGAGTTGGAGGTGTTAGGTATCAGGGTCTACGACAAATTCCCGAAAGACACTTGCCCGAATGCGACAAATGCCCGAATGGACACTTGCCCGAATGCGACAAATGCCCGAATGGACACTAATATTTTTTTTTTGAAGAGTGTACTTACAGTACAGGTACAGGGCTCTCCTTTTGTGACACATCTTCGGTTTTTCTCCCACTTTGAAGAACATTAACAGTTTCATTTGAATATGTATCTGTTACGGGTGTTGACACAGGCCAGCTAGTTGTTTGCGTGGTGTCCGTATTATCTTCAAGACAGCTGGTTGTTTGCGTGGTGTCCGTATTATCTTCAGGACAGCTGGTTGTTTACGTGGTGTCCGTATTATCTTCAGGACAGAGCGAAGGCCAGCTGAGGTTTTTTGAAAGTCTTGCCTGTCTGGTTTCGGCCATCTTGTTTTTATACCAATCGTTCACAAAACATGGGTGGTCTGAGTTTTAAATTTTTTTTTAATGGTGGGAAACTTCTTTATTTTCTTTATTGTATCAAAACCTGACATAAAACACCATGAAGTCAACATTTCCAAACAAACTTTCTAAAATTGTATAGCATGGCAGATAATGTTGGAGTTTTTGTTTCTAAATTTGCCAGTATACAGAAATGCCCACTTTAAAATGACAAGTTTTCATAGTATTTAATAAAAATGCATATACAAGATTCTAGAATACACAATGATCAGGCAATGTAATTATAACATGTTAAGAATGGCATAAGCAGTTACACATACACAACAAATCCATACACTCAAAAAATTACAAGAGCAAAAAAAGAAACTAGGCATAAGAATAATTGCAGTCTTAAATGTGAATTAAGTCATTCAAACAGAAGCATCAAGATCAAATTAAGATGAGCAAAGACCATCCTTATTTAAGCATAAAGGACTTTTCATAAAATGGTTTTTCAAGTGGATTCATATTTTTTAAATGACAACAGTAACATTTTAAAATCGTATACAAATTGATAAGAACAAATAGCACAAGTATTTACAAATTTAAACAAACACCATTCATAAGCTAATTTTATTTGTTTTAATGCACTTCAATGTTCGCATTCAAACCAAATTTACAACCCGTAAGAACACATCATAAAATTAGTCATTTTATTAGAGTACTGGCTTTGGAAACAACTGTTTTATTCAGATTTTTACTTTGAAGTCTCTAAGGATAATTTTTTACATCATAATTAACAAAATTACAGATTGTCTCATGCTTATTACATTTTTTTTTTGTAAATCAAATCTTAAGCCCCATCTACCAAAAATAAAAACCCATTAAATAAACCAGACTTTTTTTTACAGCAAAGAACTCAATCGTTAAACAAAAAATGTGCTCCAAAATTTTATTTACAATATAGACATGTGTTGAAACAGATGACTAAATAGCAAATGATGTCCAAAATTATTCTCACAATAAGATGACATTAACTTGCTTATTTTATTTGGTTACAGTTAAATTAATGAGTTTCTTACTCATCTTATTTATACTTATGGGCTGTTTTAAAAGCCATATTAAACATGGCTTTGGTTACAATTAAATTACAAAATTAATAACAAAATTTAAATTCAGTAATTAAAAAAATAAATAAAACAAGCAAAACAATAAATAATTAAAAACAAAATATTGTCGTTTCTACATCAAATTATTAAATCTGATACAACAGGAAAGGTTTTCAAGGGTACAGAAAAACCTGAAATGTTTGATGACAGCAATTTTAAAATAAAAAAATGCTGACACCATAAAAGCTATACAAAGCAACAGAATTATAAATTCAGTCAGTCTGACAAATTTAAAATTCAACAGTAAAATATTGATTAACCATAAACTTTTTAAAGTGCTATTTCAATACTAATTACAAAAATGTACTCAAGAAATTTATAAAGTTATAAAGTAATTATTTTAATGTTTATGCAGAATAAAACAGAATATGTACAAAACCCATAAAATAATATAACAATACAATGTTTTGCAAAATAATTTTTAAATCCAAAAGTTTATTTTTTTTAATTTGACTAAATCACTTTGTCCTGCAACATTACATGTTGAACTGAAGTGGAACAATTGCTGGATTAAATCAAAAGATGTTATTTTTTATAACAAACTAATCTATTCATTTAATAAATCTTAAGTAAATAAAACCTTTCAGCTATAGCTATCTCCCTAATCTACCTACCCTAACATTTTTTTTTAAAACCATAGCCGCAATAGTAATCGTTTTGGTACTATAAAATATGAATCATCTTTAATAATAAATAGCAACTTTTTGGTGATTAAATATTACTACTATTTATCTTATAACTTGATTCTAACAGCCCATTGAAAAAAGCTTCCATAGCAACTCCAATGGTAATTGAAATGACATAGTCAAGCTTCATAATCCACAGGTGATTTTCTTGTTTTGACATATCAGATTTTTGTACAAGTTTTATGGTCATCTGTTATTAAGAAACATAGCTCGTAGGTGCATTTCCAAATCTTTTCTGTAGCTGGTCATGATTGAACTTTAAAAATACTTTATACTGTTCTGAAAGCTTGTTATTCAGAACTTTGTCATAGTCTTCTCTTATTTTTACTTTCTCGTATATACGAAGTATAGAGAAAGTATTGTAATCGTGCACAAAAATCACTTGAAATTTTAACAATTTTCACCGTATTACACCTCAGTCCTTCTTCACATTAGAAGTATAGAGGACTTATTTTAATCGGCCAAAAATTATCAATCCAGATTTATCAAAATTAAGAGGTTTTATGCGTAATCCAGTCTGAAAAACTGGGCTTTGCAATTCTGTCCGTATGTCTCTGTGTGTGTTTGTCTGTCCGTGTGTAAACACGATAACTTGAGTACCGTTAGAGCTAGAATGATGAAATTTCATATATAAGTATTTTATCAAAATCGTAGATCCGTATCAACTTTTGAGCGATTTCGGATAACCGGAAGTGGTACTTTTCCTACTTTTAATTTTTCAAAAGCCTATAACTTGAGTACTATTTCAGATAGATAAATGAAATTTCACATGTAAGTAAATGATCTAATTCTCTACCTTCTGTTAAATTTTGAATAATTTCCGTTGACCAGAAGTAGTAATTTACGCTACTTCCGATTTCTCAAAAAACTAATGTAAATTTATTAAGTACTAATACTATTGCGCACTATTATACACACCTTTATTAGGCGTTCGCTTGGTGCGCAATTGTTTTTTACTGAGATTATATTCTATTTTTAAAAGTTTAAGTATTTAAAATGGATTAAAAATCATAACTATATCCCCAGTTACCATCCCCTGTTGTTTTATATAAGAATATTCGAGAAAGTTTAGGGGAGATCACTACCGGTTTATTTCTTCATGTTCTCTAACCATTCGTTCACAAATCAAAGCCACTTGTTTAAAGGTAAACAAAGGTACATCTTTCTGCTTTGGTGAACATGACCCAGAAGCTGACTGTGATGTTGATGGAAAATCATTGGAAGAATGACACAAGTCAATGTATCTAGAGTAAGTGGTGGACTTTGACGGCCAAGAGCTGAACATGTTGATAATGGTGGACTGTGATTTCCTGAAGGTAAAAATAATTGCTTTCTTCTCTGCATTAATTTTTAACTCTGATCCGATTCTGGCAGCGATTTCTTCTTTTGTCAGGTTTGATGATAGGAAAGGAGATGGATTTAGTTGATGCAGTTTGGTAGGTGGTGCAGTTTGGGCCACCGTCAACGGCATGCATCGTCTGCGTTTAATAGGAGTCGTTTGTGTAGGACTGTGCAGAGGATCAAATTCAAGTGAACGTTTTAAAGTTGCCCCACAAGCCATTATGAGTACCGGCTTTGTTTGTGTTTTTAAAGCAGTCGTTAGGTCACCTTCGGTGTAATTAATCCAACAAATATATCTACAATCTGAATGTAGAAGATGAAATCTTTAATTCACAGGGAAGATGAAGAAAGTTTGATGAATCGCTCTGCAGGATGGCATTCGCTTGTATTACGTAAATCTATAATTTTTCTAGTTTACAATGGCCGACATAAAGTCAACTTGCAAGCCTCGTCTTCAGTTCAAAACATGTCAACATTCAAAAAACAACGAATTACTCCGTAGCCTAGGACTATGAAATTGTCTGAGTTTTACAGACTTTTCAGTAGATACATTTTTTTTCTACACGTTTAATAGAACTCCTTCCACTGTGTGGATAGGTTGCATGTTAAAAAATTATAATGTAATACATAGTATTGCATTAAAAAGATTTACACTGTCTTAATGTCCCTTCTGATTTCTTTGTTCCATTTTTCCCTGTTTCTTTGATTTCTTTGTTCCGTTTTCTTGGTTCCATTTGTTTCTTTTGATTTCTTGTTTTTGTTTCCGGTTTGCTATGACACAAAGTACATATAACATAGATTACATGACAAAACATGATCGCTTATCGTCCTTTAGCCTTTGTTCTTGCGAGTGATATAATCTTGGTTGGGTAGTGGTTGATTCTTAGTTGGTAGTTGTACTTTGAGAGTGTTAATGAGGGATGTTCCGTTGTTGAGGCGTTGATGGTAGAGTTGAATCGATGCGTTGTTGAAGCGGCGAGCTTCGTGTGTTGTCTTTGATAGTAGTATTGTTCGATGGAGTGGAGCTTGGAGAGAGTATCGAAGTTGTGTCGTAGTCTAGTAGTTGAGGTGGGCGATGTGTCGATGAAGAGTGAAGTTTTCCTGATATGCTGAGTCGAGGATTGTAGATGTGAAGACTTTGAGCTTGGTCAGATAGTTGAGATGAGTAGAGTAAAGGTGTTGACGAGTGTTTATTTTGAGTAAGTTGAGTTGGTATTGAGAGATAGTTAGTTCCTTTGCAGGTATTTGACGGAGCCTCCCACCTAAGACGTCTCCTAGGTGGGTGTCGCCAAAATAGTGGCAAAGTTGTTAGTAGTGACGTGATTGCGTGGTTGATCTTGAGAGATGAGTTCGATTTGCTTGCGATTGTTTGTTTTTTTTTTTTGTTTTTTTTTTTCTTTTTTTGCTTGCGATTGTGACGGACCTCCCACCTAAGATTTCTCCTAGATGGGTGTCGTCAGGCTGAAAAATAGAAAATTGAAGGTTAGCCACTCGTGCATTTGAAGCCACCCAATACAAGTACTGGGTGACTCATCTCGAGGGCATGTGCACTTCGAGGGATGTGTGGGCGCAACCCCACAGCGGTCATTGGCGATAGTTGCAATAGTTTCTATAATTTATACTAACGTTTGTTTACTTGTTTTTGCTTCAGAATATATTATTTTTATTTCTATTTCTGTTTATCGTTTACTTTTATAATTACCTCCCTTTAAAGAAAAACAATGTTTGTTTTCTCCCCTAACAAAATAGTTCCACGCGCGAGATATTTTGACTCATCCAAAAGACGAGAGCAAACCGCTGTGAACTGTGTTACACCTTGGTACACTCTCGGGACTAACACTAATATTCTGTGTCAGCGTTTAGTTCCAAGTGGTGTTGGGGGGGGGGGGGGAGGAGGTGTGTGATGGGATCTAATATGGGGGAGTTGAATGTTTGGGTGATTTTGGTAGAGACTATTTTTGTATCGAGTTTAGATTTGTGAGATTGTTAGTGTGGGAGAGTTTAGTTTGCCAGAATATAATGTGGGAGAGACTTAGTGTGGGAGAATTTAGTGTGGGAGAATATAGTGTGGGAGAATATAGTGTGGGAGAATTTAGTGTGGGAGAATATAGTGTGGGAGAATATAGTGTGGGAGAATTTAGTTTGGGAGAATTATGTGTGGGAGAATTTAGTGTGTGAGAATTTAGTGTGGTGGGATTAGTGGACGCATTTTGTGTGTGGTGGGATTAGTGGACGCATGTTGTGTGTGGGTGTTCGGGATTAATGCAGGTGTGGGGATCAGAGATTCTTCTTAGGCTCTGCCTCCCCCCCCCCCTCCCCAACGTCGCCTACCACGATCGAAATAGAATTTATATAGAAAGTATATACTTTTACCAGTCACCTCTCCCCCAACCCTCCCCCCCCCCCCCCATTACCCCGGGAGAAAAAGTCTGAAATAAACACAGTGTGGTGGACTCTGCTATAATACACAAGAGGAAAAATAAAGTGTTTCCTTACAGACTTTTTCTCTGCGGGGGTG
Organism: Physella acuta; assembly: GCF_028476545.2. Lineage (NCBI taxonomy): Eukaryota > Metazoa > Mollusca > Gastropoda > Physidae > Physella > Physella acuta. The sequence continues at coordinate 308,046 of NW_026732523.1, read as the reverse complement.
GGGGGGGAAGGCACTTGATATTTTCGGGAAGGGGGGGGGGGGCGGTCAACATTTTCCGCGGGGGGGGGGGGGGGGGGTTGGGGGGGCGGGGGAAGGCACTTGATATTTTCGGGAAGGGGGGGGGGCGGTCAACATTTTCCGCGGGGGGGGGGGGGCGGAAACTAGTAAAAGTATATTTTTATTATATAAATTCCATCTCGTTGGGGGTGGGGGGCGGTTCTTGGCTGTCCTCTTTCTTCCTCTTGGTTGTTCATGTTTCCACGATTGTTTGTTGTTGATGTTTCCACGATTGTTTTTTGTTGATGTGTCCACGATTGTTTGTTGTTGATGTTTCCACGATTGTTTGTTGTTGATGTTTCCACGATTGTTTGTTGTTGATGTTTCCACGATTGTTTGTTGTTGATGTTTCCACGATTGTTTGTTGTTGATGTTTCCACGATTGTTTGTTGTTGATGTTTCCACGATTGTTTGTTGTTGATGTTTCCACGATTGTTTGTTGTTGATGTTTCCACGATTGTTTGCTGTGGTGAGATTTGAGGACTGGATGTTTCTTTCTCTGGTGTCGAGATCTAGGTGGTGACGGCATACATGCTTGTTACTGGCTGTTGTGCTGCTTCGCCATGGTCAGTTGTTGGCGTCTTCAAGACCGTTGATTCAGATGTTGGTGTCTTCAAGACCGTTGATTCTGATGTTGGCGTCTTCAAGACCGTTGATTCTGATGTGTCAAATGTTGGCGTCTTCAAGACCGTTGATTTAGATGTTGGTGTCTTCAAGACCGTTGATTCAGATGTTGGTGTCTTCAAGACCGTTGATTCAGATGTTGGCGTCTTCAAGACCGTTGATTCAGATGTGTCCATGACTGGGCTTTGGGGCACGGAAATGACTGGCTGTATTGCGATCTCTGTTGTAATAGGAGTTGTTGATTTTACAGTTGATCGTGATGCTGGTTTTAGGGTTGTCGGCTGCGTTGTTTTTGCTGACGTTGTTGATTGTGCTGTTGGGTCTTCCCGCAGTGGTGTGTCTGAAGGTGTTTGTTGGCAATGGTTCGTCCAGTGTAGGGTGGAGGAACAGATTTGACACGCTTGTCTTCTCCCGGCGATTGCGATTAGGATAGTGAGTGATTTGTTTTTGTAATTTATTTGGATGTAGTGTGGGAGAGTTGGTGGGTTATCGGTGTAGACAGAGAAGCTGCGATTATTAGTGTGTGGGATTGTGTTTATGGATGGCTCTTTGTCACTATATGGGCCTAGTGCTTGTATGAGTGTAGCGTGGTTGAGTGTAGGGAGTGCCCATCTAATGGTCCCGTTAATTTTGTCGTTTACATGAAGTGAGAACTGCGGGGTATATGGACCGTGTGTTCTGCAAGTGTTGTGCATTGTGGTGACGTCTGGGGCTTGTGAGAGGAAGTACCAGGTGTCAGCTCTGCAAGGATTGAGTAGAAGAATTTGATGATTGCTGATGTGACGTCTTATTATATGGCCTCACAGGTTTGGTTGACCTCTTGGGGTAATGGGTACTTGCACGGTGGGTGTTTCAACTGGATGGGGGTCTGGACATTCTTCCTGTGGTAGACAGGATGTTGCGGTTGTTAACTTGGCTGCAGTGGGAGCAACACGAGCCGTGGTCAGGATTTGTCGTGGACTTAGCAAATTTAAGAACAGATACTTTTTTTTTTTTTCTTCTTTTTTTTACCAAAAATCAGTTTAATATCGTAGTGACTCAATGAGCCACGTATCAGATATTAAGCTGATAAGAACAGATACTTTTTTTTTTTTAGATACTTTTTTTTTATTATACATATAATACAAGTTACGTTTGTAATACACAATGTCTAAAAGTAATAGTTACTTTACAACAGCATATATACTTAAGTTTCCTAGTACAAAACGTCTAAAATTTTCTTTTAAGGTTTTATGAAGGGCGATCTTTTGACTTCCGGATGATGCTCTCTCGTGTGTACTTTCATCCCCTTGAGAGGGAGGCATGTTTTGCAAATGTGGCAGGTATACGTGAGTTCATACGGATGACATCCCCTGTAGTGCTGGGTTATATCCTTGTGCATGATCTTGTTGTCGCACAAGTGACACACCAAGAGCTCCTTGTGTGTCGAGGACTCGTGTTCTCTAGTGTCTGTAGGTGTTTTAAAATTCTGGGTGCAAAACCTGCATCTGTTGTTGCTGTAATCCAGTTTATAGTATTTAGGTTTTTTTTTTTTGCTGATTTACATCCGTTGGGCTGTGTTTCCTTTTTGTGCTGTCGCTCAATTCTGAGTCTGGGCTGGAGATATTGATAGTGGAGTTTGGTTTTGCTTCAAATGTGAATGTGCCTTTGTTCAACTTGGATGGTGACACAAAGTTTGGTATGTGGATTGTTAATGTGGATTGGTGATTTTATTATACTCTTATTTGAGGTTGTTGGCTTGCTTGCTATTTTGGGCGGGCTGGCTGGTTCCGTGAGTGATGTTTCCGCTTCCATTGGTTTTGGTAGCTGTGGTACATCTATAGCTGTTTCTTTTGTTGCTGGTGGTTGTGCACTAGGTGCTGTGCTGATATCCTGGCACTGGTTGATTGATGATGGTTGTACTTCGGGTGTTGGGTCTATGTTGATATCCTGACATTGGTTGGTCCAGTGTGCTGTTGATGAGCAGTGTTGGCATGCTTGTTTTATTCCGTTTATGACTACTAACATGTTGAGTGATTTGTTTTTGTAGTTAATTTGGATATAGTGAGGTATGTTTGCTGGGTTGTCAGTGTATATTGAGAAGTTGCGGTTGGTGGTGTGGGGGATTGTGTTTATGGAAGGTTCTTTGTTGCTGTAGGGTTGCAAAGCTTTTATAAGTGTACGATCGCTTAGTGTGGGTGGGACCCATCTAAGGGTTCCGTTGATCCTGTCCTTTTCGTGTAAAGTGAAGTATAGTGTGTAAGGGCCGTGTGTTTTGTGTGTGTTATGTAAGGTAGTGACGTCGAAGGCAGCAACCCCTTTGCTGGCGGTGACAATTTTTGCAACTGTCGTCTTTGAGGACGACATCGGTGAAAGTAAGGTGAGATGTAAGTATGTTTGTTTGTAATCGTGGATTACAAAGAAATATATAGAAGCATCACGCAAATAAAAATATATCAAGAAGTTGCAAATACTGAAGGACGGTGCTTAAATAGTTTTCTCGGTACTAATATTAAAGTTGATTGATATAAGTAATTTCTAATTATTAGACTAACAGCTAACAATTACTAGGAGTTGTAATTAAAACTTTATTATTAATCACCAAAGGTTTTAAATAAGTTTATTGGATTTTAATTTTCTATAATTTATACTAATATTTGTTTACTTGTTTTTGCTTAAAAGTATATTATTATTTTTTCCATTTCTTTTTATCATTTAATTTTATAATTACCTCCCTTGTAAAAAACTCAATATATATAAAGTTTCACGCGCGAGATATTTTGACTTAAACAAAAGACGAGAGCAAACCTCTGTGAACTGTCTTACACCTTGGTGCACTCTCGGGACTAACACTAATATTCTGTGTCAGCGTTTAGTTCCATGTGGGGTGGGGGGGGGGGGAGGTGTGTGATGGAATCTAGTGAGGGGGAATGGAATGTTTGGGTGATTTTGGTATAGACTATTTTTGTATCGAGTTTAGATTTTGGAGATTGTTAGTGTGGGAGAGTTTAGTGTGGGAAAATTAAGCGTGTGAGAATATAGTGCGGGAGAATTTAGTGTCAAAGTATTTAGTGTGGGAGAATAAATGTGGGATAATTTAGTGGAGAATTTAGTGCGTCGGAATTTAGTGAGCGATAATTTATTTTCGGAGAATTTAGTGCGGGAAAATTTATTCTCAACAACTTCCTAAAGTTTAATGGCGATCGGATGAAAGGTATACTAATGAATAAAAGAAAATCAGACACACACACACACACCTACATATATATATATATATATATATATATATATATATATATATATATATATATATATATATATATATATATACCTTATCCTAATCAAAGATCGTAATAGTAATATTGAAATTAAAAATTAATGTTAGTGGCTCTTTAAAACGTGGGAAATTTTGTAAATTGTGTTTTATGGCTCTTCTGTCTCAAAATTGTTGCCGACCCCTGATATAGGGTATTTGACATTTTTTTTCCCTACTATTTAGTCTTAGATGAAGAAATAAATAAAGCACCGTTATACAAATGACGCAATCCGTCACATTGTCACATGATCCGGAGGTCGATTAATCCTCACCCAGAAGGACAACTCCCCCACCCCCCCACTAATCCAAACACCCCCACTCAACTTACCCACAGTAAACCCAATCACACCCACCGTAGATTTATTTATATACACACAAACACTCAAACAGTTTCCATTGCCTATGCTACAACACCACACAATCATTTCTCTAAATTCCCCCACACTAAATTCCCCACACAAAATTCCCCCACACTAAACTCCCCAAATCTAAATTCCCACACACTAAATTTTCTCGCACTAAAATCTCCCACACTTAATTCCCCCACACTAAATGCTCTCACACTAAATTATCCCGCACTAAATTCCCCTACAATAAATTCTCCAAAACTTAAAATCTCCCAAATCTAAACTCCATACAAAAATGATCACCAAAATCGCACAAACATTCAATACTAGACTCCATCACACACTCCCCCCCCCCCCCCCCCCACATCATACATGGAACTAAAAACTGACACAGAATATTATTGTTAGCCCAGAGAGTGCATCAAGGTGTAACACAGTTCACAGCAGTTTGCTGTCGTCTTTTGATTGTATCAAAGTATCTCGCGCGTGGAACTTTTTTGTCAGGGGAGAAAATAAACACATTTTTTTGTAAGGGAGATAATTATAAAATTAAACGATAAAAATAAGAGAATAAAGTAGTAATACAGTTTGAAACACAAACACATAAACAGACATAAGTATTAATTATAAACAAATACATTTTTAAAAACTTGTTCAAAACATTTGGTGATTAATCACACAATGTTAATTACAACTTCGAGTAATTGTTACTGTTAATCCAATAATTTAATGTAACTAGTGTCAAACAGATGTAATATAAATACCAAGAAGATTTATTCAGCACTTCCAATGCCTTTCCTACCGTTTTGCGGCGTATTTATTAAGTCTATTAATTATCTTATATTAGGGGTCGGCAACCTGCGGCTTGCCGTTAGCGGCTCCTTTGCTGTCAAGATGCAGAATTGAACTTTTTATATTAGATTTTAAAAAATTTAAAAAAATGTAATGGATCCTGGTCGGCAACCTACGGCTCCATGCACAAAAATTAATAATTATCTTATTTTCAAAACTCATATAAATGTTGTTCTGCAACACTCGGTAATGAACGATATATATAATAAATATAAACAATAAACACTCGCTATTCTATTAGAACTAGGCATGCTGCCTAGCTTCGTTTAGGTTTGCAAAAACATTGAGAATTGTAATGCTTAATTAATTAGTGATTGGCTGATATGTGTAGTGCTTACGTTTAAACAGTAACGCAAATTTTAGAGAATATGTTGTTGTTTTTTGTTGTTGTTTATAGCCCGTTTTCTGAGTGATTGATGTGATGTAGGGAAAATTCGGACCGGTCAGTTCTAAAGGTTTTCCGAAGTTTTCTACGATTTAAAACGTTATGAATAGGTTCCTGGATTTGACAACCAAACATGTGTGGAGTGGTAAGTTCACGGAAATCACGAGCAAGTTAGGAGAATTGGAGGTCCAGTAAAACATGCACGTTACGCTGCACAAAAGGACAGCTCTACAAGAAATGCTGCGAGTTGAGGCACTAATATGTGACGCATGGAATAGTCTCCCAGGATAGTAAAATGAGGTGAAGAAGTTGATATCTGGAGTGCTGACGATCTTCGGGTCAACATATTAATGCAAGCCAGCGTTTTCTTGCATGAATATAATAAAAAGTGAAGAAGCCGGGACATCCAGGGCGTCAAGCGTGCGTTCTGCCGCAAGACCACGCCACTCCACTGATTAGTGTTAGGCAAAGTAACCGCGGCTGGGAATTATGCTGGACAGACTACCCGGCCCCCTCATATATACCCCGAGTTAATTTAAATTAATGGACTCTATTTCGTATGTCTCATGTATCTAGGGTGCGAACTGGAGATGATTTATACATGTTTTTGTTATAACAAAGCTGTTTTCTATAATCGTTATTACTTTGTAATTGGCTTTCTACGTCTGTCTGTCTCTCTGTGACTTGATACATGAAGTAAAACTACAACGTATGGGTTTTATTGCGTGCTTTTTACATTTGAATATGTCATACATTTTTATATATTTTATCTCTTACATCATCTTGAAATAAATTTATTCTTACCGTTTAGTTAGTAACGTTTTTTATATAAATATCTTATTTTTCAAATGCTACATGTGTTTCAGATGTGCTTCTAAATGATATTTAGCATATCTTTAACATATGGGACGACGCTTGTAAAAGAAATTGCTAAAATTTATTAAAAACTAGTTAAAACACAAATTATGTTTCATTGTATTTGAAAATGGCTAGACTATTGAATTTGTGTGTTTTTTGTGAAAAAAATTAATTTAGAAAAATGTTATAGTGCCGAATTTGCAGGACTTGTTAAAATGGCGGAAAAAAGAAAACATGCGCACAGGAAAATGCATATCTTCTAAAATATTAACATTTTAAGTGCAAAATACATTTGAAACTTGTAGTAGTACCATATTTCTATCTGATAAAAATTTAAGAATAACAATTTGTTTTTACTACTTCGTTATATCAAGTGTACAACAAGCGTCCCATAAGTGGGACGCTAGCAACGAATGGCCCCATGTAGATTGTCACACAAACGTCACATTTATTGGACACTAGCGAGAAACACAGTTGCAAATGTTTATGTTAAATGATTATTTATGGTGAAACAATTGTTGACTTTGTTAACTGCTGACTTTGGGGTGTTAAGTAGTATTAAAAGATATTTAATTATGACCTTGAGCTATATTTTCTTATATATTATTGTATTAAAAAATTGCAAATATTGAAAAACTTACATTTTATTTTTAAGTTTTCAGAATTACACTTACTGAAGTATTTAATACCATTGAATACAAACTAATTTAGTGTAACCCTCACTCAGTGGGGATTAAGACGGGCTGACCCTGAGATTAAGTACACACCGACACCGACAGTTAGTTGTCCAGTACTGCTTTATTTACAGCATCGAGCCATGACGGCGATGCAACACAGTAGTACAAAACGAACTAGCCAAGATAAACCAAAAGATCCAAAAACCAAAAGACCAAAAGAGAAAAAATATCTGTAGCCCTAAAACAAATGTAAATTAAAAAAGTTACATTCCTGACAACACCATGTGTAGGCTACAATTTACACGGGTAACAATAAAATATGTTTTGGCCAGTACACAGTACTGCCAACAAGTACCAATACGTAGTACTTCAAATAAGTACTTATATTAATACTCACCCTAACTAGTGTGCACATGCAACACTAGCAGGAATACATAAGTATTTTAACAAACATAATTTATATAACTACCTTCATTAGGTCTACATCTTGGTCCACAGACAGCAGCCTTGCGTGTGCGACACGGATAGGCATGAAACTACCCACAATCCCATGTCACATGACATGGAACACAGGTAATTTCGCTCACAAAAGCTGTAAATTGTAAAGCTGTATTGCTGTAAATTTACTAGCGCGTGATATTAAAATTATAACAAACCAGAATAATAACAATGGCCACGATTTAGGTGAAATGATTCAGTCATGGGGGTTGGTTAACTCTCTTCATATAAGAGAGCTCAAGCTACATATAGCAGAAATGTGAATTAGCTGTGTACAGTTGTCATGCCCCAATAATATTCCCCTCCAAAGGTTCCTGATACCAGTTTTACTTTGTTAACTTTTTAAGGAGATTGAGGTGTTAGATTGGGAGCTGTTCGCAAAGTGAGGTGCATACATGGATGAGAGCCATGAACACTCAATACAAGTCCCCAGAGTCGGATCCGTGCCTTAGAAATAAGATGTCTGATGTCCTAATGTACGCCTGTGAGGGGAGGGGGGGGGGGGGAATAGCGAGGGTAACAAAAGAGAAGATGGCTGGATGACATCTGGGACTGGACCGGATCATATTTTGAAAATTCACTGAGGGCAGAGTTTCTTTCAGACATCATTTCGGAGGAGGGGGGGGGGGGGCTCTGCCTCCAGAACAAAATGGAATGTATATACAAAACATACTTTTACCAATGTCCACCAGTCCCCTGAAATTTAAGTCCCCACCCCTGAAAATTTCAAGTACGCCCCCCCAAAAAATCAATTATTTATATTTAATTATATTACATCATATTTCATTTTCGATAAATAATAAGAATATTTGTGATCATGTCTGTATAATTAGATGTACTAGTCACAGCTTTACTTATTTCCAAGTGTTGTTCACTTTGATGGATGCTAGATTGAAAGAAAACTAGACTTTTGAACATAATTTCTGCATTTTAGACCATGGTATGGCTAACCCAATTGATCATTATCAGTATTTTTAGCTGTCCTAAACAATGTAATCATTGGTCTAACAATACAAAATCAGTATACGCGTGATTAGCCATATTTTGTGATAAATTATTTTATTTTTCAATAAATGTACATGGGGTCGTTCGTTTCTAGCGTCCCATTTATGTGACGTTTTTTTTAAAAAATCGATATTTAAAAAAGTATTGATCTAAAAAAAAATCCATAGTCATTCCTTCATTCAGTGCCCAAAACCTAAACCATATCAAAAAATTATAAAAATTTTAGACCTTGGGATAATATGGGTTAATAGCTGCGCCATCACGTTCAATAGACGCGCAATGGTTTTTAGTCATGTAACACTATTGTAAATAAAACATGTAAAGTACTGAAAAAAAATCATAAAAAACGTTTTAATAACTAGCTTTTATGTAATGATGCACTAAAAAGTAGAAAATAAATTATACATTACTATTTAAATTACTATAAAAAAAGCGTGGGTCTCTCGTCAAATATTAGTAAATGTATCCAATAGGTAGGCCTACTAACGTACTAAAGTGACCCACGCTTTTCTTTATAGTAATTTAAATAGTAGTGTATAATTTATTTTCTACTTTTTAGTGCATCATTACATAAAAGCTTGTTATTAAAACGTTTTTTATGAATTTTTTTTTTTAAATGTTCTTATTTAAAAAAAAAATTGATGAATTTACAAATGTATCCATTATTTATTACTAAATTGTATCATCTAATGAGAACTTTTTTTTTTTTTCAGATGAGCGTATTAATGAACGTATTATTAATTTTTTTTTTTTTTTTTGTGTTTAATAAAATTCCTCTCTTGCTTTCTACCCTGTGAACGTATTATTAATAAGTAACAAAAATAATTACTAAACTCTTTGGTGAGTGAACAACATAGCTTTGACAGTTTTCTTGGCATTAATTATACAGCTGGTTGTTACTATGGACTACTTATTATTGGATTAGCAACTAACAATTACTAGGAGTTTTTATTAACATTTTGTTATTAATCACCAAAACTTTTTAATACTTTCCATGTAATTTAATTTTTTATAATCAATACTAACGTTTGTTTACTTGTTTTTTTCAATATGTATTAATTCTTTTTTTTCTTTTTTGTTTATCGTTTAATAATATAATTACCTCCCGTGAAAGAACCCATTGTTTGTTATTTCCCCTGACAAAAAAAGTTCTACGCGCGAGAGATTTTGACAGAAACAGAAGACGACAGCAAACCGCCGTGAACTGTGTTACACCTTGGTGCACTCTCGGGACTAACACTAATAATCTGTGGGCATTTCACCCCCACTTAACTCCACCGCCGCCTCTCCCTAATTCTAAGCAGGTCTCATCACCCACACAAAAAAAAACCACCAATCGCTCTCTAGAGGGCATTCGCACGAGCACTCGAATCAGCGCGGCGTGAGTACACCCCAGTAGCACGTGCATCAATCATTGACCAGCCGGGTGAGAAACACAATCAGCGCGGTGGTAACAAGGTCGGTAACCGGATCTGTTTGACACGTGGCAGAATAGCCGGACCCGGTAGCCGGAACACTTAGCCGGACCTGTTAGCCGGAACACTTAGTTAGTCTGAATACTTAGTGAATCGGATCACGGAGCTAACCGGAACACTGAGTTAGCCGGACCACTGAGTTAGCCGGACCACTGAGTTAGCCGGACCACTGAGTTAGCCGGACCAGTGAGTTAGCCGGAATACTAAGTATGCCGGACAACTGAGTTAGCCGGAACACTTAGTAAACCGGATCACTGAGCTAGCCGCACCACTGGGTTCGATATTATTATTTTTATTTTTTTGTTGTTGAAGACACGAAGAGCGACGAATTACTTAATTTCAGCATTACAATAAAAAAAAAGATAGATAGAATTGAGAGATTTGAGCAATTTAAAACAAATGCAAGTTCTATGGTGTTCATAGTAGATCCTCTCAACACAAAAACAAATGAGATCAACATTGAGCCATTTAGAATTGATGCTGGTTCGCTTCAAATGAAATGGCTGGATTTGAAAACCAAATATTTGTGAAGTGGTAAGATCACGGAAATCAAGATCAAATAGAAGATTTGGAGGTCCAGAGAAACATGCACGTTTCACTGCACAACTGGACAGCTCTACAAGAAATACTGCGAGTTAAGGCACTAACTTCCAGGCATTTCTTCTGGGTGACTTGCCCCCCCTCCCCCGAAGACAGTCTAACGCCACCACCCTGAACGAATGGAACGAAATATAGAACATTTAGATTTTTAACAGTGTCCCCCTCCCCGGAAATTTCAGGTCCTCCCCCCCCCCCCAGGAGATAAAAGTCTGGAAGAAATACTAAAGCCAACTAACAAATAAAAATCTAGATTGTAAATAGCATTTGATAATTATAGTTGTATAATTTCATTACTGATTTTATTATTTTTGCAGAGCTTGTTAAAATACTATAAAATGTTTTGATTGAAACATGTGTATGTTTTTATTCGAATAAATATTATTTCGTTTTAAATGTATTTATCTTAAATTATATATATATATATATATATATATATATATATATATATATATATATATATATATATATATATATATATATAATTTGTCTGTCTTTGTTTTTAAATAGTGATTATGTTTTTTTGGTTACTAAATAATATTTTTTTAAACGAGTTTGTATACACCTTTTATGAAGATTATAATAATTAATTACAATTGCAAAAAATTAAAATGTTTTTATTAGTAAGAAGTATGTCCAATCATCATTAGAAAATATAAAAGCGTTATGTTTTACATAAAATCATCAATTTTTATTCAGTTTCCACATCATCTTTTCCCGTTTGTGCCCAAGACACATGGGGCAGATGAAGTAGAGTTCATCTGTTTCAGTGACCTTCGACATATGAAGAGATAGTGTGATCAGCACTATGCCCAGCCGCCTTATGTTGTTCCCTAACGTGAATTAGTTACACATTAGAGCTGGGTGGACTCATGAAAGTTTTACTCAGTTGAACCCGGATTCGAACTCAAGTTTTTCGGGTTAGCAGTCTACAGTTTTTTTTCCAAATCAAAAGTTCTAGGGGCGGGGGGGGGGGGGGGGTGCAAATCGAAATTTTGTCCCCGGGCGCCGGGAAGGGTCGCTACGCGTCAATAAGCAAGTCAATACAAAGTGGTACAAAGGCAGAGTGTTCAAATACCTAGTACGACGTGCAGTTATCGTAACAACTAGCCCCCCCCCCCAAGCCTCCACATAGATAGGCATGACCATTAGCTTGAATGACTACCTGCATGACTGTATTTGGCGTTGGTTGAGTCGAGAAAAGATCAGGGCTTTCTTTTGCAGTCAATTCAATTGCGAGGGTTGTTGACTTCGCTGAATCTGGGGGAAGGGGTGGGGGGGGGGGGTGGGGTGGTATCGGGGATTTCATTGGGCTACCCGAGCCGTAGTTCGGGTGGCTCCTCTCCGGGTCTCTCGACCTAGGGTGGGGGGGGGGGGGGGGGGCGGGGGTAGGCGCAGCCCCATTGTTGACTTTGGTGATAGCTGCGTAGTGCATAAGGATGGGGACATGGGCAAGGGATTGGGGTCTTTAGTAAAAGGCGAAGGATTTGATCAGCTTTAGACATGATTCTTAAAATGTATGTTTGACTTGGATTTTAGTGGATAAACCTTATTTGTTTTTGTTTTATTTTTGTGTTTAAGAAATTTCCTTCCACACAGTTCACTAGTAGATAGGCCAGGGGTCGGCAACCTGTGGCTCGCGAGCCGCATGCGGCTCTTTTGATATCAAGATGCGGCTCTCCAGCTCCATGCACAAATACTAATAATCTTAATAAAAAAATAAAATATTTGAAAAAAAAAAATTAATGTTAGTGGTTCTTTAAAACCAGGGAAATTTTGAAAATTGTAACTTTTGGCTCTTCCACTTCAAAATTTTTTTTTTTTATTTATTTATTATTTTTTTTTTACGTCTCAGTGTTGTAGATTTGTCTTTCAGCGCGCCCAGCCAATGAGTGGTGGCAGTAGCTGATTTTTACTACGTTCATCATGCGACATAAGAAGACTGGTGCAGATTTACAATTTCAACTATTCCTGAAACTTTCATTCTCCAAAATTTTACATGTTATTTACAGAATAAAATATGTATTTTATAGGGGAGAGGGGTTTCATTTTTTTTATTTATTTTTTTATTTTTTTTTGTCTCAGATTTGTAATTCCTTCTCAGCGAGCCTTTGCGTTGTCCCTAAGGCTTCCGCTGTTCTATTACATTTTCATCATTTGACCTACGAGGGCTGTTGTAAGTTTACAATTTCCAACTATCTTATTGCCATTCATACCTAAATGTACATATATATATATATATACAAATATATACAATTTAGTACCAGTACATCTTACAAATGAAAGTATTTTAGTAATTGGGGGAGGGTGGGTTGGGGGGTAGTACAACCTGAAAACAAAGGAAAAGGGGGTTGGTTTGCGGCCTATAACAAAAAAAAAGGGATACAATAGGAAATTTCCGTAAGCGGTTGGATTTCAGTGGCGTAAGGAGTTTCCCTGAAATAGAACATATAATTTAGATGTGCAGGGCATTAGTTATTGGTTATTATATACATTGTAAAAGATAGAACTCACTCTGCTCATTTACTCCTAGTACCTACAACAGTCCTCCTTTTTTTTTTTTTTTTTTTTTTTTTTATTTATTTTATTTGATTTGCAAAAAAAGAACAAAACAACCAAAACATAAATCGAGCTACACTAACTAAAGATGGGACACCACAATTCCCAGTGCTATCCGCTAGAGAAAATTTAGGAAACTTATTACATTTTTATTAGACCTTTTAATTTTAAAATGTAAACATAGTCAACGCCGGGGTTCCGGTATGCTGGAAGCTTCTTGCCCTTAAAAAGGACCACAGCAAGATAAGTTTACCCCTTCGAAGGATAGTTTCTTTAGAAGGGTGAGGTTAACCTCAACATAACCATTAAATTGAATAAAATAGGACAGCATGTTCTTTCCAATGTTGTACACTAGGATTCAATTAGGAACATTTTTACATTTTTAATAAACACTTAAATTAAGTTAAATGTTAAACTTTTTGAAATGATAGCAACATCAAAGACCGGAGTTCCAGTATGCTAGAGAGCTTCTTGTGCTGAAAAGAGATTTCAACAAAATTAGTTTACTTAATTAAAAGATAGTTTCTCCACAGGGGACGTGGTTGTGTGGGGGGGAAGGCTATGTTGGTTGAGGTGTTTGGTTGGGTGAGGTTTTATATCTAATGCATTGATTACTTGCAGAGGAAACTAGGGGGTGTAATTATACCTATTGTATAATGTGTGTATTTTATTTGTTCTGTCCCTTTGGCCAGTCTTCTAATAAAAAGTCATAATATTGAAATAAAAAATGTTAGTGGCTCTTTAAAAACTGGGAATGTGCGTAAATTGTAACTTTTGGCTCTTCCGTCTCAAAAGGTTGTCGACCCCTGTGTCAAAGTATCTTGAACGTGGAATTTCTTTGTCAGGGGAGAAAACAAACAAATTTTTATTTAATGGGAGGTAATTACAAAATTAAACGATAAATTTAAATGAAAAAAAATATTAATTAATAATGAAGCAAAATCAAGTAAACAAACTTTAGTATTAATTATAAAAAATTAAATCACAAAACAAAAATTTAAAACTCTTGGTGATTAATAACAAAATGTTAATTACAACTCCTAGTAATTGTTAGTTGTTAATACAATAATTAGTAGTCACTAGTACCAACCAGCTATAATATTTATAGCAAGAAAATTAATGCAATAATAGTGTTGATACATCTTAATCTTTTCAAATCTACTTAACCCGCTTTCAGATATAAAGACAACAATCACAATAGACCAGTCTGATGAAATAGCTCCTGAGCTCCTGAGCTCTTCGACTCGCCTACAGTAATTCAAGTCACCATCCAATCAACCAACCACCAGAATATCCCTGGTCATCTCTTGCGCAATATCATTAGCCCACACCAGATCCTGCTGCTCAACTATGGACGAGGGGATACCTGGTACTTCTCGTCCAACGAGTTTGATGTAGCGGATCTGGACGGCACCACAAAAACACACGGCCCATACACTTTGAAATTCGACAGATACCACAAGGACAAAATCATCAGAACCCTTAGATGGGTCCCGCCAGCCCTGAGCAACGAAACACTGATTAAGGCACTGCAAACAGTCAGCAAATCTACAGCTACAATAACCACAATCCCGCACACAAACAATCGCAGATTCACCATCCAGAACGACAATCCACAACACATCCCACACTACATCCAAATTACATACAAAGACACAACACGTAATATCCTCATCGCACTGCCAGGAAGACGCCAAGCCTGTCAGGTGTGCGGCTCGGACAGACACTGGACCAACCACTGCCAATCATCAACACCTGAGTCAACACCCAATGTTCACCTGTCAACAATACAGGAACCAACTCAACAACCATCCTCACAGACAATTTTAACAGAACCACCTAGAGCACCACCCAAACCGCAGCAAACATTGGTAACCCCTAACCTGTCGAACCAAAAAGCGATCCCAAGTACGGCTTACCCGAAGTCACCAACTGCATCAACAAAAATCCAAAACACTGGAGAAACACAAAGCCCAGATTCAGAAATAGATAACACCACGTCAATGAAAAGAAAAAATGAAATCAGCCCCACAGAACAAGGAAAATTAACAAAAAAACTCGCGAATCAAATCTTCGATCGCCTGACAAAACACCTTAGAAACCCAGCCGCAACAAGAAACTACCACTGAACCAATTCAAATTCCCAAACCTTTAACTCCTGGAAAAGACAAGAGCTGCGGTTATTGCTTTCACAGTTTCAGTACTGCCAGCGAGTGTAAAACACATACAAAAACTTCCCATCCTGATACGAGTAAATGCCCGCATTGCAACAATCTAATCAAAAGCAGAGGAGCAATAAAGCACCACGTACTAAAACACCCAGACACCGCTGTCTTCCAGTGTGGATACTGCCTAACAAGTCTATACACCAAATACGACATAGAAAAACACCTCAACGACCAGCACCCCGACAACGACCCCTGCCACAATCAAATATTCTACATCCTCAACCCAGACAGATCCATTTCTTACATATATGCAGACGACAGAACATAAACAACTCTTCAAATATGACACGCTGTACTCACCACTTAAACAAGTTTTGTCAATCCCTCCTCATCCGGATTCCAACACTATCATTTTACTTTAACCCCTTTTACTGATTATCCCTTAAAATTTTGTATAACAACATATATAAAACAAATATGATAACCATGTACATACTTATTATTAATACGCTCATCCGGACAAAATAGTTTCATTAGATGATAAAATTTAGTAAAAAAGGTGTATACATTTGTAAATTCATCTTGATATGTTTTTTTTAAGAACATTTAGAAAAATGTAAAATATGCTGATGTTGTTGCACTTGTTTTAAATTGCAAATAAAAGTAAAAAAAAAAATTGCCGGAAAAAAAAAAAAACAAAAAAAAAAACATTTTTTAGAAAATTTCAAAAAAGAAAAAAAAAAAAAAAAATAAAATAAAAAAATAACCCGCTTCTCGGCCTTTTGGCTAAGATCAAAGTGTAGTATCTGTTATGGATCTACACGGATCTTAGCCATTTGGTTGGTCAGCCCTTTTTAGGGCTGGCCACCGGGGTCGAGAGGCGGTCAAATCTACTACTCTAACTCACGCAAATCTCGCCAACGACCGCTGTGGGGTTGCTCCCACACATCCCTCGAACGCACACGCTCTCGAGATGAGTCACCCAGTACTTGTATTGGGTGGCTTCAAATGTACGAGTGGCTAACTTTTCAATCTTTTATTTTTCAGCCTGACGACACCCATCTAGGAGAAATCTTAGGTGGGAGGTCTGTCTATCGCCATCAAATCGAACTCATCTACTACGTCAAACGTATCTATCTCGCTCCCAACAAACTCACTAACACTCTGACGACACCCACCTAGGAGAAATCTTAGGTGGGAAGCTTCCGTCAAAACACTAGCAAATCAACTAACCATCTCTCAAGATCATCTACTCAAAATAAACAATCGCCAACAGCTCTACCTCGCCCACCTCAACACTTCACCAAGCTCAAAACCATCGACTCAGCAACATCAGCAAACTTCACTCTTCAACGTCACCCCGCCCAACTCAATTACTCGACTACTTCACGTTACTACTCCTCAAATCACAATGAACAATACTTCAAAGCAACTCACCTCGAAAGATCTCTCAACACAAGGACCTACCCAACTCATCTCCCCAAGCTTCAATGCATCGAACAACTCTACTACCATGCGCATCATACCTCATCTCAACGCAAGAACACTACCTCAACCACCCTCTCCAAGTTCTACACCATTCGACCAACTCCACCATCAACGTCAAGACACCAAACTCACTCTCACCAAGTACAACTACCAACAAAGAATAAACCATTATCAAACCAAGAGCGTATCAAGCACAAGAAGAAAGGCCAAAAAACAGAGAAGCGATCATGTTTGTACTGTCCTGTACTTTATGTCATAGCAAACCAGAAACAAAATCAAGAAAGAAACAAATGGAACCAAGAAATCGGAACAAAGAAACATGGAACAAAGAAATCAGAAGGAATATTAAGACATTGTAAATCTTTTTAAATGTTATACTATGTATCACATTGTAATTTTTTAACATGCAACCTATCCACTTGTGGAAGGAACAATATTAAACGCCAAAAAAAAAAAAAAAAATATACTGAAGTATCATATAATATGTTAGCGCGGGGGTCGGCAACTTGCGGCTCGCGAGCCGCATACGGCTCCTTTAATGTCATGGTGCGGCTCTCCAGTTCCATGCACAATGATTACTAATTGTTTAGTTTCATTTTCAAAACTAATAAAAATATTATGCTGTAAAGAAAAACAACTTTAAATAGGATTAAAAAACTCATCAGAGAACAGTGAGAATAGGTGAGGTAGAAAGTAAATGGACAGCTGACAGCCGCCTTGGCACCAGGCCCAACCCCACAGCCGCGCTGTAGCAAGCCCCGTGGCGACCATTCCTTGCTTGCCACTGCCCAAGGGCCGCCATTTTCGATTGTCGTAACATGGGGAATGTTATTTTATTCAGAATGCATTCCTCTACCTGTCAGTATGCATTAATTTGACCTGAGTGACGTAATATTTTAGTTATTAGTTTCCTACGGTTGAGCTATAAGGTACTAGACTCTGGGTTCGCGTGGGGTGAAAGATAAGCCTTGTGAGAACTGAAAGACAGAAGCGACCAATACAGTAATCAAACCAATATGCAAACCAGCTAGTCAGAGTTTGCCGTGCTGAGGCCTGACTGGCTATGAAAGATACCTACTGAACCAGTGGTGCCCGTAAAGAAAGAAACAAAAAGTTAGTGGCTTCTAAAGTGGATTGGCATAGTCCTATAGTTATATTAAGTGATTTCTAATTTTATCATAGCAGATCTTGCTAAAACAGTTTTTGTGCGAAACATTTGTTTGTTCTTATATAAAATACTAACTTCATATTTAGCGCTATTTATTTCAAATCAAAATCAAATGCATTTACCTAATCCTTATCAAATACCAAAATATTGAAAAAAAATAATGTTAGTGGCTCTTTAAAAGCTGGGATATTTTGTAAATTGTAAATTTAGGCTCATCGGTTCCAAAGTTTGCCGACCACTGTGCTAGGGTTATATGAAATTAACATTTAAAAAAAAAACCATTAGAACAGTGAATATGTTAAATAATAACAAACTTTAAACCTAGCAGTAACATTTTTAAACGTATTTATAGTTTCTTTTGTTTCAAGAAAATCCCGGTTTTCTTACTATGAATATAAATATATAATTAAAATATTTTTATTTTTAACACAATTAACTAATGTTAATTCTTGAATGCAACTTTGATCTTTGTAATATATGATTATTATATTTTAACCTTTAGGTTTTTTTTTTCAAGGGAATGTACTCCACATTAAACGACAAAGCAATCGGAGCAATCATGCTAGTTATCTCCCTTACCATTCTCTGCCTTTGTCTGGTCGCCAATGTCAAACTGCTGCACTCCCTTCTCCAAGGTCCCACTCCTCTCATCATCAAAAAATTCATCAACGCGGACTTTCCCGGACCGCTGGGCTACCTCACCGGATACCTCGCCATCATCATCGGCGCCGGGTTGACCATCATCGTTCAGAGCTCCTGCATCTTCACCTCCACCCTCACCCCGCTAGTCGGCATCGGGGTCATCGAACTCGACCGGATGTACCCTTTGACCCTGGGGTCAAACATCGGCACCACGACCACGGCGATTCTCTCAGCCTCAGAAACGCGTTACAAGCAGCCTTCTGCCACCTCTTCTTCAACATCACCGGCATCCTCCTGTTCTACCCCATCCCCTACCTCCGCTTCCCCATCCCGCTTGCCAAATTTCTAGGCAACTGCACGGCCGAGTACCGCTGGTTCGCCATCGTCTACATCCTCCTCATGTTCTTCCTCTTCCCCGCCCCCTTCCCTGAGCTCTGTGATCTTGTCATATAAGTTTTGTGGAAATTTTTATACATTTTTAAAAAACACGAAAACATTGATTTAATTTTGATATTGCAGTCATAGTGTTGTTATTTAAAACTTCCAAAATAACTTTACTGGTCCAAAACTTGAGGCAGTTGGTACGAATACTGCACGTCGTACTAGGTATTTGAACACTGTGCCTTTGTACAACTTTGTATTGAGTTGTCTTTTGACGTGTTCGTGATTTCAACAAGAGGCGATGTTACGTGCATAGAGACCAACTTAAGCCATCTGGGCCACTTTTGTGGAAAGGCCAACATTGGCCAATTTTATGGAAAAGGCAAACCTGGGCCACTTTTAAGGAAAGCCACTTTAATATTTGCCTCTAATGAGTAGCCCATCTAGGACACTTCAAGCATAGGCATTCGTTGCCACAAAAATGGACTAACAGATCTAGAAATAGAAAAATAAACGCTTTCTTTTGAGTAAGATACAAACTGGTGCCCCCCCCCCCCCCCTCACCCTGAATATTTTGAATGAAATTACTAGGCTGTTTCCAACACTTTAAATGGGACGGCGTGGTCGGACTGTAGAGCACACAACTGCTAACACGAAAGCCTCGAGTTCGAATACCGGGTTGGAGTCCGTAGGCGATTCCTATATTCATTCATCTCTGATGGCTAGAAATACTAACGAACACACTATTTCAGCACAGGCTGAGGTCACATAAACAGGTGAACTCTACTTCATCTACCTCTTTGACCGCCTGGTTTGAAAGGGTAACTTTCCTTATTTACCATTTTAATAGTGTCAGGCGCTAGACTGCTAACCCGAAAGTCTTGAGTTCGAATCCGGGTTCAAGTAAACAAAACTTCAATGAGTCCACCCAGCTCTAATGTATAACTAATTCACGTTAGAGAACAAATTAAGGCGTGTACTCTTTCTTTTGTTATTTAACGCTTGTGAAAGCTCTTTACTATATCGGGAATTAGACATGTTTTTCCCCTACTATTTAGTCTTAGATGAAGAAATAAATAAAGCAACGTTATACAAATGACGCAATCCGTCACATTGTCACTTAATCTGGAGGTCGATTAAACCACACCCAGAAGGACAACTCCCCCCCCCCCCCACTAATCCAACACCCCCACTAATCCAACCACCCCCACTCAACTTACCCACAGTAAACGCAATCTCACGTAGATTTATTTATATACACACAAGCACTCAAATAATTTTTTTGCCTACACTACAACACCACACAATCATTTCGACCATCTTAATTTCCACACACTAAATTATCCCACACTAAATTCTCCAACACTAAATTCTCTCACACTAAATTCTCCCACACTAAATTCCCCCAAACTAAATTCCCACAAAATAAGTTCTCCTGCAATAAATTCTCCCACACTAAATTCTCCCACACTAAATTTTCCCACACTCAATATTCTCACACTAAATTCTTCCACACTATTTTCTTACACACTAAATTCTCTTACAATAAATTCTCTGACACTAAATTCTCGCACTCTGAATTTTCTCACACTAAATTCTCCCAAATTAATTACTCCCACACTAAATTTTCCGCCGCACTAAATTCTCACACACTAAATTCTCCCACACTAAATTCTTCCACACTAAATTCTCTCACACTAAATTCTCCCACACTAAATTCTCCCACACTAAATTCTCCCCCACTAAATTTCACCCCACTAAATTCTTCCACACTAAACTCTTCCACACTTAAAATCTCCGAAATCTAAACTCGATACAAAATCGTCTCCACCAAAATCACCCAAACATTCAACTCCCCGTTACTAGATTCCATCACACACTCACCCACCTCGCCAACCTCACCAAACATTGAATGAAAAACGGACACAGAAGATTTGTGTTAACCTTAGAGTGCACCAAGGTGTAACATAATTCACAGCGGTTTGCTGTCGTCTTCTGTTTCAGTCAAAATATCTCGCGCGTAGAACTTCTTGTCAGGGGAAATAAACAAATAAGTATTTTTGTTAAGGGAGTTAATTTTTAAAATTAAACAATAAAAAAAGAAGAAAGAAATATTAACATATATTGAAAAAAAGCAAGTAAAAATACGTAGGTATTAATTATGAAAAAATTAAGGTATAAAAAAATTTGAATATTTTGGTGATTACAAAAGAATATATTAATTACGTTTGATAGTAATTGTTAGCTTTTAATACAAAAACCAGTAGTCCATAGTATCAACCAGCTGTAACATTAATACAAAGAAGATTACTTTAAACGTTTTTAGTATTTTGTTTACTGAGGGTTTTTTTTCGCGTATTTACTGCGCTTCTCGGCCTTTTGGCAAAGATCGATAAAAAGAGAAAAAAAAAAAAAGAAAAAAAAGATCGATATATGTGAACACATCATCCAATGATGTCATCTCCTAGCCCTGGTGTCGGCAACCTGTGGCTCTTTAGGTGTCAAGATGCGGCTCTTCAGCTCGATGCACAAACATAAATAATTATTTTATTTTATTTTTAAAACTCTTAAATGTATTATTCTGCAACACTCAGTAATGAACGATATAATAATAAATATTAACAGTAAACACTCGCTATTCTATTAGAACATTTAGTTACTCGATATTTCAAAGTAGGCCTACTTCCTTGTTTCCTAAAACTAAGTTATTTAAATGTAAACAATTCCTGTGTTTGGATCATATTTTTCGGGGCACTGGTTTCCTACACTACCGCCCACCACCATGGCGTGCTGTATGAAAGCCTTGAGTGTAAGTCAATCACTCACCGTAATATCACCGTTAATCACTCACCGACGGTAAGTGGCGCTCTCGTGAATTCGATAACACTACCGCCGGGCGCCGCGTACGGCCCCTAGCTCGGAATGTCGTCTTGTAGTGTGCTCCTTAAAACTAAGGTAGGCGCTTAGTGCTCACGGGATAGCACTGGGCGCCAAATCGCACCCTGCAGTGACTCAATTTAGTGAGCGACTATAGCAATCCATTGTATCCATAGCCTATCGCGCTGTTTAAAATGAACGTATTGTTGCCCATCGTGTTTATAGTGTACAGACTTAAAAAAACGAATGTAGGCTTTTTAGTGCTCGCAGGTGAGAGCGCGGCTCTTCGGGTCGCGCAATGGACGAGGCGCCGGCGGTTTTGCCGCTGAATGTAGTAGTACCCCTTACGACTTGGCAATGCAGAACGCCCGATTAACGGATGCTGCCAAGTACTAACATAGCCGCTCTGGAACTCTGGGCGCCAAAACGTGTATTGACAAAAAAATGCACTAACTCGGGCGCCGCCCATAAGAAATTTTAATTTTTTTTTTCGCAGAAATCTTCTCGGGAGTATTTTTATTTACTCCCCAAAGTTTCATGGCACTCGGATAAACTGTGTCAAACCGCATACACATTTTTTTACCGTATATTGAGAAAAATCGCACCTCTACCCCCCCCCCCCCCCTTCCCCCCTGGGGCGCCGCCCTTGCGAAATTAATTTTGTTTTGCAATATATATATATATATATATATATATATATATATATATATATATATATATATATATATATATATATATATATATATATATATATATATAAAATATATATACTAAATCATAATTAAAGATCATAATATTAAAAATAATAATATAAAAATGTTGGCGGCTCTTTAAAAACTTGGAAATTTTGTAAATTGTAACTTTTGGCTCTTCTGTCTCAAAAGGTTGCCGACCCCTGTCCTAGCCGGATGACTTACGCAAAAATTGTCAGCACCAGCAAAGGGGTTGCTCCCTTGGGTGTTCCCCCTGGGTCGAGAGACTTGGGGAGGAGCCACCCGGACTACGGTTCGGGTGGCTTAATGAAATCCTGGGCCCAACCCTTTTCAGCCACAACTGCCACCTTGGATCTAGCAGATGATGACTGCCCAGAGCTGTACCCAGTCGACACACCTACCTATCCAAAATCTAAAAACCGCAAAAACATTATATGACATCAATGTATGTAGATTTTGCACCCAGAAATTTAAATCAATCACCGATAGAATAGACCACGAGGATATAGAGCATCAGGAACTCTTAATGTGTCACAGGTGTAGTGATGATCTTGTATACGTTAATATATACAAACAATATACAGATACACATCCAGAAGAAACCACGTATACCTGCCACTTTTGCAGACTAGGCCTCCCTCTAGAGGGTATAAAGGTACACACAAAGAACCACCATCCATGAGTTGAATAAATCGCACAACATAGAAGTCGCGAATGAAAAATAAACTGCACATTTTAGACGTTTTGTATAAGGAAACTTAAATACATGACCTGTTTAAAAAATAAGAAAATGACATTGTAAATTTTGTTTAATGAACTACTATGTATTACATTGTAATTTTTTAACATGCAACCTATCCACACAGCTAGCCCCTGCCTCTACAGGAGTGAACTGTGTGGAAGGAATTCCATTAAACACAGGAAAAAAAAAGTGAAGATTCTAAAGTTGTCCTGACTACGGTTCGGGTGGCTTAACCCAGATCCTGCTGCTCAACTATGGACGAGGGGATACCTGGTACTTCTCGTCCAACGAGTTTGATGCAGCAATCTGTCCGTCAACCGCCCCCCCCCCCTCCAAAACATACAGACACTGTAAACAGTAACACATCAGCAGTTAGATCACACATCACAGATTTTGACGCTTGGCTTGCCTTAAACACACACAGACACTCTCTCCATGGCTCGTCAGACACTCTAACGCCCCCCCCCTCTCTGCCCACATCACCCTCAGATATGATAACCCCACATCCCTTTAACTGTTCCAACGACCCCACCACCCACCAAAACATGAGCTTCGAATATTTATTCATTTACTTATTTACCTATTTTTGTAATTCACTATTGTACAAATGTAAACGAAATCTGTGTAAAACAACAAATTAGTGTGTGTGTGTGTGTGTGTGTGTGTGTGTGTGATTACTCTACTGGTTATTCAGCCAAGTCAACAACAGCAACCCTTGATTTACCACAGGAAGAATGTCCACACCTTTATCCAGCTGAAACACCTACTATGCAAGTACTCATCACTTTAAGAGGTCAACCAAACCTGCGAGGCCATATGATAAGACATCTTATCAGCAATCATCAAATTCGTCAATTAATTATGGCAGAGCTGACACCTGGTACTTCTCCTCACAAGCCCCTGACGTCACCGCAATGGACAACACATGCAGAACACACGGTCCATATATACTTCATTTCTCACTTCAGGAAAACGACAAAATCAACGGGACCATTAGATGGGTACCCCCTACACTTGACAATGTTACACTCAAACAAACACTACGGCTATTCTGTAACAAAGAGCCATCCATAAACACAATCCCACACTAATAATCGCAAAATTCTCCCACACTAAATTCTCCAACACTAAATTCTCGCATACTAAATTTTCTCACACTAAATTCTCTCACACTAAATTCTCCCACACTAAATTCTTCCACACGATATTCTCCCACACTAAATTCTCCCACACTAAATTCTCTCACACAAAATTCTCCCACACTTAAGTTCCCACACTAAATTCTCCAAATCTTAAGTTCCCACACTAAATTCTCCCACACTAAATTCTCCCACACTAAATTCTCCCACATTACATTTTCTAACACTAAATTCTCCCACACTAAATGCTCCCACACAAAACTCTTCCACAAAACAATCTCCCAAGTCTAAACTCGATACAAAAATAGTCTCCACCAAAATCGCCCAAACATTGAACTCCCCCATACTAGATTCCATCACACACCTCCCCCCACCTCCCCACATGAAACTAAACATTGACACAGATTATTAGTGTTAGTCACTAGAGTGCACCAAGGTGTAACACAGTTCACAGCGGTTATTGTCGTCTTTTGTTTGTTTGAAAGTATCTCGCGCGTGGAACTTCAGGGGAGAAAACAAGCAATATTTTTTCTTCAAGGGAAGTAAGTAAAAAATTAAACGATAAAAAGAAAAGAAAAAAGTAGTAATACATTGTGTAACAAAAAACAAGTAAACAGACTTTGTTGTTAATTATAAAAAAATAAATTTTAAAAAAGAATTGAAAACATTTGGTGATTTATTACACCATGTTAATTAAAACTCCCAGTAATTGTCAATGTTAACCCAATAATAAAATGTAACTAGTATCAACCAGCTGTATTATTAATACCAGGAAGTTTGATTTAGTATTGTTTATCATTACTGTTAGCAGGATCCTATGTCTGCTGAATTTCTTTTTTACTTCAAGATGGCCGAAACCAGACATACAAGACCTTCAAACAACCTTAGCTGGTCAACGTTCTGTCCTGCAGATAGTACGGACACCACGCAAACAAACAGCTGTCCTGTGCCAACACCCGATACATATTCAAATGAAACTGTACATTTTCTTCAAAGTGGGAGAAAAACCGGAGATGTGTCACAAAAGGAGAGACCCGTACCTGTAAGTAAACACTTCAAAAAAAAAAATTCACGCTTACGGGGACCGCACCTGGGCGGCATTCCAAAACCACGCTAGGTGTGTTGATAAAAGGAAAAAAAAGAACGTCAAATCGACGAATTCATATTAGAGGACCTATTTACGTGTGAACTGAACGTAAATCGTTCTCAAATTCTTAATGTCTACAACTTGGGGAAACCAAGCGAATGTTTTATCTCTCTCAAATCAGATGAAATCTACAACTCTCTACATTTGGCAGTGATATGTAAACATTCGGATTATTGTAGCAGCATTTTGTTGCTGCATGTGGACAAAAACGGTCGGAGGGGTCACCTAAAATGGGTACCCCCTACCATTACCCAGAATATGATCAACAAAATTATGACTGAAATTTCAGAACCAGACACAATAGTTTCAACTCTTAAGATCGGGAAGAGCGATAAGTGGGCAGTCGATTTCTGCACAAACGTTCCTTTAAAGGATTTACCCCATTACATTGATCTTGAGATCGGTGGGGAAACTTACACCTTGTTACTACAACTTAACGGTAGGAGATCTATATGCCCCCTGTGTAGCACGACCAAACACGGACCGGCCGCCTGCCGAAGTTCGTATGTAAGAGAAAGGGACAATATATCATTTGACGACGATGGTAACTATTTTGACAATGATCAACTTATAGCCGACAGTGAGTGTGTGTTAGACGGCGCCACAGAAATCGAGCCAACCCAAGAAACAGCCATAGCCCCAACCACAGAAGGAGAATGGACAACAGTTCCGGGAAGAAGAAACAAGCCTTTAAGGAAAAATAAAAAAGACAGTTCACGAAGCAAAGAAAATGAACACATTATTGAAACTGATACTATCCAGAGCCCTACACGGCCAACCCCAACACACCCAGCCCCAAAGGACTTTTATTTCGTGGAAGACAAACTAGACATTGTAGAACCAAAAGACATCATTCTAATCCGCTTTACCGCAGACAAACCACACGCCGACTAAATCAACAACATTAAAACATCCTTCAAACTAGTCTGCACACGCATAGCACGATATCCACACACCTTACAAACCACTCACTGATGTAAAACATCTGGGAATAGATTCCGATAAGACAGAATTTACGCCCCAGTGAGCATGAAAATCAACAAAGTAGAACACCTATTCTCAACACTACAGTTTAGTGACCATACAGCAGTTCTGACAACTTTAAAAAATGAACAAACACAAAGCAAACAAAAACATAACACATACTGGGAACTCAATAATACAATATTACTAGACGAGCGCTACATCAACACTATAAAAGACATAATACAATTTTACACGCAGTCATCACGAAAGTGTAACAAAATCCAACATTGGGACGATTTTAAATAAGACATTAAGCGGATATCAATTCAATATGATTGTAGCATGAATTGCGTTAGGGCCCACATAGAAACTAAACTAGAAAAAAACAACTAAGTATGCTTAATTAAGGGAAAAAAACAATAACAAAGAACAAATAGACTCAAAAGAAACAGAACTTTCGAAAATACAAAAATATAAATATAGAGGGACACAAATCAGAAGCAAAATAGAGCAGATAGGCTCGGAAAACCAAATACACCACACTCTCATACAAAGCATACAAAGATCAAAACAAATCAAACAAATAATGGACGAAAACAACCAAGAAACGACTGACCCAAGAACGATTTTAAAATCGACTCGCGCTTTTTATTTAACTTATCTTCATAATCTTTTCACCTTCGTGCTCTATACAAAAATGGCAGATAAAGTAAAGATCGTGTTTCAATCACCTCGACATACAGGGAGATAATGTGGACAGTACTAAGCCTATCCGCCTTAGTTACCTAAGGTGCGCCAGGTACCCATTAGAGCTGGGTGAACTCACAGAGCCCAACAGAACTGAGCCCGGATCTCGAGACATTCGGAGTAGCAGCAGAAAGCTTTGTGTTTAGTATTATAGCTTAAAAAGTGTACACTTACTTTTGTAATTTAAAGCCTGTGAGAGCTCGTTTATATATAGTGTGTAAGACATGCTTTTTCACTACTATTTATATGAGATGAAGAAATAACCAAAGCAACGTTATACAAATGACGCAATCCGTCACATTGTCAAATGATCCAGAAGTCGATTAAACCACACCCAAAAGGACAACTCCCCCCCCCCCCCCCCCCACCGCTACTAATCCAAACACCCCCACTCAACTTACCCACATAAACCCAATCACACGTAGATATATTTATATACACACAAACACTCAAATAATTTCCTTTGCCTACACTACAACATAATATACTCATTTCTCCCACACTAAATTCTCCCACACTAAATTCTACACACTAAATTCCCCCACATAAATTCTCGCACACTATATTCTCTCACACTAAATTCTCCCACACTAAATTATCCCACACTAAATTCTCCCACACTAAATTCTCGCTCACAAAATTCTCTCACACAAAACTCCCCCACACACAATTCCCCCACACTAAATTACCACACACTAAATTCTTTCACACTAAATTCTCCCACTTTAAATTCTCCCACACTAAATTCGCTAACGCTAAATTCTCGCACACTAATTTCTCTCACACTAAATTCACCCACACTAAATTCTACCACACTAAATTCTCGCACACTAAATTCTCTCACACTAAATTCTCTCACACTAAATTCTCGCACACAAAGTTCTCGCACACTAAATTCTCCCACACTAAGTTTTCCCACACTAAATTCTCCCACATTCAAAATCTCCAACACTAAATTCTCCCTCACTAAACTCTCCCACACTAAAAATCTCCCAAATCTAAACACGAAACAAAAAATAGTTTCCACCAAAATCACACAAACATTCAACTGCCCCTTATTAGATCACACCCCCCTCCCTCCAACCCACATGAAACTAAACACTGATTCAGAAGATTAGTGTTTGTCACGAGAGTGCACCAAGGTGTAACACAGTTCACAGCGGTTTGCTCTCGTCTTTGTTTTAGTCAAAATATCTCGCGCGTGAAACTATTTTGTTAGGGGAGAAAACAAACATGATTTTTTTTTAAAGGAAAATAATAATAAAATAAAACGATAAAATTAAATGAAAAAAAATTTAATATATTTTTAAGCAAAAACATGTAAACAAATGTTAGTATAAATTATAGAAAATAAAATTACAAAATAAAGTTATAAAACTTCTGATAATTAATAATAAAATATTAATTACAATACCTAGTAATTTGTAGTTGTTAATCGAATAATTAAAAGTCACTAATATCAACATTCTTTACTATTAATACCAAGAAAATTCACAGTTGCTTTATTTAATTGTCAGGCCAGGGCTGGCTACCTGCGGCCATCCTGATGTCACTCCCCCCTCTCCCCTCTATCCACTTACCCTCAGACATGAAAACACCACTTTCCCTTTAACTGTTCCAACGACCCCACCACCCACCCCAACATCAATTTCGAATATCTATTCATTTACTTTTTAAAGTTCTAAATCCTGTTTCTTTCCCCTCCTTTTTTGCACAGCAACCTTTTGAAAACTCAATGCGACCAGTACATAAATAAACACTCTTTTAACTAGTCAACTTAATTTGTTTCCCTACATTGAAAATGCTCCACTGGCCCTTTGTCATTCTCGGAAAAATATCCTTTCCACTCCCCACCCAGACCTTCACCCCTTTTACTGCCATCTTTTGTAATTTTTGTTATAATCATATACATGACATCATGTAAATATTCATTATGTACATGTTTAAAACCTTTCGTTTTCTTTTGAAACTATGTAAAAAAAATGTGATGTTGATGTACTTGTTTTAATTGCAAATAAAAGTATTAAAAAAAAAAAAAAAAAAAAAAGAAGTTTTAATAATCAAATACATGACATCATGTAAATATTCATTATGTACATTTGCAAAACCTTTCGTTTTCATTTGGTGTTCAAAATTATGTTAAAAAATTTGATGTTGATGTACTTGTTTTAATTGCAAATAAAAGTATTAAAAAAAAAAAAAAAAAAAAAAAAACATCCTGATGTCAAGACACGGCTCTACAGCTCATGCACAAATATTAATAACGACCGACTCGCGGCGCACCATACGCCGTTACCCAGTTGCTTAATTTTCAACCTTTCAGTCATTCATAATGTGTGAATTTGACAGTACCAATGCTGCCACTGAAAATATTTGCTTTAAAACACTATCAGTAGGCCGCCAAGGACGATACCCCCCCCCCCCCCCAATTCCCCCACCCCACACCCCCACCCCGTGAAAGTAGCCTCCTCCTAGTAACCTCCCCTAAGTTTAAAATAGTTTCAAACTAAATTATCTGCCCCTAATAGTCGTCACTAAACATGGCTCTACGATTGTAAACATTTAGCGTGAACCACAGCCCACCAGACCATGTGGGGGTGTGGGAGGCTGCGATATGCCTAGAGAGGAAGAGAGGGGACTGCCAGGCGCGCTTACAGCCTGTTTTCTAACGTCTCCAAGAAGAGAATTATATATATATAGAGTTTTAATAATTTTTTTTTTTTAAAGTCATAATTTTTATTTTTGCAACACTCGGGTTTGAACATATAATGATAAATATAAAGAATAAACACTCGCTATTATATTAGAATGTTTAGTTACTCCCTATTTTCAATGTACTTGTTCATCCCAAATTGAAACATTCAACCTCATGGTGGTTATCACAAAGTAACTAAACGTGCTAAATGTAAAATTGTAAGGATAGGAAAACCCAGCATATGCCTCGCTTGAAGAAGTGGAGTGTTAAAAAAAAACTTTTTTTTTTTGTTTGAAGTCACGGAGAGCGATAAATTATTTAATTTTGAAAAATCTGAAAAAAATATCATGATGTAACCAATGCTACTATTAACAAGAATAACTTCAACATTCACTTAAAGATTTGAGTAATTCAAAACAAATGCAAGTACTCTGACGTTCATAGTATATTCTCTCATCACAAAAACAAATGAGATTAACTTTGAGCTATTTGGAATTATGCTGTCTCGCTTCCAATGCAATAGCTGGATTTGAAAACCAAACATTATTTGGAGTGGTAGGTTCACAGATCTTAAGAGCAAGTTAGGAGAGTTTGAGGTCCAGTAAAACATGCACGTTACGCTGCACAAATGGACAGCTCTAAAATAAATGCCGCTAATTGAGGCCCTACTATGTGACGCATAGAATAGTCTTCCAGGATACTACAGTGAGGTAAAGAAGTTGGCATTTGGAGTGCTGACGATCTTCGGGTCCACATATTCATGCGAGCAAACGTTTTCTTGCATGAATATAATATAAAGTATAGAAGTCAACTAACAAATAAAAATCTAGAGGCGTGCTTGAAACCGAAAACAAGTTATGAGCCAGGTTTAAACAATCTTTTAAAAGGCATGCAAGGCGAAACTGTTGTAAATATTTTAAAATAATTATAGTTATATAATTCGATTAATGATTTTATCATTCTTGCAGAGCTAGTTAAAATACCTTAATATTTTTCGTTCGAAACATGTGTATGTTTTATTTGAATAAATATTATTTCATATTGAAAGCTATTTATTTTAAATTATACAGATATATATATATATATATATATATATATATATATATATATATATATATATATATATATATATATATATATATATATATATATATATATATATATATATATATATATATATATATATATATATATATATATATATATATATATATATATATATATATACAGGGTTGGGAAGCCCTGAGCAACACCAACTCCCACCACTACGCCACAACCCGGAAAAATTCAGCGCTAAAATTAACACTAAAGATACATCTAGCATTGGCAAAGCCAAGCCTTTATCAGTAACAGGAACTGAATCACCATCATCAAAAAGGAAGAAAAGTGACAGCCCCTTATTAGAGAAAGGTAGAGAAACAAAAACAGCAAAGACTAATGAACTTATGACCTACGGATGCTGCTACAAGATGTGCAACAACCTAGAAGAGTATGTTAAACATTACAAACAACACCCGATGAATACAGTATGCGGATTATTCAATATACATATTACACGCGAACAAGCAATCACACACCACGCAGAAGCACATACGGAGACTGAAACTTCCCAATGCGCCATCTGTGAAACATTTTTCCTTTCAGAGGATGCTTGGGACAGTCACTGCGAGGAAATACACTCCGAAACAGGGGATGGTACCAATTACTACTCAGCTTACTTCAGCATCACACCAGAGAAGAAAATAAGAATCAGTTACCACAAGGAAGAGAAAAGCAGCGACCAAGAGGGAAAAATTTAATCATATTTTCTCTGACTCACGTAAATACAACCCCCCCCCCCCCACCTGCAAATGTTAAAAATGGTCTTTACAACTATCTATTTATTTTGTATATGTATTAATTCAATTGTGTAAAAGAAAAAAAAAACACAGAAAAAAAACAGAATTGAACTATATATATATTATTTTTAAAGTAATACAAATTACTTCCCTATATTATTCATTCTTTATTTTATTACTTTCCTGTTATATTTTAAACCTGTCAAAAAATTATAATCCCACATTAAACCAATATTTCCGGGTTTACTTTATAAAGTTGTTATTTTAAAAAAAAAAACATTTATCTATGTTCTAATTAATCTTTCTCAAATTTAATTTATTCCCTTTAAACAAAAAAAAAAAAAAACAAATACTGTTTCCTGATAATATTTCCCTTATCTACGTTATTAAGTTGGACATTTTTAAAATTTGAAATTATGTAACCTACCCTATATTTTTACCTACAACCAAATGTGAGACCAAATTCTAAAACTGACCCACAGGTTACCTGTATCACCTGACCCACAGGTTACCTGTATCACCTGACCCACAGGTTACCTGTATCACCTGACCCACAGGTTACCTGTATCACCTGACCCACAGGTTACCTGTATCACCTGACCCACAGGTTACCTGTATCACCTGACCCACAGGTTACCTGTATCACCTGACCCACAGGTTACCTGTATCACCTGACCCACAGGTTACCTGTATCACCTGACCCACAGGTTACCTGTATCGCCTGACCCACAGGTTACCTGTATCGCCTGACCCACAGGTTACCTGTATCACCTGACCCACAGGTTACCTGTATCACCTGACCCACAGGTTACCTGTATCACCTGACCCACAGGGTACCTGTATCACCTGACCCACAGGTTACCTGTACCACCTGACCCACAGGTTACCTGTATCACCTGACCCACAGGCTACCTGTATCACCTGACCCACAGGTTACCTGTATCACCTGACCCACAGGTTACCTGTATCACCTGACCCACAGGTTACCTGTATCACCTGACCCACAGGTTACCTGTATCACCTGACCCACAGGTTACCTGTATCACCTGACCCACAGGTTACCTGTATCACCTGACCCACAGGTTACCTGTATCACCTGACCAATGCCATCGTGGACTCGCTGCCCCTGGTCGCAGACAAAGGTGCTGACAAGGACATTCTCAAGGTCACTACAGAGCCCTTCACCAAGCTGATTATCCAGGTTGGTGCACTGTTGATGCACTGAAGATGCACTTTAGAGTTAGATGCAAATTCGAATGTATTATATATGTACTTTAGATCACTTTAGTTGCACCGAAGGTACACTGGAGTGGAGATGTACTGTAGATGTACTGTAGGTGTACAGTAGGTGTACTGTAGGTGTACTGTAGGTGTACTGTAGATGTACTGTAGATGTACTGTAGATGTACTCAATATTTATTCTAGGTGTGCTGTACGTGTAAAGTACGTGTGCTGTATATGTGCTGTAAGTGTGCTGTACATGTGCCGTAGATGCACTGTAGATGAATTAAATATGTACTGACGATATACAGTAGATCCATGTAGATGCACTGTGGATGTATTAAATATGTACTGACGATATACAGTAGATCCATGTAGATGCACTGTAGATGTATTAAATATGTACTGGCGATATACTGTAGATCCCTGTCGATGAACTGAAGATGCTCCCTTGCCCAGCCCTCACAATGACAGTAGCAATTTCGAATCATTATCATGAAGAAAGTTTCCTTTATTGTAAGAGGGTTAGGGTTAATTGAAACACATTTAATATACTCCCCCCCCCCCGTCATTGGATAAATTCCTGCACATAATGCTCATATAATTATTTCATTAACATTTAAACGTGTTGAGACAAACTAACTTGCCCCCACCCCCCTAGACAACAACAACCACAACAACAAAAAAATCATCATCGGCATGATTCGAACCCGCGACCTCTGGATTATAAGTCCAGCGCGCTATCCCCTGCGCTGCAGGGACGAATTATCTAGTGTGTAAAGATGTGTTTTAAGTTTCGTAATCTAACAGTGCCGATGTGTTCCACCCCACTTTCAGATCGACAAAAACGCCATCAACAAGATTGCTGACGGCACGGATCCTGACTTCGACTACGACCGCGCCATCATGAAGGTGTGCTGTGACAAGAAGACACCTGCACAGTGCTGTGAGACCAAAAAGTCGAAGGTCTTCAAGACTGCGGCCAACTACACGCATGCGCAGAAGACTGGTTTCTGTCAGGAGGTACGATCAGTAGGAGGTTATTCATCATCGTCATTGTCATGGTCATCATCATCATCATCCTCATCATCATCGTCATCATTATCATCATCATCATCATTATAATCATCAGCATTACCATCATCATCCTCATCATCATCCTCATCATTATCATCATCATCATCATTATAATCATCAGCATTACCATCATCATCCTCATCATCACCCTCATCATTATAATCATCATCATCATTATAATCATCAGCATTACCATCATCATCCTCATCATCATCATCATTATCATCATTATCATCATGTTCGAGACAAAAATACATGGGACAGATGAAGTAGAGTTCATCTGCTTCTGAACCCTCAGCATATGAAGAGATAGTGTGGTCAGCACTATGCCCAGCTGCTTTTATTTACCTAACATGAGTTACGTACCCTTCAGAACTGGGTGGACAAGTACATATTATTGACTTGAACCCAAATTCGAAAGAGGTTGATGGTTGAGATTAGGTTAACGGTTGAAACTAATGTTTGACCTTGGTGGTTCAATTGTCTCGGTTAACTTTTGTTCGTAAGCTAAATGATTAGCGTAAGTTGTATACACCAAATTTCAATGCGTTAACGTTAGAGATAGTTGTAAGGACTTAACGACTTCATGGGACGGCGTAGTAGAGCATTCGACTGTTAACAGGAAAGTCTCGAGTACGAAAACGGGATCTATACATTTGAACATCCCTGAGTCCACCCAGCTCTGATGGGTATCTAACTCACATCAGAAAATGTATAGGCGCTGGAATACTGTTGACTACACTATCCGTTTACATGCCGGGGTCAAATGAACAGATGAACTCTACTTCACTAGCCCCATAGACCTTCAGGTTAGAAAAGGGAACAATACTAGATTTTACGGCATAGCGGTAGAGCGCTAGACAGCTACCTGAAAGTCTCGAGTTGAAATCCAGGTTCGTCAGTATAAAATACCTGAGCCCACCCAGCTCTGGTTGGTACCTCATAATATACCGAGGTCCCAGAATCAGGTGAACTCTACTTCACTTGTCCTATGGACCGACCGGTTAGAGGGTATAGCTTAGAGCAGGGGTCTCCAAACTACGACCCGCGGGCTGGATGCGGCCCTCGAGGTCATCTCATCCGGCCCGCGGAGATCTTTTTGTCCTCGGAAAAAAATGTTTGTTGTAGTGGCTGTGAAACTTTGCCCAAAAAATTGAAAAAAAAATTGAAAATGTAGCTTTGGGTGCAACTACCATTGCCCACCGTGTTGCAAACATTGGTGAAAACATTGTGGCTCAAACAGCAAGTTTTGCCATTTTTTAATTGCAATGGATGAGTCGCTGGACAGCTGTTCCACCTCTCAACTGCTTGTGTTCATTAGAGATGTGGATGAAGACATAAACATAACACAAGGGTTGTCGTTCCTATATAGCATGTATGTCACTGTTACCGGAGAGGGTATATTTAATGAGTTAAAAAACTTTTGCTGATTATAACTTGGTCCGGACTAACCTTAGTTACCTGACTGTTGATGGGGGAAAAGTACATTAGTGGCATAAAGAAAGGCTTGGTTGGACAAGTGGATGAGAAAAACATTCCTCTTCCTGCACTGCGTTATCTATCTGTAAGCTTTATGTGCTAAATATGTGGATATTAGCATTGTACTGAATCATATGGTGAAGATGGTGAATTTAATAAGGCCACATGGGCTCAATCAAAGATAGTTCAGAGTAATGTCAAAAGATGCAAACGCAGAATCGCAAGATTTACCATATTACACAGCAGTAAGATGGCTAAGTTGTGGGAAAGTTCTGAGCAGAGTTCTGAGCAGAGTATTTAAGGGAGAAAACAAATATTGAGTTTTTTTCAAGGGAGGTAATAATAAAATTAAAAGATAAAAAGAAATGGAAAAATAATAATACACTTTCAAAGCATAAACAAGTAATCAAACATTAGTATAAATTATAGAAAATTAAAATACAAACAAGTTAATTAAAACCTTTGGTGATACATAACAAAATGTTAATTACAACTCCTAGTAATTGTTAGTTGTTAATCGAATAATTAGAAGTAACTTATATCAACCAACTTTAATATAAATATCGAGAAAACTTACAGCATCCTTGATTACGTGTATTTTTTGATTTCTTGTTTTCATTTCCGATTTCTTTGATATAACATAAAGTACAGGACAATACATGATCGCTTCTCGTTTGAAGCCTTACTTCTTGTGCGTATAACAGGGGTCGGCAACCTTTTGAGACGAAAGAGCCTAAAGTTACAATTTACAACATTACCCGGTTTTTAAAGAGCCACTAACATTTTTATGTCAATAGTTTATTTGTTTAGTAATTATATAGGCCTAATCCTAAACAAAGATCATACTATATATATATATATAGCCTATATATATTTATAGTTTAAAATAATATATGAGATAATCTCATTTTTTTGTGATGAGAGGATCTACTATGTAAGTCAGAGTACTTGCATTTGTTTTGAATTGCTCAAATATCTCAGTGAAAACACCCTTCATTTTGTTTATATTAATGCTGAAGTGATTGAATAGTACCATTGGTTTCATAACAATATTTGTTTCAGATTTTTCGTAATTAAGTAATTTACCGCTCATCATGTATTCAACAAAAAAAGTTGTTTTTTTTTTTCGAATAAACCACTTCTTCAAGCAAGACATAGGCTAGATTTTCCTTTCAGCTTTAGTTTCTTTATGATATCCACTATGAAGTTGAATGTTTCAATTCGAAATGGACAATGTAATAGGAAGTACACTGAGATAGGTAGTAACTAAATATTCTAATAGAATAGTGACTGTTTATTGTTTATGTCTATTGTTATATCGTTTATTACCGAGTGTTGCAGACTAATATTTTATGAGTTTTGGAAATAAATAGAATAATTATTAATATTTGTGAATGGAGTTGAAGAGCCGCAATTGGACACCTAAGGAGCCGCATGCGGCTCGCGAGCCGCAGGTTGCCGACCCCTGGCGTATAACAATCTTGGTTGTGCAGTGGTTGATTCTTAATTGGTAGTTGTAGTTTGAGTGTCAGTGAAGAAACAACTTTTACATTTACCACGCTCATATTAGAAAGGAGAAAAAATTGTAAGTAATGTACAATAAGGAAAATTTTCCTAGTAATTGGAGATAATCTTCTTGGTATTAATATTACAGCTAGTTGATACTAGTAGTTTCTGTTTATTGGATTGACAATGAACAATTACAAATATTTGTAATTAAAATTTTGTGAATAATCACCAAATAATTTATTTAAATTTTTTTTAAAACTATTTTTTATAATTAATCCAAATGTTTGTTTACTTGCGTTTTTATTAAAATGTATTACTACTTTTTTTCATTTCTTTTTATTGTTTAATTTAATAATCACCTCCATTTTCAAAAAAAAGTATTGTTTGTTTTCTCCCCTGACCAAAAAGTTCCACGCGCGAGATATTTTGACAGAAACAGTGTGTATCCACCCACCCCAATAGGACAATGTGTCTTTCATGAAGTCTTCACTCGTCACTAAATAGCGGTGTATGCTACGTCGAGGGTCGGCACGTTTCCTATTAAATACATTGTACTAGCAATGTTCCCCCTAAGCTGCGCGGTTTTGAGCTTCCGCGCAGTAATTTTGTAAGATAAATATACCCTTGTATAAGACTTTTAGAACAGCGCGCACAGAAAACACATTTTGCACACTAGCTTTTCCCCCTTAGAGGGAACGTTGCTGTACTAGTTGATCAATGCTTTTTCTTATATAATTTAAAATTTTTTGATGTAGGATCAATTACTATAGAGTGAGAGTTGACCGGTAGGCGAGGGCAAGCGTGTGACGGCATTCTGCCTGTCACGCTGAGTTCTTTTCGTTGAGGTTTGTGTCATTGCTGTGGTTGGTGTGGTTGGTGTGGTTGCTGTGGTTGCTGTGGTTGCTGTGGTTGCTGTGGTTGCTGTGGTTGCTTTGGTTGCTGTGGTTGTTGGGGTTGGTGTGGTTGTTGTGGTTGTTGGGGTTGGTGTGGTTGATGTGGTTGATGTGGTTGCTGTGGTTGCTGTGGTTGCTGTGGTTGCTGTGGTTGCTGTGGTTGCTGTGATTGCTGTGGTTGCTGTGGTTGGTGTGGTTGCTGTGGTTGCTGTGGTTGCTGTGGTTGCTGTGGTTGCTGTGGTTGGTGCGGTTGCTGGTTGGTGTGTTATTGGGTTCTGAGGCATAAACAGTGGAGTGTTGACATTAAGAGTAGCGAACTGAAAGACAACTATTAAATGGGTCGGTAACCTTTTGAGACGAGATAGCCAAAAGTTACAACGTACACAATTTCTCAATTTTTAAAGAGCCAAAACATTTTTATTTCAATATTATCATACTAGCCATCGGTACCCGTTTCACGTAAATTATAGGCCTATATATTTTAAAATGTACTTGTTTGAGAAAAATAATTTATGAAATAGTTATTGGTCAAAACGCAATGTGCTTTACTACACGCTGAACGATATTAGCGACAAAGCAAAAATAATAACTAATTAGCTAAAAATCCGACACATTTGACATAACACAGACACACACTGATTAAGTGGCTTAAATGATTCCGTTAAAAATCTGGCTATTCAATAGTCATTACGTTGTTTTTAAGTAATTTGTATTAGTTTGACCGATAAAATTGTGTGTATTTCATAGCGTACGTCTTGATGAGTAGATCTATAGATCTAGATCTAAATCAAATTTGAATGAAGTAGTTCCTTTCTTTATAGTCTAAAATCGGAAGATTCACTATAAAAAAAAGATTTAGGCCTACTTGGTGTGTCTCGATCGCGCACCATCTGCGTGGTGTTAAGTACACTATCATCTCCGCTATTTATGCATCTTAAATATGACGGAGAATGAAAGAGGTATATAAAAAAAAAACTTAACTTACGTGAATATGCCTATTCTTTTAAATTAATTTTTGTAACCTAAGTTAGCCAGTTCCATAGCTAAGCAAACAAAGATTTCTATAACACAATTAATGCCTGAAATAGTTTAAAAGATAATTTCTTTTTTGGAATAGATTCTAGAGAAGATAGAGTCTAAATCTTGATCTTAGCGTCTACGTCTAGCTTTTGCGTAGATTTAGATCTAGTCTAGAACCATGTGTCTCCTCGTCCCTAGTTCATTAGCAAAATTTGGTGTGGGCTGATGGGTTGGCGGATGATGAGTCCACGTAGATTGGCACGGCCGTTAGCTTGAATGACACCTGCATGACTGTACTTGGTGTTGGTTGAGTCGAGAAAAGATCAGGACTTTCTTCATCAGGCAGTTCAATTGTGAGGGTTGTTGATTGATCGGTTGACTTCGCTGTATCTGAAAAGGATTGGGCCCGTGGTTTCATTAAGCCAACCGAACCGTAGTCCGGGTGGCTCCTCCTCCGGTCTCTCGACCTAGGGGGAACATCCAAGGGCGCAACCCCTTTGCTGGCGGTGACAATTTTTTCAAATGTCGTCTTGGAGAATGACATTGGTGAAAATGAGGTGAGATGTATGTATGTTTTTTTGTAATCGAGGATTACAAAGAAATATATAACAAGCTTCGCGAAAATAAAATATTTTAAAAAGTACAAAAATATCATTTAACGATGTATATCGAGTTTTTTCGGTATTAATACTGAAGTTGGTTGATATAAGTAACTTCTAATTATTCGATTATTAATTATCAATTACTAGGAGTTGTAATTAACATTTTGTTATTAATCACCAAAGTTTTAAATAACAATTTTGTATTTTAATTTTCTATAATTTATACTGATGTGTAATTACTTGTTTTTTCTTAAAAATATATTATTATTGTTTTCCGTTTTATTTTAGCATTTAATTTTATAATTACCTCCCTTGAAAACAACTAAATATCTGTTTTCTCCCTTAACAAAAAAGTTCCACGCGCGAGATATTTTGACTCAAACAAAAGACGAGAGCAAACCGCTGTGAACTGTGTTACACCTTGGTGCACTATCGGCACTGAAACTAATATTCTGTGTCAGTGTTTAGTTCCATGTGTCGTGGGTGGGGGGGGGGGGGGGAGTGTGTGATGTAATCTAGAAAGGGGGAGTTGAATGTTTGGGATATTTTGGTGGAGACAATTTAGTGTGGGAGAATTTTGTGTGAGAGAATTCAGTGTTCGAGAATTTAATGTGAGAGAATTTAGTGTGGGAGAATTTAGTGTGGGAGATTTCAGTATGCGAGAATTTAGTGTGGGAACGTTTAGTAAAGAGAATTTAGTGTAATAGAATTTAGTGTGGGATAATTTTGTGTGGGAAAATTTAGTGTGGGAGAATTCAGTGTGCGAGAATTTAGTGTGGGAGAATTTAGTGTGAGATAATTTAGTGTGAGAGAATTCAGTGTACGAGAATTTAGTGTGAGAGAATTTAGTGTGGGAGAATTTAGTGTGGGAGAATTTATTGTAAGAAAATTTAGTGTGGGAGAATTTAGTGTGGGAGAATTTAACGTGAGAGAATTTAGTGTGAGAGAATTTAGTGTGAGAGAATTTAGTGTGAGAGAATTCAGTGTGCGAGAA
The DNA here is from genome assembly GCF_028476545.2 of Physella acuta. Lineage (NCBI taxonomy): Eukaryota > Metazoa > Mollusca > Gastropoda > Physidae > Physella > Physella acuta. The sequence continues at coordinate 267,311 of NW_026732523.1, read as the reverse complement.
TTTAGTGTGAGAGAATTTTGTGTGAGAGAATTCAGTGTGCGAGAATTTAATGTGAGAGAATTCAGTGTGCGAGAATTAAGTGTGGGAGAATTTAGTGTAAGAGAATTTAATGTGGGAGAATTTAGTGTGGGAGAATTTATTGTAAGAAAATTTAGTGTGGGAGAATTTAGTGTGAGAGAATTTAGTGTGAGAGAATTTAGTGTGAGAGAATTCAGTGTGCGAGAATTTAATGTGAGAGAATTTATTGTAATAACATTTAGTGTGAGAGAATTTAGTGTGAGAGAATTTAGTGTGAGAGAATTTAGTGTGAGAGAATTCAGTGTGCGAGAATTTAGTGTGAGAGAATTTAGTGTGAGAGAATTTAGTGTGGGAGAATATAGTGTGAGATAATTTATTATAATAACATTTAGTGTGAGAGAATTTAGTGTCGGAGAACTTAGTGTGAGAGAATTTAGTGTGAGAGAATTTAGTGTGAGAGAATTTAGTGTGAGAGAATTCAGAGTGCGAGAATTTTGTGTGAGAGAATTTAGTGTGAGAGAATTTAGTGTGAGAGAATTTAGTGTGAGAGAATTTAGTGTGGGAGAATTTATTGTAAGAGAATTTAGTGTGAGAGAATTTATTGTAATAGAAATTAGTGTGGGAGAATTTAGTGTCGGAGAACTTAGTGTGAGAGAATTTAGTGTGAGAGAATTTAGTGTTAGAGAATTTAGTGTAAGAGAATTCAGTGTGCGAGAATTTAGTGTGAGAGAATTTAGTGTGAGAGAATTTAGTGTGAGAGAATTTAGTGTGAGAGAATTTAGTGTGGGAGAATTTATCGTAAGAGAATTTAGTGTGAGAGAATTTATTGTAATAGAAATTAGTGTGGGAGAATTTAGTGGGGGAGAATTTATTGTAATAGAAATTAGTGTGGGAGAATTTAGTGTCGGAGAACTTAGTGTGAGAGAATTTAGTGTGAGAGAATTTAGTGTGAGAAAATTTAGTGTGAGAGAATTTAGTGTGAGAGAATTTAGTGTGAGAGAATTTAGTGTGGGAGAATTTATTGTAAGAGAATTTAGTGTGAGAGAATTTATTGTAATAGAAATTAGTGTGGGAGAATTTAGTGTGGGAGAATTTAACGTGAGAGAATTTAGTGTGAGAGAATTTAGTGTGAGAGAATTTAGTGTGAGAGAATTCAGTGTGCGAGAATTTAGTGTGAGAGAATTTTGTGTGAGAGAATTCAGTGTGCGAGAATTTAATGTGAGAGAATTCAGTGTGCGAGAATTAAGTGTGGGAGAATTTAGTGTAAGAGAATTTAATGTGGGAGAATTTAGTGTGGGAGAATTTATTGTAAGAAAATTTAGTGTGGGAGAATTTAGTGTGAGAGAATTTAGTGTGAGAGAATTTAGTGTGAGAGAATTCAGTGTGCGAGAATTTAATGTGAGAGAATTTATTGTAATAACATTTAGTGTGAGAGAATTTAGTGTGAGAGAATTTAGTGTGAGAGAATTTAGTGTGAGAGAATTCAGTGTGCGAGAATTTAGTGTGAGAGAATTTAGTGTGAGAGAATTTAGTGTGGGAGAATATAGTGTGAGATAATTTATTATAATAACATTTAGTGTGAGAGAATTTAGTGTCGGAGAACTTAGTGTGAGAGAATTTAGTGTGAGAGAATTTAGTGTGAGAGAATTTAGTGTGAGAGAATTCAGAGTGCGAGAATTTTGTGTGAGAGAATTTAGTGTGAGAGAATTTAGTGTGAGAGAATTTAGTGTGAGAGAATTTAGTGTGGGAGAATTTATTGTAAGAGAATTTAGTGTGAGAGAATTTATTGTAATAGAAATTAGTGTGGGAGAATTTAGTGTCGGAGAACTTAGTGTGAGAGAATTTAGTGTGAGAGAATTTAGTGTTAGAGAATTTAGTGTAAGAGAATTCAGTGTGCGAGAATTTAGTGTGAGAGAATTTAGTGTGAGAGAATTTAGTGTGAGAGAATTTAGTGTGAGAGAATTTAGTGTGGGAGAATTTATCGTAAGAGAATTTAGTGTGAGAGAATTTATTGTAATAGAAATTAGTGTGGGAGAATTTAGTGGGGGAGAATTTATTGTAATAGAAATTAGTGTGGGAGAATTTAGTGTCGGAGAACTTAGTGTGAGAGAATTTAGTGTGAGAGAATTTAGTGTGAGAGAATTTAGTGTGAGAGAATTTAGTGTGAGAGAATTTAGTGTGAGAGAATTTAGTGTGGGAGAATTTATTGTAAGAGAATTTAGTGTGAGAGAATTTATTGTAATAGAAATTAGTGTGGGAGAATTTTGTGGGGGAGGGTAAGGGTGGTTCAAAGATGTACACATTTTTTGTGGAGCACATTTCGTTCTTTCGGGTCCAAGTGGCTAAAATGTTCCTGAGTCCGTCCAGCTGTGATAGGTACCCAACTCATGTTAAGGAAAGTTAAGGCGGCTCGGCTAATAACAAGGTCAAGAAACATATGAACCTCTACTTCATATTTCCAATGGATCGCTAGGTCTTAAGAGGATTCTATATATTTTTTTTCTAAATAGTATAAACGTGGTATTATCTTTTCTAAAGCCTACATCATAACCAATCTATAACTTGTTGTATTGATATCAAACAAATTGAGGCATCTTGATAGTTGTCGTCCCTGGTTGTTTGCTCGTGTGCTGGTTCCCTATCAGTGGAGTCACGACACCTGGTGACGCCTTGTTCTGTAACTCTGTGTGTCACCCCCCCCCTACACACACATACCTATCTTGGAATGCGAGTATTTAAAATAAGCAGTCATTTTGTGACAATCCCATCCCGGATATTGTCACAGGATTCTCATAGATGTTATAAAAGTTTTAAGAAATCGTTGAAAATTGTCTGGTCAAGAAAGATTCTTTTCCTTTCTAATTCTGTAAAGTGAAATCTTTCGTTTGGTGTCATCCTATTGGATTGTATCTATTGTATCTACTCCCCCCACTATATCTCATCCCCCCCTTCCCTTTGAAAGGGTACGCAACCCCCCCCCCCCCCCCCCGGTATGACTCTACTTATTTCCTTATTGATTCCAGCTACCATTGACAATCAAGTCACTGAATAAACTGTAAAAACAAAACAACTGTCGATAGCAATCTAGCTTATTCGTAGAACAAAAAACCTCAGCAGGATATATTTTTTTTTATTGGCCTGCATTGTTGATAGTGTTTATCGTGTCTTTCTGTGAGGAAATAAGCAACATGTTATTTTGCCTTCCGTCTATAAGAGGGGAAAGCGGCATGTTGCTTACTTCATCTACTCGCAGATGAAATAAGCACTAACTGCTTAACCAAACCGGGATTGTATTCGTGAACGCGGATTTGCTTATTTCCTCTACAGCAGTGGTTCTTAACCTTTTTAGGAGTACCGAACCCCACTAGTTTCAAATGCACATTCACTGAACCCTTATAAATAGTTATATCTTTCCGACTGACAAAATCCGACAATGAATAATGAGTCGGGTGTTTGTTTTGACTTCCGCTGAACCCCTGAGACTCACTCACCGAAACCCTGGGGTTCGATCGAACATCAATTAAGAATAATAAAAAAATTTGTCCTTGCAGAAGTTGCACTGTTTATATTTTGTGTGTTCTGTATCTTCATGAGTTTCCGCTTTCTAGACTGTTTTGAACTGGGTGGGGCAGAATCTACATATCGTGCAATCGTGAATAAAAATCGTGCGTTTTTGTTCTTTGGTTGTTTTTCCTTGTTTTGTCGGGCTGTACTCATTTTTTTCTGTTTATTGATGAGGTGGCATTTGCTTCTAGTCTATATCTGAGTTTGAGCTTCTTGTTGTCGTGTCTTGAAATGTTGTTGATTCCCTTGATGGTGGCTTCGCTGCAGTCGTAATTGGAGTTGCTTGTTGGTTCGTCGTCTTTGGGGATTCCGTAGTTTGCTGCGGTGTGGGTGGCCCTGTATCCTGTGTTGTTGAGATATTTGCTTCCTGGCAATGATTTGTCCAGTGAGTGGTGGAGGAGCAGATTTAACACGCTTGGCTTCTACCGACGATTACGACTAGCATAGTGAGTGACTTATGTGAGACTTTTAAAGCAGCCCAAAACCGAGTCCGCTGGAGATGTGTGGTTGCAGCCCTTTGCTCCCCAGGGGCCACAAAGGAGTGATGATTTTTTTTTTTTTTATCATTTGCCGGTAAACATAAATAAAATAATCTTCTTGCTATACATATAACAGCTGGTTGGTACTAGGGACTACAAATTATTGGGATAACAACCAACAATTACTAGGAGTTGTAATTAATATTTTGTGATTAATCACCAGAAATTTTACAATATTTTTTTAGAACTTATTTTTTTATAATTAATACTAACGTTTGTTTACTTGTTTTTGTTTCAATATATATTAATATTTGTTCTTCTCTTTTTATCGTTTATTTTTTAATTACCTCCCTTTAAAAAAATATTCTTTGTTTTTTCCCCTGGCAAAAAGTTCTTTGCGCGAGATATTTTGATAGAAACAAAAGACGACAGCAAACCGCTGTGAATTATTTTACACCTTGGTGCACTCTCGGGACTAACACAAATCTTCTCTGTCAGTTTTTTATTCCATGTTGGGGGTGAGGCGAGGAGAGGGGTAAGTGTGTGATGGAATCTAGTATGGGGGAGTTGAATGTTTGGGTGATTTTGGTGGAGACTATTTTTGTATCGAGTTTAGATATTTATATAAAAAAAAACTTCTACTAACTAAAGGGTAAGATTAAATTTATTTTAAGAAATGTAAGAGATAAAATATATAAAAATGTATGACATATTCAAATGTAAAAAGCACACAATAAAACCCATACGTTGAAGTTTTACTTCATGTATCAAGTCACAGAGAGACGGACAGACGTAAAAAGCCAATTACAAAGTAATAACGATTATAGAAAAGAGCTTTGTTATAACAAAAACATGTATAAATCATCTCCAGTTCGCACCCCAGATACATGAGACATACGAAATAGAGTCAATTAATTTAAATTATCTCGGAATATATAGGAAGGGGGGGGGGGGGTAGTGTGTTCAGCACAATGCCCAGCCGCTGTTACTTTGCCTAACGCTAATCAGTGAAGTGGAGTGGTCTAGCGGCAGAACGCACGCTTGACGCCCTGGATGTCCCGGCTTCTTTACTTTTTATTATATTCATGTAAGAAAACGCTGGCTTGCATGAATATGTTGACCCGAAGATCGTCAGCACTCCAAATGCCAACTTCTTCACCTAACTTTACTATCCTGGGAGATTATTCTATGCGTCACATATTAGTGCCTCAACTCGCAGCATATCTTGTAGAGTCGTCCTTTTGTGCAGCGTAACGTGCATGTTTTACTAGACCTCCAATTCTCCTAACTTGCTCGTGATTTCCGTGAACTTACCACTCCACAAATGTTTGGTTGTAAAATCCAGGAACCTATTCATAACGTTTGAGATCGTAGAAAACTCCGGAAGACCTTTAGAACTGACCGGTCCGAATTTTCCCTACATCACATCAATCTCTCTGAAAACGGGCTATAAACAACAAACAACATTCAACAACAACAACAACAATTTCTCTAAAATTAGCGTTACTGTTTAAACGTAAGCACTACACATAACAGCCAATCACTAATTAATTAAGCATTAAAATTCTCAATGTTTTTGAAAACCTAAGCGAAGCTAGGCAGCATGCCTAGTTCTAATGCAATAGCGAGTGTTTATTGTTTATATTTATTATTATATCGTTCATTACCGAGTGTTGCAGAGCAACATTTTAATGAGTTCTGAAAATAAGATAATTATTAATTTGTGTGCATGGAGCCGTAGGTTGCCGACCCTGACCCATTACATTTGTTTATTTTATTTATTTTTTTTTTAATCTAATATAAAAAGTTCAATTCTTTTTTATTTATTTGCAATTTCATACAAGTACATTAACATCAGCAAATTTAACATAGTTGAATTTATACATATACAAAATAGAACGATAGTTTTTAAGTCCATTTTTGACAGGTGTTTTTAAGGAGGGGTGCTTTTGCGGGTGGGGGTAGGGGTGGGGGGTGGTCCATTACATTTATTTGCTCACAAAAAAATACGCAGACATAAGTTCTCAAATGCTGTACGACTTGGACTACCTGTATAATCAATATTCTTGGTATAAATATTACAACTGGATGATACTAGTTACATTTAAGTATTGTTGTTGGATTGACATCAACAATTACTGGAAGTTGTAATTAACTGTGTGTGGTAAATCACCAAATGTTTAAATTTCTTTTTTACATTTCTTTTTTTATAATTAATATTAATGTCGGTTTACATGTTTATGTTTAAAATGTATTAATAATTTTTTCTCTTTATTTTATCGTTTAATTTTATAATTACCTCCCCTTTAAAAAACATTGTTAGTTTTCTCCCCTGACATAAAAGTTCCACACGCGCGATACTTTCAAACACACAAAAGACGACAGCAAACCGCCGTGAACTGTGTTACACCTTGGTGTACTCTCGGGACTAAAACTAATAATCTGTTTCAATGTTTATTTTCATGTGGGGGGGGGTGGGGTGTGTGATGGAATTTTGCTCAATGTTGGGAATAGTATTCACTAGCAATAACCAATAATAATCCATTACATGTATCCATTACACATATTATGTGTGTGAGACTTCAGTAAACACGACAATTTAGAGTGGGATATTCATTGTGGGAGAATTTGGTGCGGCGGAATTTAGTGTGGAAGAATTCAGTGAGCGATAATTTAGTGACGGAGAATTTAGTTTGGCAGAATTTAGTGTGGGAAAATTTAGTGTGGGCGAAATGATTGTGTTGTAGTGTAGGCAAGGCAAATGATTTGCATTGATGTGTGTACAATTTTATCTACTGTTGGTGTGAATGTGTTTACTGTGAGTATGTTAGTTGAGTTGGGGGTGTTTGCTTTTTTTTTTTTGGGGGGGGGGGGGATTATGGACGCATGTTGTGTGTGTGGTGGGATTAGTGGACGCATTTTGTGTGTGGGTGGGATTAGTGGACGCATGTTGTGTGTGGGTGGGATTAATGGACGCATGTTGTGTGTGGTGGGATTAGTGGACGCATGTTGTGTGTGTTGTGGGATTAGTGGACGAATGTTGTGTGTGTGTGTTCGGGATTAATTCAGGTGTGGGGATCAGAGTTCCTTCTTAGGCTTCCCCTCCCCCCCCCCCCCCCACCTTCGCCTACCGCGAACGAAATAGAATGTTTATAGAAAGTATATACTTTTACCAGTTACCCCTCCCCCCCCACCCATCCTGGGAGAAAAAGACTGAAATAAACACAGTATGATGGACTCTGCTATAATACACACGAGGAAAAAGAAAGCGCATTAATTCTGTCCAGACATCCAGTGTACATTTCTTCAATCTTTCTAGCGGGTCAGAGTTGTTGCCCTTCAGGGTGTGGTCTATAATCAATCTTCGGATCGTGTGACTTATTACGTTATTTGTATAACGGTGCTAAATAGTAAGGGGAAAGGCATGTCTAATATCCTTTATGTTAACGAGCTTTTACAAGCGCTAAAACGGGGTGGTGAGTGCTGACTGGTTGTCACCTTCATTAACTTTAGCAGCTTTTGATTTTTTCTCCGTTTCTGTGCTGTCCTCTTTCTTCCTCTTGGTTGTTGATGTTTCCACGATTGTTTGTTGTTGATGTTACCACGATTGTTTGTTGTGGTGAGATTTGAGGGCCGGAAGTTTCTTTCTGTGGTGTCGAGATCTGGGTGGTGACTGCATACATGCTTGTTGTTGGCTGTTGTGCTGCTTCGCCATGGACAGATGTTAGCGTCTTCAAGACCGTTGATTCAGATGTTGGCGTCTTCAAGACCGTTGATTCAGATGTTGGCGTGTTCAAGACCGTTGATTCCGATGTGTTCATGACTGGCCTTTGGGGAACGGAAATGACTGGCTGTATTGCGATCCCTGTTGTAATAGGAGTTGTTAATTTTGTAGTTGATCGTGGTGCTGGTTTTAGGGTTGTCGGCTGCGTTGTTTTTGCTGGAGCTGTTGGTTGATCTGTTGGGTCTTCCTGCAGTGGTGTGTCTGAAGGCGTTTGTTGGCAATGGTTCGTCCAGTGTAGGGTGGAGGAACAGATTTGACACGTTTGACTTCTCCCGGCGATTGCGATTAGGATAGTTTGTGATTTGTTTTTGTAGTTTATTTTGATGTAGTGTGGGAGAGTTGGTGGGTTATCGGTGTAGACAGATGGGGTACGCTAATTAGTGTGTGGGATTGTGTTTATGGATGGCTCTTTATTCCCGAATAGGCGTGGTGCTTGTATAAGTGTAGCCTTGTCAAATGTAGGGAATGCCCATCTAATGGTCCCGTTGATTTTGTCGTCTTCATAAAGTGAGAAATGCAATGTATATGGACCGTGTGTTTTTCATGTGTTGTCCATTGTGGTGACGTCAGGGGCTTGTGAGGAGAAGTACCAGGTGTCAGCTCTGCCATAGTTGAGTAGAAGAGTTTGATGATTGCTAATGAGATGTCTTATTATATGACCTCGTAAGCTTGGTTGAGCTCTTGAAGTAATATGTACTTTTATTGTAGGTGAGTCAGTTGCAGTTGAATAAGGATCTGGACATTCCTCTTCGGGTAGATTAAGAGTTATTGTTGTTGACTTAGCTGCAAAGGGTGGGGCCCATGATTTCATTAAGCCACCTGAATGGTAGTATGGGTTGCTGCTCTCCAGGTCTCTCGACCTAGAGGGAACAGGAATGGGCGCAACCCAATTGTAGAGTTTGGTAATAGTTGCTTAGTCCATTTCAGGTATAGAGATGAGGACTCGGTGAATTTAGATTTTGCTCAACGTTGGGAATAGTTTTCAACTAGCAATAACCAATAATAATCCATTACATTTATTCGCTAACATTAGCTAGATGCACACACTTTTTTAAATAATTAAAATGACAAAATAACGAATGGGTTGTATTAAGGGGACTAAATGTTGCAACATGATACCAAATTTACGTTTATAGGATAAACGGTGTAAAAATTGCGGGGACAACTAAGACTATTGAAAATGAAAACAAAAATTGGTCACGTCGAGAGTAGAGAAAAAAGGCGAAAGGGAAATAAATCTGCACATGCGCACAATTATAAAATTTTCAAATAAGTATTTGTAATGCATTTAAATCTGCATAGAGTATCTCTACCAAGATATTAATAAATTATTTAATTTAAAAGTGGTCTATTAAGAATTATTTAAATAAAATTATATTACTGGATAGATTCAATCATTTAACTCAGGCGTCACAGTAACAGTATAAATTAAAAAAAAAACTGGCTGAGTAAAAAACAGCAACGTTATCAAGAATTGAGCAAGAATGACGCTAGACACGAGGGTTTCTGTCCGACTGTTGCCTCCAGTTATAATTACGACATCTTGCCACCTGGTTTTGAACGTGAGGGACAGCTTGGTCGTGGGATGACCTACGATCACCAGGCCGGGTAGGGTATTCCGTACTACGTTTAGAAAAGCAAAAGGTACCCTAGGACTACATAGCTAACTTATCAACCATACTTTACATATTTTCAACTTCATTTTTAGATGTAGTATTCGAAAAATCAATCTAACAAAACTAACATGACAAAACTAACATGACAAAAGAAGCAACTTAACTCGCAACCGAGTCAAAGGTCTTTAACTCAGAAAGTTCCCCCCCCCCCTCTCCTTATGCAATCGTCATTTGTGTGTGTGGGTATCAAGCAAATAAATATAGGCCTTTGTTTACAAGGGTAAGTTTTATTCTTTAGCAAGATAAACTAATGGGATATGAAATAAATGAAGACTATCAGTGTACACATTCAGCTTGTTACAATAGAATGAACACACTCGTAAAATATTGTGTTTTTAACTAATATGTCTTATATTAATAACATTTTGGATCCCGCACAGTCTACTTGGTGAATTTAATCAACCACTGTTCAATTAATAATATCCACCTTTGGCTTATAATGTTTAAGACAGCTTAGATACATCTTTATTTTACATTTTAAATATACCTAATGGCTTAATAATAAAATACAAATATAACGGAATACAAAAGCGGATAAAGGTAGTATCGATATCGCTAATACTTAGGCCCACTTGGTCTATTTTGTTAGTCGGGTTTTACAGCTTGTAAACAGCTGAAGAAGAAAGTAAAAAACATTTGTGAAAATCACATTAAAAATGTACCGACTCACACTAAATTCAAATTAAGTCTGAATGTTTTCTTTTTTTTATTGATTTAAATACCAACGGATATAGCGACAAAACATTAGCGATACCGCTTCTCTCGATTTTTAGATTTAAGCCTCTTTTATAATTACCAAAAAGATGATCTTCGTTTTTAAAAATTAAACTAAAAATCGTACAGTCTTACTAAAATCAACCTTGGTGTCATTATTTTTAGTTGTAAATCATTCTACGTATAACTTAATTTCAACTTTGTTTTGAGTTATCGTATACCTAATTCAAACATTAATAGCACGTAGTATAGGCCGCAACAAATTAGCTCAACTCATACAATTTTTACTATTTTAAAATGGATAATTTATTAAATTTGAAGCTACTCGTTTACTAGTTTAATTATTAACATTCTTTAAGAAAAGAAATGTATAAAAATTGGTGACATAATTCCTATGAAATGAAGGAACATAAAAATGCGGTATTGATACGCTAATAGGGTACCTAGTTTGTGAGACATTTTGCATAGGCTGCTAAATGGATAAACCTAAAATAAATATGCTAGTTAGAAAGCTTAATAAAAAATGAACATAATCCCATTAAATACAGTTAGTCTCGATGTTTTATTATTTTAAGTAATTTTTAAAAAAAAGTCACCTTTTAAACTCAATATGAGATTAACAAAAACAAGTAAAAGTTGAAATAAAAATTATACGGCGGTAACGGCCAATAACCGCTGCTAATAAGGAGGACATTTATAATTGGAATCAAAATCGCGTTCTATCGTTTTTTAAAAGGTTAACATAGCGATGCGAACGACTACATTTGGCTTTGATGTTTTTTTAGAGCCTGTGACGTTTTATTTTAATTATTGTTGCAACTAGTTAAATAATATGGTAATAAATATGCGTGTCTTCAGTGAACACGCAGTGAATTTTTTTTTTTTTTTTTTTTGTGTGTTTAATAAAATTCCTTACTTACTGTCTACCCTGTTCGCGCAGGGAGGCAGTAAGAGAAGGTTGCATGATTATATACATACATGGAATATTATACATATTTAAAACAATTTAATCCTTGCTTGTGTTATTTTCCTTGTGTTTCTTGATTCACTTCTGGTTTCTTTCTATATTTTCTTGTTTCCTTGATTTACTTGACTTCCGGTTTCTTGGTTTCCTTTGAAATAACATAAAGTACATGACATACAAAACATGATCGCTTATCGTCCTTTGTTCTTGCACGTGATACAATCTTGGTTGGTTAGTGGTTTCTTCTTGGTTGGTAGTTGTTTTTTGGGAGTGTTAGTGAGGAATGTTCCGTGGTTGAGGCGTTGATCGATGCGTTGGTGAGGCGTCGAGCTTGGTGTGTTGTCTTGATGGTAGTATTGTTCGATGGAGTGGAGCTTGGTGTGTTGTCTAGATGGTAGTATTGTTCGATGGAGTGGAGCTTCGTGTGTTGTCTTGATGGTGGTATTGTTCGATGAGGTGGAGCTTGGAGAGGGTAGCGAGGTGAGCGCTGTGTCGAGTGTTAGGTAAGTTGATTGGTTGGTCTTTGAGAGGCAGTTAGTTGATTTGCTTGTGTTTGACGTAAGCCTCCCACCTAAGATTTCTCCTAGGTGGGTGTCGTCAGAGTGGTAGTGAGTTTGTTGGAGGCGAGGTAGATGCGTTTGACGTATTAGGTGAGTTCGATTTGTTGAGCGAGGTAGTTGCGTGTGACGTAGTAGATGAGTTCGATTTGTTGGCGTTTGACGTAAGCCTCCCACCTAAGATTTCTCCTAGGTGGGTGTCGTCAGAGTGGTAGTGAGTTTGTTGGAAGCGAGGTAGATGCGTTTGACGTAGTAGATGAGTTCGATTTGTTGGCGATTTGACCGACCTCCCACCTAAGATTTCTCCTAGATGGGTGTCGTCAGTCTGAAAAAAAGAAGGTTGAAAATTAGGCACTCGTATATTGAAGTCACCCAGTACAAGTACTGGGTGACTCATCTCGAGAGCATGTGCGTTCGAGGGATGTGTGGGAGCAACCCCACAGCGGTCGTTGGCGAGATTTGCGTGAGTTAGAGTAGTAGATTTGACCGCCTCTCGGCCCCGGCAGCCAGCCCTAAAAAGGGCTGACCAACCAAATGGCTAAGATCCGTGTAGATCCATAACAGATACTACACTTTGATCTTAGCTAAAAGGATAAAAGAATTAGATCAGATGAAACGACGGAGATCAATCGAGCAACATTATTTAATAAATCTTCTTGCTATTTATACTAAAGCTGGTTGATACTAGTGTCTGCTAACTATTGGATTAACAACTAACAATTTCTAGGAGTTGTATTAAACATTTTGTTATTAATCACCCCAATTTTTAAATTCTTTTTTCGAATTTTAACTTTTTATAATTAATACTAACGTTTGTTTACTGGTTTATGTTTCAGTATATATTAATATTGTTTATTTTTGTTTTATCAATTAATTTCATAATTACCTCCCTTAAAAAAATTATTGTTTGTTTTCTCCCCTGACAAAAAAGTTCCACGCGCGAGATATTTTGACTCAAATAAAAGACGAGAGCAAACCGCTGTGAACTGTGTTACACATTGGTGCACTCTCGGCACTAACACTAATAATCTGTGTCAGTTTGTAGTTCCATGTAGGGCGGGGGGGGGGGGGGGGGGAGTGTGATGGAATCTAGTATGGGGGAGTTGAATGCTTGGGTGATTTTTGTGGAGACTATTTTATATCGAGTTTAGATTTGGGAGATTTTTAGTGTGGGAGAGTTTAGTGTGGAAAAATTTATTGTGGGAGTATTTATTGTGGGAGAATTTAGTGGCGGAGAATTTAGTGTGTTGGAATTTAGTGTGGGAGAATTTAGTGTGGGAGACATGATTCTGTGGTGTTGTAGTGTAGGCAAGGTGATTATTTGAGTGTGTGTGTGTGTGTGTATATATAAATAAATCTACGTTTGATGGGGTTTACTTTGGAGTTTGGGTATTTGAATGAAGGTTTTGGATTAGTAAGGGGTGGGGGAGTTGTCCTTCTGGGTGAGGATTAATCGACATCCGGATCATGTGACAATGTGACGTATTGCGTAATTCGTATAACGTTGCTTTATTTACTTCTTCATCTAAGACTAAATAGTATGGGAAAAAACGTGTCAAATACCCTATATATTAACGAGCTTTCACAAGCGCTAAGTTACAAAAGTAAGAGTACACTTTTTAAGCTATAACACTAAACACAAAGCTTTCTACTGCTAGTCCGAATGTCTCGAGTTCCGGGTTTCGAGTTCTTAGGTAACTAAGGCGCAGAGGCGTAGCGAAGGGGGGGGGGGGGCCCAGGGGGGTACATATGTCCCCGGGCGCCAACCTTAGGGGGCGCCAAAATGGGTTTAAAAAAACTAAAAGCTCATTTTAGCTGCAGTTTTGCATTATAAATGTAAAATATATAGGGGGGGGGGGCGCCAAATTGAAAGTTTGTCTCCGGGCGCCGTAAAGGGTCGCTACGCCTCTGCTAAGGCGGATAGGCTTACTTAGTTGTTTTTTTTTTCTATTTAGTTTCTATGTGGGCCCTAACGCTATTATTGCTACATGCATATTGAATTGATATCCACTTATGTATTATTTAAAATCGCCCCATTGTTGGATTTTATTTGATTTTGGTGATGACTGTGTAAAATTGTATTATGTCTTTTATGCTTTTGTGTAGCGCCCGTCTAGTAATAGTGAATTATTGAATTTCCAGTATGTGTTATGTTTTTGTTTGCTTTGTGTTTGTTCGTTGTTTAAAGTTGTCAGAACTGCTGTATGGTCGCTAAACTGTAGTGTTGAGGATAGGTGTTCTACTTTATTAATTTTCATGCTTAGTGTGGCGAAAATTCTGTCTTATCGGAATCTATTCCCAGATGTTTTCCATCAGTGAGTGGTTTGTGAGGTGTGTGGATATCGTATTATGCATGTGTAGACTAGTTTGAAGGAAGTTTTAATGTTGTTGATTTAGTCGGCGTGTGGTTTGTCTGCGGTTAAGCGGTTTCGAATGATGTCTTTTGGTTCTACAATGTCTAGTTTGTCTTCCACGAAATTTAAGTCCTTTGGGGCTAGGCGTGTTGGGGTTGGCCACGTAGGTCTCTGGATAGAATCAGTTTCAATAATGTGTTCATTTTCTTTGCTTCGTGAACTGTCTTTTTTTATTTGTCCTTCAAGGCTTTTTTCTTCTTTCCGGAACTGTTGTCCATTCTCCTTCTGTGGTTGGGGCTATGGCTATGGCTGGTTGTTGGGCTGGCTCGATTTCTGTGTCGTCGTCTGACACATATTTACTGTCGTCTACCATCAATATCTATCGATATATTTTCTCGTTCCCTTACATACGAGCTTCGGCAGGTGGCCGGTCCGTGTTTGGTCGTGCCACTCAGGGGTCATATAGATCTCCTACCGTTCAGTTGCAGTAAAAGGGTGTAAATTTCCCCATCGATTTCAAGATTTATGTAGTGTAGCAAGTCCTTAAATGAGGCGTTTGTTCAGAAGTCGACTGCCCACTTATCACTTTTTCCAATCTTAAGGGTTGAGATTATAGAATCTGGCTTAAATTTTGGGGTCATAATTTTATTGATCATGTTCTGTATAATGGTGGTGGGAGATTTTGTGACATTTTTATTAGTAAGACCAATTTATGACGGATACATTTCTAGAAAACAACAAAGTACGATAAAGCGATTTCGTTCAGTTTGAACACCCTTGTATCAAATTCATTTTATTACATTCACTGTTCTGTGTTCGGTTTTTTCTTTTGTAGTCCATCTTAAAGTTAAAGTTAGGCTAAATATTATTTAGCAACACATCTGAAACACGTGTAGCATTTGAAAAATAAGATATTTATATAAAAAACTCTACTAACTAAACGGTAAGATTAATAAATTTATTTCAAGATGATGTAAGAGATAAAATATATGAAAATGTATGACATATTCAAATGTAAAAAGCACACAATAAAACCCATACGTTGTAGTTTTACTTCATGTATCAAGTAACAGAGAGACGGACAGACGTAAAAAGCCAACTACAAAGTAATAACGATTATAGAAAACAGCTTTGTTATAACAAAAACATGTATAAATCATCTCCAGTTCGCACCCCAGATACATGAGACATACGAAATAGAGTCCATTAATTTAAATTATCTCGGGGTATATAGGAGGGGGGGGGGGGGTAGTGTGTTCAGCACAATGCCCAGCCGCTGTTACTTTGCCTAACGCTAATCAGTGGAGTGGCGTGGTCTAGCGGCAGAACGCACGCTTGATGCCCTAGATGTCCCGGCTTCTTTACTTTTTATTATATTCATGCAAGAAAACGCTGGCTTGCATGAATATGTTGACCCGAAGATCGTCAGCACTCCAGATATCAACTTCTTCACCTCACTTTACTATCCTGTGAGACTATTCCATGCGTCACATATTAGTGCCTCAACTCGCAGCATATCTTTTAGAGTCGTCCTTTTGTGCAGCGTAACGTGCATGTTTTACTGGACCTCCAACTCTCCTAACTTGCTCGTGATTTCCGTGAACTTACCACTCCACAAATGTTTGGTTGTGAAATCCAGGAACCTATTCATAACGTTTGTGATTGTAGAAAAATCCAGAAGACCTTTAGAACTGACCGGTCCGAATTTTCCCTACATCACATCAATCACTCAGAAAACGGGCTATAAACAACAAACAACATTCAACAATTTCTCTAAAATTAGCGTTACTGTTTAAACGTAAGCACTACACATAACGGCCAATCACTAATTAATTAAGTATTAAAATTCTCAATGTTTTTGAAAACCTAAGCGAAGCTAGGGAGCATGCCTAGTTCTAATAGAATAGCGAGTGTTTATTGTTTATATTTATTATGATATCGTTCATTACCGAGTGTTGCAGAACAACATTTTAATGAGTTCTGAAAATAAATTAATTAATTATATGTGTGCATGGAGCCGTTGGTTGATGTAAAAATTACGCCAATTTAACAATGTTCATATTAACAGTTCTCTAATCATTCAGCTCTTTTAATTCCTCTTCTGTGAACATTTGAGTCATTTTTAATGTGATCCTTATCAGTACACTGGGTGAGAGTTTTAAAAAAAAACTCTGCATACCCTAAGAAAAAATAATCCACTCTGTCTAAATCTTTTTTTATTTCTTCAGATGTAACCGACGCATCAGAGTCAAAAGACACTCGTCTTCTTTTCTTAGGCACATGTGGCTGTGTGAAATTTGTCTTCTCTCTGGTAGAAGATGTGGGGTATATTTCTGTCGCAGTCGGAAGCTCGGGCGAGGCAGGAATGTCAGATTCACACGAAATTTCAAATGGTTCTGTTTTGACCATATCATCACATGAAACAGAATTTACACTGTCGTTTGCCACAGTACTGATGCACATGTTAAAATGTGGCCGCATGGACTCCATCTGATCTGTCCATTTCCATTTGGTCTGACCATTTTTATAAAAACTTTGACCCTAACCCTAACCCTAACCCTAACCCATTTGGTCTGACCATTTTTATAAAAACTTTGACCCTAACCCTAACCCTAACCCTAACCCATTTGGTCTGACCATTTTTATAAAAACTTTGACCCTAACCCTAACCCTAACCCTAACCCATTTGGTTTGACCATTTTTATAAAAACTTTGACCCTAACCCTAACCCTTACCCATTTGGTCTGATCATTTTTATAAAAACTTTGACCCTAACCCTAACCCTTACCCATTTGGTCTGACCATTTTTATAAAAACTCTGACCCCTTATGCTTCTCGTGAAAATATCTTTTAGGTTGCGCCACTTTCGTTTTACATCTTCACTGCTTTCACCCAGAATGTTTCCTATCTCTTCATAAATTGGATCTTTCTTTTTTAAAAATCAGGATGCGACGCATGCTACAACATTGGGTAACATTGGATCATTTGTATTAACTCCTCAATGTTGTTCTTTTTAGCAGCAATTTTTGTTGATTTAAAAATAAAAAAACTCGAAGACATAGGATCACCGTACTAGATTGGTTTCCGAATTCTGTTTATTGTTGTTGTTGTTTTGGGGTTTAAAGTCCTCTTGAAGTGATGAGTGCTTGCACGGTGGGTGTTTCAGCTGGATAAATGTCTGGACATTCTTCCTGTAGTTGACTTGGCTGCAAGGGGTGGGGCCCATGATTTTATTGAGCCACCCGAGCCGTGGTCCGGGTTTGTCGTGGACTTAAATAGCAAATACAAAATCGTAGCAATAAGGAAGGCCATCGGAGCGATACTTCAGTAAATACGTAGATATTTTTATTTTTTATTTTTTTTTTTTTAGATTTAATAGTTTTCCTTCTACACAGTTCACTCCCTTCGAGCCAGGAGCTAGCTGTGTGGATAGGTTGCATGTTAAAATATGCATGTAATACATAGTATTGCTTACAATGTTTACAATATTATTTTCTTGACTTTCCTTCCGTTTTCTTGTTTTCATTTTTCGTGTTCTTCTGATTTCTTGTTTTTATTTCCGTTTTCTTGGTTCCTTTGATATAACATAGAGTACAGGACAATACATGATAGCTTCTCGTAAGTTTTGGCCTTGTTTCTTGCGCGTATTACAATCTTGGTTGGGCAGTGATTGATTCTTGGTTGGTAGTTTTAGTTTGAGAGTATCTATGAGGGATGATGTGTTGGTAAAAGGGCGAGTCTCGTGTCTTGTCGTTGATAGTAGAGTTGTTCGAATGGAGTGAAGCTTGGAGAGAATAGTTGAGGTGGTGTCCTTGTGTTGAGATATCGTTTATAGTAGGTTGCTTTGAATTATTGGTCATTGTAGTTTGAAAGAGAGTAAAATTGTGTCGTAGGGTATTCTTGCATAGTCGAATAGTTGAAATGGGCGAAATGATGTTGAAGAACGTTTAGTTTTCGTGATATTGTTGTGTCGAGGATTGTAGATGAGAAAAATTTTGAGTGGTATCGTCTGACACTTATTCTCTGTCATCTACAAGTTAATCATTGTAGAAATAGTTACCATCATTATCTATCGCTATATTGTCTCGCTCCGTTACATACGAGTTTCGATAAAGTACGATAAAGCGATTTCAGTCTGAACACCCTTCACTAATAGAAAAGCGAGTGTTTATCTAATTCTCTTCTGGGAGCCGTTAGAAAACAAACTGCAAGCGCCTCATTGCAGTCCCCTCTCTTTCTCTCTATCACTATAACTACCACCCCCACCCCACCCCCACATTGTCTGGTGAGCTGTGGTCACGCTAAATGTTTACAAAGCTAAATGTTTACAAATCGTAGAGCCGTAGAGCCGGGTTTCTATTAGGGGCAGATAATTTAGTTCGATTTTAAACTTACAGGAGGTAACTAAGAAATAACCAAGAGGAGGCTGCTTTCACGGGAGGGGGGGGGTGTAGGGTCGGGGTTAGGGGAAAGGGGGGGGGGGGTAGTGTTTTAAAGCAAATATTTTCAGTGGCAGCATTGGTACTGTCGAATTCACAAATTATGAATTACTGTAAAGTAGAAAATAAAACAACTAAATAGCGGCGTATGATACGCTGCGGGTTGGCTCGTTGTTTATATTTATTATCTTATCGTTCATTACCGAGTATTGCAGAAAAACATTTTAATAAGTTCTGAAAATAAGATAATTAATAATATGTGTGTATGGAGCCAATGGTTGTCGACCCTGATCCATTACATAACAAAATAAAACAAAATGTTATTACTAGCACAAATCATTGTATCTAAATAATGTTTAAAAAACTTCTTGGTATTAATATTACAGCTGGTTAAAACTAGTTACATTTAATTATTATATTAACATTAAAAATTACTAGTAGTTGTAATTAACATTGTGTTATAAATTAAAAAATGTTTGAAAAATTAATACATAAGTCAGTTTTCTTGTTTTTGTTTCAAAATTTATTACTACGTGTTTCACTTCTTTTTACATTTTACTTTTAAAATTACCTCCCTTGAAAAAAACATTGTTTTCTCCCCTGACAAAAAAGTCCCACACGCGAGATACTTTCCAACAAACAAAAGACGACAGCAAACCGCTGTGAACGGTGTTACACATAGGTGCACTCTCGGGACTAACACTAATATTAGGTGAGGGGGGGGGGATTGTGTGATGGGGGAGTTGAATGTTCGGGTGATTTTGGTGAAGACAATTTTTTTATTGAGTTTAGATTTGGGAGATTTTTAGTGTGGGAGAGTTTAGTGATGGAGAATTTAGTGTTGGAGAATTTAGTGTGCGAGAATTTAGTGTGTGGGAATTTAGCGTGGGGGAATTTAGTGCAGGAGAATTAAGTGTGGGAGAATTTAGTGTGGGAGAATTTAGTGTGGTACAATTTAGTGTTGGAGAATTTAGTGTGGAAATTTTTTTTTGTGGGGGAGTTTAGAGTGGGAGAATTTAGTACAATTTTGTGTGGGAGAATTAGGTGTGGGAGAAATGAGTATATTGTTATGTAGTGTAAACAAAGGAAATTATTTGAGTGTTTGATTGTATATAAATAAATATACGTGTGATTGGGTTTAATTTGGGTAAGTTGGGTGGGGGTGTTTGCATTAGTGGGGGGGTGGGGTAGTTGTCCTTTTGGGTGTGGTTTAATCGACCTCCGGATCATGTGACAATGTGACGGATTGCGTCATTTGTATAACGGTGCTTTATTTCTTTCTTTATTTAAGACTAAATAGTAGGGAAAAAACATGTCAAATGCCATATATATTAACGAGCTTTCACAAGCGCTAAATTACAAAAGTAAGAGTACACTTTTTAAGCTATAATACTAAACACAAAGCTTTCTACTGCATGTCCGAATGTCTCGAATTCTGGGCTCAGTTCTGTTGGGCTCCGTGAGTTCACCCAGCTCTGATGGGTACCTGGCGCACCATAGGTAACTAAGGCGGATCGGCTTAGTACTGACCACATTATCTCCCTGTATGTCGAGGTGATTGAAACACGGTCTTTAATTCATCAGCCGTTTGTGTATTGGGCACGAAGGGGAAAAGATTATGAAGATAAGTTAAATAAAAAGCGCGGGTCGATCAGTGGCGGAACTAGAAAAAAGGAGCCCCCCCGCAACATTTTTTAGCCCCCCCCCCCATATAAATATATAGGCATATATAAGTGTATATGTATATATGTATGTATATATAAATAAATAAATAAATAAATAAATATATATATATATATTTATATATATATATATATATATATATATATATATATATATATATATATATATATATATATATATATATATATATATATATATACTCAAACATAAAATACGAACATAGGATACTTATTGCTGGCTTGTTCCTGTTTTGAGAAATACGTGGGGTTTTTTTTAAATTAAAAAAAAATTAGAACATCATGTCATGTGTGTAAGTGCATTCGCGTGTTTCGTATAATTTTGTTTTATTTTATCTCTGCTATAAGACCATATAACCTACAGGCGGTCAAAAGAATTTAAAACATGAAAGCTTTGTATAAGTAATGGTGTCTTGTGTTATGTTTATTTTTATGTTTTTTTTATTTATATTATTAATTTTAAATACATTTTATTTTTAAACAATGTCATTCTTTAGTAAGTATTTTATTAAAAGATAATAACTAAAGAAGTAATTGCTTTTTAATTTGTTTAGTACAAATCTATCTAAAAAAGAGCTTATTAGCACGCCTATTTGACTAAGGAAATAAGTCATGGAAGTGGTTTGATAAGTGTGATTGTAGGAGAAAGAGGACTCGGCTTTCACAGTGGTTAAAAAACAAAGGGAAAAAGAATATACAAGAGCGTGAGGGGGGTGTGTCTATTGAATAAAGATAACCCAACCGCAGCTACAGTGATCTTTTTACAAGACAACCATCAAGTCGAAAATGCAAGAAAATTAATTTCTTTTTAATTATATTTTTTTATTATGGTCGGCTTTGTGCCCCTAAATGGCGTGCCCCCCCCCCCCCCCCGCACTGCGGGGTCTGGCGGCACTGTAGTTCCGCCCCTGCCTAGTTGGTATCTTACTCAACCGAACCCAGTCTAGTACCTTATAGCTCAACCGTAGGAAACTAATAACTAACATACTTCGTCACTCAGATCAAATTAATGCATACTGACAGGTAGAGGAATGCATTCTGAATAAAATAACATTCCCCATGTAACGGCAAACGAAAAAGGCGGCTCTTGGGCAGTGGCAAACAAGGAATAGTCGCCATGGTGCTGCTTACATTGAGGCTGTGGTGAGTGTTTTAATCCTATATGAAGTTGTTTTGCTTTACAGTATAATATTTTAATGACTTTTGAAAATAAAACTACACAATTATTAATCATTGTGCATGGAACTGGAGAGCCACACCATCAGGTAGCCGCAGGTTGCCGGCCCTGCGCTAAAATATTAAGTGAGACTTCAGCAAATACTCAGATTTTTTTTTTTAATTATGTCTCAGACTTGTAATTTTTTCTCAGCGAGCCTTTACGTTGTCCCTAAGGCCTCCGCTGTTCTATTACTTTGTTCATCATACGACATACGAGGGCTGGTGTAGGTTTACATGTTCAAATATTCTACTACCACTCACTCATACTTAATATACATATAAATATACATACATATATACATAGTTTTACGTGTACGTTCTGAAAGAGAAAGAGGTTTATTTGGGGGGGGGGGGGGGTGTGGGGTGATAATCAAACCCGCAAAAGAGGGGGGGGGGGTTATGCAGAGGCGTAGCGACCCTTCCTGGCGCCCGTGGACAAACTTTCAATTTGGCGCCCCCGTCGGGATCAACCTTTCAGATTTAGATTTGCACCCCCCTCAAATTTTCGATTTGCACCCCCCCCCCCCTTCAAACTTTCGATTTGCACCCCCCTCAAATTTTTCTCTATATATTTTGCTATATTTTGCCTTGGTGTCACCCCCCTAAATGGTGTCACCCGGTGCGGCCCAACCCCCCCCCCCTTCCCTACGCCTATGTTGATCATATTCTGACCCCTCTGACCGTTTTTGTACACATGCAGCAGCAAAATGCTGCTACAATAATCCGAATGTTCACATATCACTGCCAAATGTAGAGAATTTTAAATTTCATCTGATTTGAGAGAGATAAACCATTCGCTTGGTTTCCCCAAGTTGTAGACATTAAGAATTTGTGAACGGTTTATGTTCAATTCACAAGTAAACAGATCCTCTAAGATAAATTCATCGAGTCGACGTTCTGATTTTCCTTTTATCAACACACGTAATGTGTTTTGGGGATGCCGCCCAGGTGCGGTCCCCGAAAGCGTGATTTTTTTGAAGAGTGTACTTACAGGTACAGGGTTGGGTCTCTCCTTTTGTGACACATCTCCGGATTTTCTCCCACTTTGAAGAACATTTACAGTTTCATTTGAATATGTATCTGTTACGGGTGTTGACACAGGCCAGCTAGTTGTTTGCGTGGTGTCCGTATTATCTTCAGGACAGAGCGAAGGCCAGCTGAGGTTTTTTGAAAGTCGTGTCTGTCTGGTTTCGGCCACCTTGGATTCTGTAAATACGAATATTTTTTTTTTACAAGTTTAATAGAACTCCTTCCACTGTGTGGATAGGTTGCATGTTAAAAAAAAATGACAATGTAATATATAGTATAACATTAAAAAGATTTACAATGTCTTGCTATCCCTTCTGATTTCTTTGTTCCGTTTTTCTTTGATTTCTTTGTTCCGTTTTCTTGGTTCCATTTGTTTCTTGTTTTTGTTTCCGGTTTGCTATGACATAAAATACATATAACATGACAAAACATGATCGCTTATCGTCCTTTAGCCTTTGTTCTTGCGAGTGATACAACTTGGTTGGGTAGTGGTTGATTCTTAGTTGGTAGTTGTACTTTGGGAGTGTTAGAGAAGGATGTTCCGCAGTTGAGGCGTTGATGGTAGAGTTGAATCGATGAGGTATGATGCGTTGGTGAAGCGGCGAGTTTCGTGTGTTGTCTTTGATAGTAGTATTGTTCGATGGAGTGGAGCTTGGAGAGAGTAGCGGAGTTGTGTTGTAGTCTAGTAGTTGAGGTGGGCGATGTGTCGATGAAGAGTGATGTTTTCCTGATATGCTGAGTCGAGGATTGTAGATGTGAAGACTTTGAGCTTGGTCAGGTAGTTGAGATGAGTAGAGTAAGGTTGTTGACGAGTGTTTATTTTGGGTAAGTTGAGTTGGTTTTGAGAGATAATTAATTCCTTTGCAGGTATTTGACGGAGCCTCCCACCTAAGACGTCTCCTAGGTTGGTGTCGCCAAAATAGTGGCAAAGTAGTTAGTAGTGGCGTGATTGCGTGGTTGATCTTGAGAGATGAGTTTGATTTGTTGGCGATTGTGACGGACCTCCCACCTAAGATTTCTCCTAGATGGGTGTCGTCAGGCTGAAAAATAGAAGATTGAAAGTTAGCCACTCGTACATTTGAAGCCACCCAATACAAGTACTGGGTGACTCATCTCGAGGGCATGTGCGCTTCGAGGGATGTGTGGGTGCAACCCCACAGCGGTCGTTGGCGATAGTTGCAATAGCGTGAGTAGTTGAGTTATCGAATGTTCTCGAATGTTATCGAATGACCGCCTCTCGGCCCCGGCAGCCAGGTCTAAGGGGGACTGACCCACCAAATGGCTAAGATCCATGTAGATCCATAACAGATACTACACTTTGATCTTAGCCAAAAGGCCGAGAAGCCAATTTTAATAAACAAAGCTGTTGAGGTTACGGTTTGCGATAATTAGGAAGTGTAATAAACAAAGCTGCTTAGATTCTAAATAATATGTAATTGAAATCAATGCTTACGGAATTTTTCTTGGTATTAATATTAAAGGTGGTTGATATAAGTAACATCTAATTATTCGATTGCCAACTAACAATTACTAGAAGTTGTAATTAACACTTTTTATTAATTACCTGAGATTTTAAATACTTTTATTGTAATTTATATTTCTATAATTTATTCTAACGTTTGTTTACTTGTTTTTGCTTGAAAATATATTATTTTTTCCCATTTCTTTATATTGTTTAATTTTATAATTACCTCCCTTAAAAAATTCAATGTTTGTTTTCTCCCCTAACAAAATAGTTACACGCGCGAGATATTTTGACTCAAACAAAAGACGAGAGCAAACTGCTGTGAACTGTGTTACATCTTGGTGCACTCTCGGGACTAATACTAATATTCTGTGTCAGTTTTTCATTCCATGTTAGGTGGGGTGGGGGGTGGGGAGTGTGTGATGGAATCTAGTAAGGGGGAGTTGAATGTTTGAGTGATTTTGGTGGAGACTATTTTTGTATCGAGTTTAGATTTGGGAGATTTTTGGTTTGGGAGAGTTTAGTTTGCGAGAATATAGTGTGGGAGAATTTAGTGTGGGAGAATTTAGTGTGGGAGAATTCAGAGTGGGAGAATTTAGTATAGGATAATTTAGTGTGGGAGAATTTAATGCGGTATAATTTTGTGTGGAAGAATTTAGTGAGCGATAATTTAGTGTCGGAGAATTCAGTTAGGCAGAATTTAGTGTGGGAAAATTTAGTGTGGGCGAAATTATTGTGTTGTGTTGTAGTGAAGGCAAGGGATATAATTTGAATTGATGTGTGTACAATTATATCTACTGTTGGTGTGAGGGGGTTTACTGTGGGTATGTTAGTTGAGTGGGGGTGTTAAGTATTAGTAGGAGTGTGTTTGTTTTGTGTGGGGGGAAGGGGATTAGTGGGCGCATTATGTGTGTGGTGGGATTAGTGGACGCATGATGTGAGTAGGTATACGGGATTAATTCAGGTGTGGGGATCAAAGTTTCTTCTTAGTCTCCGCACCCCCCCCCCCCGCCACCTTCACCTACCGCGAATGAAATAGATTTTTTTAAAGAAAGTATATACTTTTTCCCCCCACCCCGGAAGAAAAAGTCTGAAATAAACAGTGTGATTGACTCTGCTATAATACACAAGAGGAAAAAGAAAGCGCATTTCTTCTGTCCAGACATCCAGTGTACATTTCTTCTGTCCAGACATCCAGTGTACATTTCTTCTGTCCAGACATCCAGTGTACATTTCTTCTGTCCAGACATCCAGTGTACATTTCTTCTGTCCAGACATCCAGTGTACATTTCTTCTGTCCAGACATCCAGTGTACATTTCTTCTGTCCAGACATCCAGTGTACATTTCTTCAATCTTTCTCGCGGGTCAGAGTTGTTGCCCTTCAGGGTGTGGTCTATAATCAGCCTTCGGATCATCTATCTATTTATATAATTCTCTTCGTGGGGACCATGCGAAACACCACGTAAACGCACGCCGTTACTCCCCCGCTCTCTAGGCATATAGCTACCACCCCTACCAGTCTGGTGAGCTGTGGTTCACTCTAAATGTTTACATTCGTTGAGCCGGGTCATTTTAGTTCTGAAACTAAGAGGAGGTAATAACAAGTTCAGCTTGATCTTTTCATTGTAGTCTGTAAACTGCCGTCCCTGACAGCTGCTTTCACTGAGGCGTGAAGGGGGAAGGGACGGTAGTGTCGAATGCACAAATTATAAATTACTGAAAGGTAGAAAATAAAACAACTAAATAGCGGCATATGATACGCCGCGGGTCGGCTCGTGTTACTTATTACGTTACTTGTGTAACGTTGCTTTTGTTAGCCCTATATCTAAGACTAAATAGTAAGGGGAAAAACATGTCTTAAACCCTTTATGTTAACGAGCTTTTACAAGCGCTAAAACGGGTTGGCGGGTGCTGACTCGTTGTCACCTTCATTAACTTTTGCTGCTTTTGATGTTTTCTCCGGTACCAGACCGTGTACCGATCTATCAGTTTAGTTAGCGGGCGTACTACATACTAGACCACACTGTCCAGTTGTGATAACATTTAACACATCTTGGGGATACGGGGTCTGTAAAAAAACGTCTGGCAACAATGAGGATATGCTGTGGAGGGGGGAAGGGAATGAGTGTAAAAAAGAGGGACTTTATTTGTGGACGACAAAGGACAGATTCAATTCCGTACCACGTTTAGAAAAGAAAAAGGTACTCTAGGATTACATAGCTAACTTATCAACCATACTTTACATATTCTCAACTTTATTTTTAGATGTAGTATTCGAAAAAATCAATCACACTAACATAACAAAAGCAACTCAATTAGCACCCGACTCAAAGGTCTCTAACTCAGAAAGTCCCCCCCCCCTCCTTATGCAATCGTTATTTGAGTGTGTGTGGGTATCAAGCAAATAAATATAGGTCTTTGTTTACAAAGGTTTGTTTTATTCTTTAGCTAGATAAACTCATGGGATATGAAATAAATGAAGACTATCAGTGTACACATTCAGCTTGTTACAATAGAATGAACACACTCGTAAAATGTTGTGTTTTTATCTAATATTTCTTATATTAATAACATTTTGGATCCCGCACAGTCTACTTGGTGAATTTAATCAACCACTGTTCCATTAATAATATCCACCTTTGGCTTATAATGTTTAAGACAGCTTAGATACATCTTTATTTTACATTTTAAATAGACCTAATCGCCTAATAATATAATACAAATATAACGGAATACAAAAGCGGAGAAAGGTAGTATCGATATCGCTAATACTTAGGCCTACGGGTTCTATTTTGTTAGTCGGGTTTTACAGCTTGTAAACGTCTGAAGAAGAAAGTAAAAACATGTGTGAACATAATATTAAAAATGTACCGACTCACACTAAATTTAAATTCAAGTCTGAATGTTTTCTTTTTTTAATTGATCAAAATACCAACGGATATAGCGACAAAACATCAGCGATACCGCTTCTCTCGATTTTTAGATTTAAGCCTCTACTATAATTACGAAAAAGATGATCTTCGTTTTTAAAAAAAATTAAACTAAAAATCGTAGTCTTACTAAAATCAACCTTGGTGTCATTATTTTTAGTTGTAAATCATTCTATGAATAACTTAATTGTAACTTTGTGTTGAATTATCGTATACCTAATTCAATCATTAGTAGCACGTAGTATAGGCCGCAACATATTAGCTCCTCATACAATTTTTACAATTTTAAAAAGGTTAATTTATTATCTTTGAATCTACTCATTTACTAGTTTACCTATTAACATTCTTTAAGAAAAAAATGTATAAAAATTGGTGACATAATTCCTATGAAATGAAGGAACATAATAATGCGATATCGATACCGCTAATAGGGTACCTAGTTTGTGAGACATTTTGCATAGTCTGCTAAACGGATAAACCTAAAATAAATATGCTAGTTAGAAGGCTTAATAAAAAATGAAGATAATCCCACTAAAAACAGAGTTAGTCACAATGTTTTACTATTTTAAGTACATTTTTAAAAACTCACCTTTTAAACTCAATATGAGATTAACAAAAACAAGTAAAAAGTTGAAATAAAATTATACGGCGGTAACGGTCAATAACCGCTGCTAATATGAAGGGCATATATCATTGGAATCAAAATCGCGTTCTATCATTTTTTAAACGGTTAACATAGCGATGCGAACGACTACATTTGACTTATTACAGCAACTATTAACATAATATGGTAATTATTATGCGAGTCTTCAGAACACGCAGTAAATATGCAGATACAAGAACTATCTATTCAAGGGGTCGGCAACCTATTGAAGCGGAAGAGCCAAAAGTTACAATTTTCAAAATTTCCCTGGTTTTAAAGAGCCACTAAAAATTTTTTTATTTCAAATATTTTTTTTTTTATTAAGATTATTAGTATTTGTTCAAGGAGCTGGAGAGCCGCATCTGGATAAAAAGAGAGCCGCCATAAATCTTCTTTGTATAAATATTACAGCTGGTTGATAATTGTGACTACTTTTTTTTTGTATTAACAGCTAACACATTAATTGGAGTTGTAATTCACATGTTTTGATAATTACGAAAAGTTTAAATACTTTTCTTGTAACTCAATATTTTCTATAATTTATACTAACTTGTGTTCACTTTTTATTTCTTTCAATATATTTTAATATAATTTTTTCTTCTTTAAATAGTTTAATTAAATAATTATTTCCCTTTATAAAAAAACATTCTTTGTTTTATCCCCTGACAAAAAAGTTCTACGAGCGAGATATTTTGACAGAAACAAGACGACAGCAAACCGCTGTGAACTGTGTTACACCTTGGTGCACTCTTGGGACTAGCACCAATGTTCTGGCGGGGGGGGGGGGGAGGGGAAGTGTGTGATGGAATCAAGTAAGGGGTTAGTGAATGTTTGGATGATTTTGGCGGAGACTATTTTTGTATCATGTTTACATTTGGGAGATTTTTCAGTGAGGGAGAATTTAGTGTGGGAGAATTTAGTGTGGGATAATTTAACGTGGGAAAATTTAGTGTGAGAGAGTTTAGTATGCGAGAATTTGGTGTGGGGGAATTTAGTGTGGGGGAAATTAGTTTGGGAGAATTTAGTGTGGGAGAATTTCGCGATTATTATTGTGTGGGATTGTGTTTATGGATGGCTCTTTATTCCTGAATAGGTTTAGTGCATGTTTGAGTGTAGCATTGTTGAGTGTAGGGGGTACTCATCTAATGGTCCCGTCGATTTTGTCGTCTTCATGAAGTAAGAACTGCAATGTATATGGACCGTGTGTTTTGCATGTGTTGTCCATTTTGGTGACGTCAGGGGCTTGTGAGGAGAAGTACCAGGTGTCAGCTCTGCCATAGTTGAGTAGATTTTTAAAAAAAATTTTTTGTCTTGGACATGTAATTTACAGCGTCAGTTGTGTGTGTTCGCTTTAGTATTACAGTTTTCATCATCGGCTTGTGAGGACTGATACAGATTTACAATAGTAATATTTCTTTCTTACTTGTAACCTACTTTCATTCATTTAAGATGGTTTACTTATACATAGATCTAATACAAAACGTCTAAATATAAAAAAAAAATTAAAAAAAAACCAACCTGAAAATGCAAATGTGTAATTAAATGATGATTCAAGGGATGTCTGTTCCCTCGGCTTGGTGGGTGAGGAGGGGGGAGAGGGGGGTGGAATTTGGGTTTTTAAGTAGAGCTTAAATAAATTTGTGATTACAGAGAATTTCAATGATGCAAATTTTAAGCAATTGGAAAAGTTAAGTTATTAGAACGAGACGCATCAAAGCAAACATTCTTCCCTTTCAAACATCTATATCTATACAGTCCTGTAACAGTTTTTTTTTTAATTCAATTGTTTTAAACATTTAAATCAGTAATAATAATTTGTTTGAACATCAATTGCATATATAATAATCAAATAAATATTTGAGAAAATAAAATAGCATAAGAACTAGACTAAAATAAGGTGTGCAAACTCGGCTTCTCTTGACTGTTTAGTTTACTGTGCTCAGTCCTTAGCTGCGGTGTCAAAAGTTCACATTGTAGTCACCCATGGACAGAAATAGAAACGACCGTGGGAGAAGTGTCTCTGTAATACTCATACTGATCTATCATTCCAAAAATTTCCATGACATAAAATTGACACTTGGCGAGAGGGCACAATACCTTGAAATATCCGCCAGTCCGGTTGAGTGGGGGGAAGTGTGTGTGTGGGGGGGGGGGGGGGGGGGTGAGGTGTGTATCTCTTTCTACCATTCATGTTTTGCACTTTTAAAAACCTGGGAAACAGAAGACTGTTCTAATGTTAATTTACTTGTGGGCTGATCGAGTGATGTTTTGCTTGAGACTGTCTAAATTAAAATTAATACTTTATTTATTTCTTTCCTGTATATTTCTTTTTTTCTCAGTTAAGTGAGAGTTCCCAGTCTATGTCTTAGCTTTGCTTGAAATATTTCTTTTAACTCGATGTCCGTGTATTTTGTGAAAAAATATCTGACTTTATTCCTAATTTGCCATATAGTCGATCTATAAATAGCCGTTGCTACTAGTCTGTTTTCGTCTTCTGTTCTTTGTCTAGTCGTGTTAATTAAATTAAGTGTGATTGCTTTATTTGTTGTGGCTGTTTGATTGGTGGTGTTTAATATTTTCGCAAGTGTTTGCTTTGCTTTCTGTACTAATATACAATCTAAATAAATGTGTTTCTCAGTTTCTTGTATATTTTGTTTACACGTTTGACATGTTATTTTAACATTTTGATTTGAGTTTGTATTTCGTGAAACTGGAGTTGTATTAAAAAATCAGTCTGTATGATACTTCCCTTTCTTTTGGTGTAATGCATTTATTATGTAGGTTTCTAAATGTATCTTTAATGTCTATTATATTGTGATCCCTGGCCCAACTAATTCTCGTGTATAAGGGTGTCGCTTGTTGTTTGATTAGGTTGTCGTATATTTTTTTTGTGTCTTCCCCAATAATACTTTTGTTTCCTTGGAATGTTGGTAGCGATTCTTTATAAAAGCTGCCTATGTCATTTCCCCCATAGTGTGGTGTTATGATGTTTAATTTTAAAATGCTCTTTATGTTTAACCAAATGTAGTATTGTGCTAATGGATGATAATGTGGTTCTATCCTTATTCTATGCAGGTGTTTTAATCGGAAGGTGTTTATTTTAGTTTGAACGTCGTGTAGCCCTATACCTCCATTTAATTTATTTTGTATTAAGGTTTTGTGGCTAATGTTTCTAATCGTATTTTTGAAAATGAACTCTCTAATGTGCTTGTTTGTTTTTTTAATAAATGAGTTGGGTATTGTAGAGTTCGTCGCTACGAAAATTATTTTTGGAATGAGATATCTGTTTCCTAATGCAGCTCTGGCAAAAATGGTTGTATTGCAGTATTGGTATTTTTCCAGATTGTGATTTATTTTATTTTTCAGTGTGGTCCAAGTTTCTTGGTCGTTTATTGTGGGATCGCTAGTATAGGTTATTCCATAAATTCTGAGTTTGTCAGTTATTGTTATGTCTATGTGATAGTTATCTTTACCTTTCCATTTACCTATACCCATTACTTTTGATTTTTCTGCGTTTATTTTTCCCCCGCTCCCTTTCCCAAAGTTGTTGAATTTTTCTATTACAGTCTGTATTGCTTTTTCTGTTTGTACTAAGAAAGTAGTGTCGTCTGCGTATGCAAGTATTTTCTTGCCTACCGTGTTTGGAATGTACAGTCCTTTAATCGAGTTGTCCTGTCTAATGTTTTCTAGTAGGGGTTCTAAGCTTAGGATGTATAAAAAAAAAAAAAAAAAAAAAAAAATAAATAAATACGCAGATATAATTATAAGAACATGTAGTGCACCTTCATCCACAACATCGCTTTATCAATCTTCTTGGTATAAATATTATAGCTGATTGATACTAGTGTTTGCTCATTATAGGATTAATATCTAACATTTATTAGGAGTTTTAATTAACATTTTATTATTAATCACCAAATTTTTTAGATATTTTTCTTGAAATTTATTTTTTTCTAATTAATTTTAACGTTTGTTTACTTGTTTTTGTTTTAATTTATATTAATTCTTTTTTATTTCTTTTTATCGTTTAATTTTATAATTACCTCCCCATAAAAAAATTATTGTTTGTTATTTCCCCTGACAAAAAAAGTTCTACGCGCGAGATATGTTGACAGAAACAGAAGACGACAGCAAACCGCTGTGAACTGTGTTAGGGGTCATCCATAAATGACGTCACACTCGTAGGGGGAAGGGGGCGTCCGTAATTTTGTGACGATGTTTGATGAGGAAGAGGGGGGGGGGGGGGGTTCAGATGTTGCGACGTCACATTTTTACATTATAAAAAAGCAATGTTAGAAAACGAATTTTAGACGTTATTTTGCGTTTTAAATAACTGTTTTAATAAATTGTAGGGCATGTGCACTTTGATCTTAGCCAAAGAGCCGAATTGAAAATTCTGTATGTATGTAATTATGTTTGTCGTGGATACGCAATAGATTTTGTTGTTTTTTTTTTAATAGAATTCCTTACACGCAGTTCACTCCTCGGAGCTAGCTGTGTGGAAAGGTTGCATGTTTAAAATATACATAGTATTGCATACAATTATAGTTAAGCATGTCATACAATTTTGAGTTTCCATTATAACAAAACGTTTAAATCTTTAATTGTCTACTTCTTTCCCTTCTGAGCTGTGAAACTGTACTCTTTTACCTTATGGCTTTCTCTCTCGATTTCTTTCTGAGACAAGAGATTTGAATGGTGAGCTAATAAGTGATGATGAATGCTTTTTTCTGGGAGTTTTTTATCACAAAAGCAGCAACTGAAGTTAGTTTCGCTGTTGTGTTTTTCAGTGTAGTGTCGATGTAAGTCATTGTGGGTTTTTGCATCATTACAGAAGTTGCATTGTTTGAGATAAGTGTGTTCTGTTCTTTCGTGATTTAGTACTTCCTTAACTGTTTGGTACGAGCTGGGGCAGAAGCTGCATGTTAGGTGATCGTGGATTAGTTTCTCGATTTTTTTAATTTAGTTATTTTTCCTTGTTCTGTGGGACTCGTTTGATTTTTCCTTTTTGTTGACGAGGCGGTTTCTATTTCTGAATCCGGGTCTGTTGCTTCTGTCTCTGGGTCTTTTGCTGCGTCCTTGGTTGGAGAGTTTTGGATTTTGCTTGATGATGGAAGCTTGTGGTTCAGGTGGCGCAGTATTTTGTGCTGAAGGTTGGTCCTTGGGCGTTGACTCTGGGTTGAAAGCTTGGTATTGGTTGGTCCAATGAATACTTGAGGAGCAGAATTGGCACGCCTGCCTTCTTCCAGCAACTGCTATAATCCTCACCCAGAAGGACAACTCCTCCCCACCCCTCTATAATCCAAGCACCCCCACTCAACTTACCCACAGTAAACCCAATCACACGTAGATTTATTTTTACGAGCTGACCCGCGACGTAGTAAAAGCCGCCATCTAGTTGTTTTATTTTCTGCTCATCAGCAATTTATAATTTGTGAATTTAACACTACCTCTCCCGCCCAGTGAAAGCTGCCGTTTACAGGTAAAGAAAAGCTCAATCAGAAATTGTTACTTCCACTTCGTTTTGAATTGTTTTATACTAAATTATCTGCCCCTAATAGCCACCACTAACCCGGCTCTACGATTGTAAACATTCGGGGTGAACCACAGCTCACCTGACAGTTTGGGGATGGGGGTGGTGGCTAAGCTGCTGGGTGTTTTCTATGGTCTCCATGAAGAGAATTATATGTATAGATACGCACAAACACTCAAATAATTTCCTTTGCCTACACTACAACACCACATTTACATAATCATTTTCCCACACTAAATTCTCCACACTAAATTCTCCTACACTAAATTCTCCCACACTAAATTCCCCCACATTAAAATCTCCCACACTAAATTCCCCCACACTAAATTCCCCCACACTAAATTCACCACACTAAATTCTCCTACACTAAATTCTCCCACACTAAATTCCCCCACACTAAAATCTCCCACACTAAATTATCCCTCACTAAATTCTCCCACAATAAAGTCTCCAAAACTAAAAATCTCCCAAATCTAAACTCGATATAAAAATAGTCTCCACAAAAATCGCCCAAACATTCAAATCCCCCATGCTAGATACCATCACAAACCTCCCCCACACCCCACACCCTACATGGAACTAAACGCTGACACAGAATATTAGTGTTAGTCCCGAGAGTGCACCAAGGTGTAACACAGTTCACAGCGGTTTGCTGTCGTCTTTTGTTTGTTTCAAAGTATCTCGCGCGTGGAACTTTTTTGTCAGGGGTGAAAATAAACAATGTTCTTTTTTTTTGAAAGTGAGATAATTATAAAATCAAACGTTAAATATAAGAGAAAAAAAGTAGTAATACATTTTGAAAAACAAACACATAAACAGACATTAGTATTAATCATAAACAATGAAATTTTAAAAAGCTTGTTCAAAACATATGGTGATTAATCACACAATGTTAATTACAACTCCGAGTAATTGTTAATGTTAATCCAATAATAAATTGTAACTAAATGTCAACCAGATGTAATATTAATACCAAGAAGATTGATTAAGGACATTAGTATTTTATCCAGTGTTTCTTCCAGACTTTTTTCTCCGGGGGGGGGGGGGGGCACTTGAAATCTTCGGGGGGGCGGTAAACTTTCTTCGGGGGGGGGGGGGGGGGGGGCGGTAAAATTTTTTTGAAGAGATGCCTGGAAGAAACTCTGATTTTGTCCCACGTTCTGACGGCGTATTTATTGAAGTCCAATTAATTGTCTTATATCAGGGGTCGGCAACCTGCGGCTCGCGAGACGCATGCGGCCCCTTGCTGACAAGATGCGGCTCTACAGCTCCTTGCACAAATATTAATAGTTATATTATTTCATTCTCAAAACTCATATATAATATCATAATGTATACAAAAACAACTTCAAGAACATTAAGAATATGTGCAGTAGAAAGTAAACGGACAGCTGACAGCAACTTGGGCACCAGGCTCAGCCACACAGCCCCGCGGCGACAATGCCATGTTTGCTACTGCCCAAGTGCCGACATTTTCAAATGATTTTAATTGGGGAATGTTATTAATGCATTACTCTGTCTGTCAATATGCATTAATTCGACGTGAGTGAAGTAGGCTCTTAGTTATAAGCTTCTTACTGTTGAGCCGGATACCAGAGGCGCAGTGACCCTTCCCGGCGCCCGGGGACAAACCCTCGATTTGCAGCCCCCCCCCCCCTCAAGATTTCTATTTACACCACCCACCCCCCTCAAACTTTCGATTTGCACCCCCATCAAGCTTTCATTTTTTTTTCCAACCCATTTTGGCGCCCACCAAGGTCGGCGCCTGGATACATATGTCCCCCCGCCCCCCCCCCCCCCCGCTACGCCACTGCCGGGCACTGGACGGTGGGGCACGAGTACCCTGTGTTCAGTGTGGGGAGGGAGATGAGCCAAGTGAGAGCCAAAGGACAGACGCGACCGATACAGTGTTATCAAACCGATATTCAAGCCAGTGAGTCAAAGTACAAACCACCCACGGAAGTAACACATAGATTCCTTCTAGACAGAATTTACGCCCTAGTGAACATGAAAATCAACAAAATAAAACACCTATTCTCAACACTACAGTTTAGCGACCATACAGCAGTTCTGACAACTTTAAAAATGAACAAACATAAAACAAACCGAAACACAACACATACTTTAAACTCAATAATACACTTTTACTAGACGAGCGCTACATCAACACTATAAAAGACATAATGCAATTTTACACGCAGTCTTCATCAAAATTTAACAAAATCCAACATTGGAAAGATTTAAAACAAGACATTAAGCGAGTATCTATTCAATATGCATGTAGCATTAATAGCGTTATGGCCCACATAGAAACAAAACTAGAAAAAAACAACTAAGTATGCTTAAGGGAAAGATCAATAACAAAGAACAAATAGACTCAAAAGAAACGGAACTTTCGAAAATACAAGAATATAAATATAGAGGGACACTATTCAGAATCAAAATAGAGCAGATAGGCTCGGAAAACCAAACACACCACACTCTCATACTAGAACAAAGCATACACAGGTCAAAACAAATCAAACAAATAATGGACGAAAACAACCAAGAGACGACTGACCCAAGAAAGATTTTAAAATCGACACGCGCTTTTTATTTAACTTATCTTCATAATCTTTTCCCCTTCGTGCCCAATACACAAATGGCAGATAAATTAAAGATCGTGTTTCAATCACATCGACATACAGGGAGATAATGTGGTCAGTACTAAGCCAAGTAACCTAAGGTGCGCCAGGTACCAATTAGAGCTGAGTGAACTCACGGAGCACAACAGAACTGAGCCCGGAACTCGAGACATTCGGACTAGCAGTAGAAAGCTTTATGTTTAGTATTATAGCTTAAAAAGTGTACTCTTACTTTTGTAATTTAGCGCTTGTGAAAGCTCGTTAATATATAGGGTATAAGACATGTATAATGAAATCCAGGGCCCAACCCTTTTCAGCCACTACTGCCATCCTGAACTTTCCTGATCAAGAATGTCCGGAACTCTACACTGCTGATTCGCCAACCATTCAAGTAACCATCCACTCAACAGGACAACCCAACCTGAGAGGACACATCCTACGTCAGCTTATTAGCGACCAACAAATCCTGCTCCTCAATTATGGAAGAGCAGATACGTGGTATTTCTCTTCGATCACCTTTGACGTCACCAAGCTTCACAATACCCACAAAACATACGGCCCCTACACACTATACTTCTCACTACACGAAAAAGACAAAATAAACGGTACCCTTAGATGGGTCCCACCCACACTTACCGATCTCACACTCATACAAGCACTACAGCCTTACAGCAACAAACAACCAATCATAAACACAATTCCTCACACCAATAACCGCAACTTTTCCATATACACTGACAGTCCAGCAACCATCCCCCACTACATACAAATAAACTACAAAAACAAATCACTCAACATTCTAATAGCCATCAAAGACAGAAAGCAAGCCTGCCAAACCTGCGCATCTACCTCGCACTGGACCAATCAATGCCATGTCCTCAACCCAGAGACAATGCCCAGGAATCAACCATCAACACAAACAGCGGCACCACCTACTCCACAACCTCCCATGCCAGGCAGTCACCAAAATTCTCCCATCAAGGACGTACCATCAAACCCCAAAACACCGCCCAAAAAACAGCCACCAGCACAAAAACCAGCGCCACTCGCCCAGCCAGCACCAATACCTAGCAGCCAACAAGCAAACACAGCCATCGAACCAACAACCCCAAGGACAAACACAACGGATCCAACAACCATCAAATCAACTACATCAAAAATACTCTTACCAGATTTTGCATCACCACTCGCGCTGAGCCAGAACACTTTTACGTTCACAGCGACGCCAAACTCTACCAACCCCAATCAAAATGTAAATATGAGTGACAGCACAAGCTCAAAAAGGAAAAAGAAAGTTAGCCCCACAGAAGAAAAGAAAATAACAAAAAGTAAAAAATTATTTCATGACTTCAAACACTGCAGGTTCTGCTTAGAACAATGTAGATCATCCAGGGAAAGGGAAAAGCACGAACGAGAAATCCACTACAGATGCTTACAGTGTGGTCTTTGTGCAGACAAAGGGTACTACCCAGACATATACACACACTTTGCAGAAAACCATCAAGAAGAAACGATGTATGACTGTAGAGATTGTAACTTATCCCTCACATGCGAGCACTATTGCGCCTACGCTTGTTTAAAAAAAGGCTATACAGTAAAGGCACGATGGGCAACAATAATCGTTGAATTAATCGAATCAGGCGCATCCTCTGGCGCCCCGCCAGGGGTAATTTGGCGCCCCGGGCTAACCCGTGAGCACCATTTCAAACAGCAGGATGGGCCTTGGATAAAGGGGTTGCTAAAGTCGCTCACAAAATTGCAGGGTGCAATTTGGCGCCAATGGATATCCCCCCGAGCACTAAGCGCCTACGTTAGTTTTAAAGAGCACCCTACAATATTGATAATGCGGCACACGACATTCGAACTAGGGGCCGTACGCGGCGCCCCTGTGATAGTGTAAGTGGGTTCACTAGAGCGCCACTTTCTGTCCCTGAAACTTAGGCGGCGAGTGATTAACGGTGATATTACGGTGAGTGAATAACTTACACTCAAGGCTTCCATACAGTGCTGGGTGGTATTATAGGTAAACCCATGTCCTGATAAATATGATCCAAGCACAGGCATTGTTTACATTTAAATAACTCAGTTTTAGAAAACAAGGAAGTACATTGAAATAGGGAGTAACTAAATATTCTAATAGAATAGCGAGTTTTTATTGTTTATATTTATTATTGTATCGTTCAATACCGTGTGTTGCAGAACAATATTTTTATGAGTTTTGAAAATAAAATAATTATTGATACATTTGTGCCAGGAGCTGAGGAGCCGCAACTTGTAATCAAGGGAGACGAATGCGGCTCGCGAGCCGTGGGTTTCCGACCCCTGTCTTAGGTGGGTGTCGTAAAGCTGAAAAATAGAAAATTAAAAATTAGCTACTCGTACACTTAAAGCAGGGGTCTCCAAACTACGGCCCGCGGGCCGGATGCGGCCCGCGAAGTCCTCTCATCCGGCCCGCGTAGATCTTTTTGTCCACGGAAAAAACGTGTGTTGGTGATGATGAGGAACTTTGCGCAGAAAAATTAAAGACATGCCTGGAAGAAACTGGCCCCGAACTGAAATTTGATAGTTAATGCGGCCCTCGAACTGAAAAGTTTGGAGACCCCTGACTTAAAGCAACCCAATACAAGAAATGGGAAAAGATAAAATTATTTTATGGCAAATAACCTTACAACCCAACAAACAGTATCACATGAGTTTTCTTGGTATTTATAGTACAGCTGGTTGATACTATTGACTACTTATTGTTGGATTAGCAAATTACAATTACTAGGTGTTTCGATTAACATTTTGTAATTAATCACCTAAAGTTTAAAATAATTTCCTTGTAATTTAATTTTTTATAATTAATACTAACGTTTTTTTAATTTTTTTTAGTTTCTGTATGTATTAATTATTTTTTCTTTTCTTTTTATCTTTTATTTATATAATTACCTTCCATTACAAAAATAATTGTTTGTTATCTCCCCTGACAAAAAAGTTCTACGCGCGAGATATTTTGACAGAAACAGAAGACGAGAGCAAACCGCTGTAAACTGTGTTATACCTTGATGCACTCTCGGGACTCACACTAATAATCTGTGGGCATTTCACCCCCACACATTTGTTGTTTTTCACAGATTTCGTTTACATTTGTACAATAGTGAATTACAAAAATAGGTAAATAAGTAAATGAAAACATATTCGAAACTTATGTTTTGGGGGTGGTGGGGTCGTTGGAACAGTTAAAAGGGATGTCATATCTGAGGGTGATGTGGACAGAGAGGGGGGGCGGGGTGGGGTAGAGTGTCTGACGAGCCATGGAGAGAGTGTCTGCGTGTGTTTAAGGCAAGCCAAGCGTCAAAATCTGTGCTGTGTGATCTAACTGCTGATGTGTAACTATTTATAGTGTGTGTATGTTTGGGGGGGGGGGGTGACGAATAAATTGCTGTGTGAGCGATTTAGCGGGAGAGTGAAAGTTTGTTATGTTTAAGTCGGTGTTTATGTTTATTTGGATGTTTAGTACCGACAGGTTAGGGGTGGGTAGGCGTGTAGCTATCACGGGGTGTGGGAATACAGTGGAGTTTTAAAGGTAAAAAATTGGTTAACAGTGTTCTCATAAAAGAGTTATTTAAGTTAACAAAACAACTGTAAGTTATAATGTGGGGGTAATAAAATAAATAAAAAGGGAGTAGGGGTCATTGGGGTCATTTTGAAAGTTGTGAACCAAGGTAACGTACGTAAACGATATTAGTAAAATAGCGACAAATGTTGACTTTACAATATTTGTTTGTAAGCTGTGTAAATAAAGCAATACACCAGGGGTCGGCAACCTTTTGAAGCGGAAGAGCCAAAAGTTACAATTTTCAAAATTTCCCTCGTTTTAAAGAACCACCAAAATTTTTTTTATTTCACATATTTTATTTTTTTATTAAGATTATTAGTATTTGTTCAAGGAGCTGGAGAGCCGCATCTTGAAATCAAAGGAGCCGCATGCGGCTCGCGAGCCGCAGGTTGCCGACCCCTGCAATACACATATAAGCAACAAGATGCAGTTTAAAGATGCGGAGGTAAGTTAATTAAATAATCTTCTTGGTATAAATATAAAAGCTGGTTGGTACTAGTGACTACTAATTATTGGATTAACAACTAACAATTACTAGGAGTTGTAATTAATATTCCGTTATTAGTCACCAAACGTTTTAAACTGTTTTTTATAACTTAATTTTTTATAATTAATATTAACGTTTGTTTACTTGTTTTTATTCAGTATATATTAATATTTTTTTCTTCTCTTTTTATCGTTTAATTTTATAATTATTTCCCTTTAAAAATTTATTCTTTGTTTTTTCCCCTGACAATAAGTTCTACGCGCGAGATATTTTGACATAAACAGAAGACGACAGCAAACCGCTGTGAACTGTGTTACACCTTGGTGCACTCTCGGGACTAACACTAATATTCAATGTCATTGTAGGGTGGGGGGGAGGTGTGTGATGGAATCTAGTGAGGGGGGGGGGGGGTTGAATGTTTGGGTGATTTTGGTGGAGACTATTTTTGTATCGAGTTTAGATTTGGGAGATTTTTAGTGTGGGAGAATTTAGTGAGGGAGAATTTAGTGTGGAAAAAAATTTAGTGTGGGACAATTTAGTGAGGGAGAATTTAGTGTGGGAGAATTTTGCAGTCTAGCGTAAAATCGAGTAAAAT
The DNA here is from genome assembly GCF_028476545.2 of Physella acuta. NCBI lineage: Eukaryota > Metazoa > Mollusca > Gastropoda > Physidae > Physella > Physella acuta. The sequence continues at coordinate 226,936 of NW_026732523.1, read as the reverse complement.
TTCCCTTTTCGCACCTAACGGTCCAAGCGGCAAGTCAATTAGAGTTTTTCTCTTTACATACTTTCAACTTCATTTTTAGATTTAGTATTCGAAAAAATCAATCACACTAACTTAACAAAAGAATCAACTCAATTAGCACCAGACTCAAAGGTCTTTAACTCAAAAAGTCCCCCCCCCCTCCTTATACAATCGTTATTTGAGTGTGTGTGGGTATCAAGCAAATAAATATAGGCCTTTGTTTACAAGGGTTTGTTTTATTCTTTAGCAGGATAAACTAATGGGATATGAAATAAATGAAGACTATCAGTGTACACATTCAGCTTGTTACAATAGAATGAACACACTCGTAAAATGTTGTGTTTTTAACTAATATTTCTTATATTAATAACATTTTGGATCCCGCACAGTCTACTTGGTAAATTTAATCAACCACTATTCAATTAATAATATCCACCTTTGGCTTATAATGTTTAAGACAGCTTAGATACATCTTTATTTTATATTTTAAATAGACCTAATGGCCTAATAATATGATACAAATATAACGGAATACAAAAGCAGCGGAGAAAGGTAGTATCGATATCCCTAATACTTAGGCCTACGGGTCTATTTTGTTAGTCGGGTTTTACAGCTTGTAAACAACTGAAGAAGAAAGTAAAAACATTTGTGAAATCACATTAAATATGTTCACACTAAATTCAAATTAAGTTTGAATGTTTTTCTATATTAGTTGATCTAAGTGAGTTCCGTTACGTGACGTCAGACAAATCAACCGCGAGATTATCACGTGATTCTGTGCACGCGAGACTCATGTGTAAAACGTCATCAAATTGTGTGACACGTCATCACTCAGGTGACCTAGGACACCACGCGACAAAAATCTGGTCAAAAATTAGTTGACTTTGGATGAAGAGCTCTACCAACGACTGTCTTGACGGGAGTAAACTGTATGGTTCGCGACGAGAATTGTCTAATGTCGAGTAGCTAATTAATTAGCTAATTTAGACTTCGTCAGACATCTCGACTAACTCAGTGTTCCGGTTAGCTCCGTGATTCGATTCACTAAGTGTTCCGGCTAACAGGTCTGGCTAAGTGTTCCGACTACCGGGTCCGGCTATCTTGCCACGTGTCAAACAGATCCGGTTACCGACCTTGTTATCACCGCGCTGATTGTGTTTCTCACCCGGCTGGTCAATGATTGATGCACGTGCTACTGGGGTGTACTCACGCCGCGCTAATCCGTGTACCCGTGCGATACCCTCTAGAGAGCGTTTGGTAATTTCTTTTTGCGTTAAGACCTGCTGAAGAATTAGGGAGAGGCAGGGGTGGGTGAAGTGGGGGTGAAATGCCCACAGATTATTAGTGTTAGTCCCGAGAGTGCACCAAGGTGTAACACAGCTCACAACGGTTTGATGTCGTCTTCTGTTTCTGTCAAAATATCTCGCGCGTAGAACTTTTTTGTAAGGGGAAATAACAATTGATTTTATAAAGGGAAGTAATTAGTTAATTAAACGATAAAAAGATAAGAAAAAATAATTAATACATATTGAAACAAAATCAAGTAAACAAAAAGTTAGTATTAATTATAACAAATTTAACTACAAGGAAAATATTTAAAACTTTTGGTGATTAATAATAATATGTTATTCACAACTCCAAGTTATTGTTAGTTGCTAATCCAATAATAAGTAGTCGATAGTATCAAGCAGCTGTAATATTTATACCAAGAAAATTGATTAAATAATTCTTACTACAGTGTGCGTTATCGCGAATTTATATTAATTTTTATATTATATGACATTATAATTTAGCACCAAGATGGCTGCTAGAGAAAATAGTAAATGAACTTTGTTGCATCTGATGAAAACATCGCTAGTCTTTATTTATTACTGAAAAGTTTTAATACATTTATTTAAAAACAGATGTGATGACAGTTGTATTTCAAAGTTCTAATATAAACAAAATAATTCCATAATGGATAAATCCAACACTTTTACCTGTAATGATGGTAATAAATCTAAAAACAAATTGAATTCAGATGCCAAGTCTCTTCTTCACAATGTCATACGTCATACAGATAGTCATAACAGGCACATGGAAGAGGCTGAGATGTGGCAACTCCATTTGAAAATAAAGGGAAAAATCAATCTACTATGTAAAAATCATGAGCGAAAAAAAGATACTCAAGAATTTAAAGATGTCAAGATAGAAAATTCATTTTTATTTGATGACAGACAGGATGACTTAGGGTGGAAGAAGAGGAAGTCAAAAAAAGCCCACATGGATGACTCAGAAGATAGAAATGTTGGAGAGGCTTCTAACAGTACTTACTGGATGAGACAGTTATATAAATTTGAAGAGAATGATCCTGACAGATGGGGACACAGAGGTTATAAAGAGCTGTACCCTGGAGATTGTGAAAGTGATGGTGATCAGAAGAAAACAAAGAAAAAAAAGAAAAAGCAGAAAAAGAAAAAAAAAAGATAAGGATTGTAACTGTCCAGTTTGTAAAAAGAAGAAGAAAAAGAAAGCTACAAAAACTATTAGTAGGAAAGAGGATAAAAAGCTTAAAAATGAAAGAAAAAGAAAGAGACGTGATTCATTATCAAGCTTTGAAGCTGATATGAGAAAGTTAGAAGAAAAGAATTCAATAACAAAAAAAGAGAAAGTACTCTCAGGAAGATATAGCTGGAGATGAACATTTAGCTCATAAGCCACGTCACAGAAAAATGCTCAGAAGAAAGACATCATTTTAGTTTTTGTGTGGAAGTCAATGGAAGTATTTTATTAGGTTTTTTAGAGGTTGTGGTCATTAAATAAAACAAAACAAAGTTAAATTGTCAAAAGAAATCACTGGTTTAAATTAAAGATAGGACGAAATGTTCAGTACATTTTGTAAATTTTTCATTTCTTTCTAAACTTTTCATCAAACTTAGAAATTAATGATTGGTGATAAACAAAACCTTCATACTTCATTGGTTCTATTCTCAGTGTTTTATGACGTAACTTGTATTAATAGATAAGTTGGGACTTCTTATTATCATCAACAATTTTACAGCAGTTCCAAAGGTTTACTTTATGTTCTAAATAAAATATATGTTGTATCATAATCGTTAAAAAAAAATAAAAAAAAAAAAAAAAAATTATAATTTAGCACGTAGACTTCTGATTTAGAAACCTAACACAGCATATCGCTTATGCAACAAAATGTTTTCTGTGTTATCGAGGTTTGCACCAGGTGGTGCAACACATATCCCGAGAATTTCTGAAATGTTTAGTTCTATCTCTAAAACACTGCTACCATCAGTGTCAGCCTCCACCATATGCAAGCCTGATTCCACCCCATCAGCTATCAACACCTCAGTCCCAGCACGCCATAAATGCTTTGAGCGTCACTTTCTGAACAGGTGGATGTACCGTGATTACAAGAGTTGACTTATGGTTACGGAGAACTTCCCAGTCAGACAGAGGTTAATTGCAATCAAGAGATATTCCGTCCTACCCAAAGAGATACAGGAAGAAGCATCTCAAGAACTTCATACTATGCCACGAGATGTGAACCCAATACGTGTAGTGAATCGCTGTATACTAACATCTCGGCCACGCTGGGTTATTTATAGGTACAGGTTGAGTAGGATTCAGTTGAGCACCTGGCTGATTACAACAAATTGAGAGGTTTTACACGCGCAAGATGGTAGAACATCACAACCTGGCTATCTCTGATTTTTGAAAATGTTATTACATTAATAATAAACTATTATTTTCATATTTAAAAAAAAAAATCTGTTACCCAGTACTTGTATTGGGTGGCTTCAAACGTACGAGTGGCTAATTTTTTTATTTTTTATTTTCAGCCATATGACACCAAACAACTTCGCGATTACTATCACGACACCCACCTAGGTCCTAGGAGGAATCTTATATTGTCTAAACTATATTGTCTTAACATGCGTATATTTACGTTAATACTAAAAAGTATAAAAATAATAAATACATAAAAACGTTTCTAATTACAAGCTTTTAAAATGCACTAAAAAGAAGAAAATAATACAATTTTTATTTAATATAATATAAATAATTTATTATAATACTTATTATTATAGCGGCCCCGCTTTTATTTATATTGATATAAATAGTAGTGCATTAATATATTAAAAAAAATTGTATTTAAAGTAACCGCAGATTTATTATATTTTTAAACATTATTTTATATTTAATAAAAATTGTGATATTTTCTTCTTTTTAAGGCATTTATAAAAGCCTGCGATTATAAACGTTTTTATGTATTTATTATTAGTATTATTTCTTAAAAAGTGTACTCTTACTTTTATAATTTATCGCATGTAAAAGCTGGTTAACATTTATGGTATTAGACATGCTTTTCCCCTACTATTTAGTCTTAGATTTAGGAATAAACAAAGCACCGTTATACAAATGACGCAATCCGTCACATTGTCATATAATCCTGAGGTCGATTAAACCACACCCAAAAGGACAACTCCTCCCCACCCCTCTATAATCCAAGCACCCCCACTCAACGTACCCACAGTAAACCCAATCACACGTAGATTTATTTTTACGAGCTGACCCGCGACGTAGTAAACGCCGCCATCTAGTTGTTTTATTTTCTGCTTATAAGCAATTCATAATTTGTGAATTTAACACTACCTCTCCCGCCCAGTGAAAGCTGTAGTTTACAGGCAATGAAAAGATCAATCAGAAATTGTTACCTCCCCTTCGTTTTGAATTGTTTTATACTAAATTAGCTGCCCCTAATAGCCGCCACTAACCCGGCTCTACGATTGTAAACATTCGGGGTGAACCACAGCTCACTTGACAGTTTGGGGATGGGGGTGGTGGCTAAGCTGCTGGGTGTTTTCTATGGTCTCCATGAAGAGAATTATATGTATAGATATGCACAAACACTCAAATAATTTCCTTTGCCTACACTACAACACCACATTTACATAATCATTTTCCCACACTAAATTCCCCCACACTAAATTCCCCCACACTAAATTCTCCCACACTAAATTCTCCCACACTAAATTCTCCCACACTAAAATCTCCCACACTAAATTATCCCTAACTAAATTGTCCCACAATAAATTCTCCAAAACTAAAAATCTCCCAAATCTAAACTCGATACAAAAATAGTCTCCACCAAAATCGCCCAAACATTCAATTCCCCCATACTAGATTCGATCACACACTTCCCCCACCCCCACCCCCCCCCACCCCACCCCACGTGAAACTAAACATTGACACAGAATATTAGTGTTAGTCCCGAGAATGCACCAAGTTGTAACAGTTCACAGCGGTTTCGGTCAAAATATCTCGCGCGTAGAACTTTTTGTCAGGGGAAATACAAGCAATATATTTTTTAATGGGAGGTAATTATAAAATTAAACGATAAAAAGAAAAGGAAAATTTATTAATATACATTGAAACAGAAACAAGTAAACAAACGTTAAAATTAATTATAAAAAATTAAATTACAAGAAAAATATCTAAAAAGATTGGTGAATAATAACAACATGTTAGTTACAACTCCTACTAATTGTTAAATGTTAACCCTATAATTAGTAAACACTAGTATCAAACAGCTATAATATTAATACCAAGAAGTTTAAATTAGCGATGTTGCCATACTCTTTTTAAACTACGTTTGTTTTTCTTATAATTACCCAGCCCTACCCGCCCCATCCCAATCACTGACACAAAATATCACGCAACATCGCTCCTGATGTCTAGCCTACTGTACCCAACCAAACCTACCCCCTTTCAACCCATGCCGCTATGACCCCGCCCACCCCACACATACAGTGTAACATTCGAACAGAATAACACAGTTGAATTTTTCTTGTAATGGTAGCATTGTATAAACAATTATGTCCGGCTCCTTTTCTTCATACAACAGTTGTATATATACGTATCACCTTTATTTATTCATTCTTTATTACTTAGTTTATTGTACAAGAAGGGATGAAATCCATGTAAACCAATTTTGTTTTTTGGAATAACCTCCCATATGTAGTACACCTTGACTCACTTTTAATAGCAACATGTTCCAAACCAGCCTCTGTCCAATTGTTGAACCAAAATGCTTTAAACCCAATATATTTTATATACTTATTAACCAAATTAGCAATTTATTTACTATTCCCTGTAGGCCTACATTAATGTAACCACCTTGTAAATACCCACCAAAAGGGTGGGGGATGTTACTATATTTATTTTAAAATTGAAAATAAAAGTATTAAATATATATATATATATATATATATATATATATATATATGCGTATTTACTGAATTCTCACTTAATATGCTAGCGCAGGGTCGGCAACTTGCGGATTGCGAGCCGCATGCGGCCTTTGATGTCATGGTGCGGCTCACCTGTTCAATGCACAATGATTAATAATTGTATAGTTTCATTTTCAAAACTCATTAAAATATTATACTGTAAAGAAAAACAACTTTAATAGGATTAAAAAAACTCATCAAAGAACAATGAGAATAGGTGAGGTAGAAAGTAAATGGACAGCTGACAGCCGCCTTGGCACAAGGCCCAACCCCACAGCCGCTGTAAGCAGCACCATGGCGACCATTCCTTGTTTGCCACTGCCCAAGGGCCGCCTTTTTTTATTGTCGTTACATGGGGATGTTATTTTATTCAGAATGCATTCCTCTACCTGTCAGTATGCATCAATTTGACCTAAGTGACGTAGTATGTTAGTTATTAGTTTCCTACGGTTGAGCTATAAGGTACTAGACTCTGGGTTCGCGTGGGGTGAAAGATAAGCCCTGTGAGAACCGAAAGACAGAAGCGACCGATACAGTAATCAAATCGATATCCAAACCAGTTAGTCGGAGTTTGCCGTGCTGAGGCCTGTCTGGCTATGAAAGATACCTACTGAACCAGTGGTGTCCGTAAAGAAAGAAAAAAAAATTATTGGCTTCTAAAGTTGATTGGGATAGTACTATAGTTAAATTATGTGATTTCTAATTTTATCATAGCAGATCTAGCTAAAACAGTTTTTGTGCGAAACATGTGTTTGTTCTTATATGAAATAATAAGTTCATATTTAGCGCTATTTATTTTAAAACAAAGTCAAATGTATTTACCAAATCGTTATCAAATACCAAAATATTGAAAAAAATAATGTTAGTGGCTCTTTAAAAACTGTGATAATTTGTAAATTGTAACTTTAGGCTCCTCCGTCTCTAAATGTTGCCGACACTTGTGCTAGGGTTATCGTAAGGTTGGGTATTAATCTATATGAAATTAATATTTAAAAAAAAAACCCATTAGAAAAGTGGTTAGGTAAGATAAAAACAAGCTTTAAATTTCAACCTAGAAGTTGTTTTTAAAGTTATTTATAATTTTTTATATTTCACAAAAATCCCGGTTTTCTTTATAAAAATATAAAATATTTTATAAAAATGTTTTCTACACAATTAACTAATATTAATTCTTGAATGCAATTCTGATCTTTGATATATATGATTTATTTATTTTAACCTTTAGATCAGTTTTTATTCAAGGGAATGTACACTACGATCTTAAAGCAGAGATAAATTAAAATTAAATTTTACGAAACACGCGAATGCACTTACATGACATGATGTTGTCATTTGTTTAAAAAAAAAAAACACGTATTTCTTAAAACACGAATAGGCCAGCAATAAGTATCCTACGTTCGTATTTTGTGTTTGAGTATATATATATATATATATATATATATATTTATATATATATATATATATATATATATATATATATAGAGAGAGAGAGAGAGAGAGATATATACACATATATAGGCCTATAATTTTATATGGGGGGAGGCTAAATTTATTTTTGCGGGGTGGCCCCTTTTTTTCTAGTTCCGCCACTGATCGACCCGCGCTTTTTATTTAACTTATCTTCATAATCTTTTCCCCTTCGTGCCCAATACACAAATGGCAGATAAAGTGAAAATCGTGCTTCAATCACCTCGACATACAGGGAGATAATGTGGTCAATACTAAGCCTATCCGCCTTAGTTACCTAAGCCCGGAACTCGAGACATTCGGACTAGCAGTAGAAAGCTTTGTGTTTAGTATTATAGCTTAAAAAGTGTACTCTTACTTTTGTAATTTAGGCTTGTGAAAGCTCGTTAATATATAGGGTATTTGACATGTTTTTCCCTACTATTCAGTCTTAGATTAAGAAATAAACAAAGCACCGTTATACAAATGACGCAATCCGTCACATTGTTACATGATTCGGAGGTCGATTAAACGATACCAAGAAGGACAACTCCCCCACCCCCCACTAATCCAAACACCCCCACTCAACTTACCCAAAGTCCAAAGTAAACCCCATCACACCCACCGTAGATTTATTTATATATATACACACACTCAAATCATTTCCCTTGCCTACACTACAACACAACACAATCAATTCTCCCACACTAAATTCTCCCACACTAAATTCTCCCACACTAAATTCCCCCACACTAAATTCTCCCACACTAAATTCTCCCACACTAAATTCTCTCACACTAAATTCTCCCACACTAAATTCCCCCACACTAAATTCTCCCACACTAAATTCTCCCACACTAAATGCTCTCTCACTAAATAATCCCACACTAAATACTCCCACAATAAATTCTCCAAAACTAAAAATCTCCCAAATCTTAACTCCATACAAAAATAGACTCCACCAAAATCACCCAAACATTCAACTCCCCTTTACTAGATTCCATTACACACTCCCCCCCCCCCCCCCACACACTATAAGGAACTAAAAACTGACACAGAATATTAGTGTTAGTCACGAGAGTGCACCAAGGTGTAACACAGTTCACAGCGGTTTGCTCTCGTCTTTTGATTGTGTCAAAGTATTTCGCACGTGGAACTTTTTTATCAGGGGAGAAAACAAACAATAAAGTATTTTAAAGGGCAGTTATTCTAATATTAAACTATAAAACAAATAGAAAAATACATTAATATACATTTATACAAAAACAAGTAAACAAATGTAAGTATTAATTATAAAAAAATAAATTACAAAAAAGAAATTCAAAAGTTTTGGTGATTAATAATAAAATATTAATTGCAACTCCTAGTGATTGTTAGATTTTGATACAATAATTAGTAGTGACTAGTACCAACCAGCTATAATATTAATAGCAAGAAGATACAAATTAAAGATGATTCCTTTAGTCCTTAGCCCTCAAATGTCTTTAAGATTATGTTTGCATGAACAATATATAGGAGTGAACTGTGTGGAAGGAAAACTATTAAACACAACAAAAAAAAAAAGATTATTTTTGCCAATGTACTTTATGTAGACAAAACTATTAAGAATCAGAATGCCACATCTACCTAGACTGCCCCGCCATTCAGACAATGAAAAATACTCTAGAGCAGTGGTCGACAACCTGCGGCTCCCGAGCCGCATGCGGCTCTTCTGATGTCAAGATGCGGCTCTTCTGCTTCATGCACACATATTAATAATTATTTTTTTATATTTTCAAAATTAAAAAATGTTCTGCAACATTCGGTAATGAACGATATAATAATAAACATAAACAATCGCTATTCTATGAGAATATTTAGTTACTCACTAGTTCAATGTATTTCCTATTAAATTGTCCATTCTGAATTGAAACTTCAACTTGATGGTATATATCACAAAGAAATTAAACGAGCTAAATGTGCAACTGGTTGAAGAAGTGGTTTGTTTAAAACAAAAATACTTCTTTTTGTCAAAGACACGGCGAGTGGTGGTAAATTACTTAATTTCGAAAAGTCTGAAGAAATATCACGATGAAACCAATGCAGGGGCATAGCGAGGACGGAGCGGGTGGTGCGGACCGCATTTGGGGGGGGGGGGGGTGACACCAATTCAAAAAAAGGAAAATGTACCGAAGAAAAATACTTTTTTTCCGGTTCCAGTAACGTTTAATTAAATTTAAATAGCCTTTTAAGTTCAAATCGACAATTATTACATGAGGAGGGGGGGGGGGGGGGGGCGGCGACACCATGACGTAAACATGCTAGCCACGGAGAAAACAATGCTACAACCAACTGTATTATTAACAAACTATAGATAAACATCCTTAACATGAAGTCGGCAATGATGAAAGCTTGTACACATTTACACTTATACACAAACATATATATATATACATATATATATATATATATATATATATATATATATATATATATATATATATATATATATATATATATATATATATATATATATATATATATATATATATATATGTGTATATATATAAACATATATATGTATATATATATTGATAAAATCCTAACCATATATATTATATTCAAATAAAAATGTTAGTGGCTCTTTAAAAACCGGGAAATTTGGTAAATTGTAACTTTTGGCTCTTCGGCCTCAAAAGGTTGCCGACCCCCTGCTCTAGAGACCCAAATAGTGACCAGAAACTAGACCCTTGACGTAGACGTAGCGATAACACTAAACAAACTGCCCAAACACAAAGACAGAAAAGAACTAGATCAGAAAGCAGAGATCGTGGCGACCTACAGACAAACTATTTGGACCAACAGACTCAGAACCCATTTCGACAACAGACATATTACGCCACAGACATTGGACCTGATTTTTAAAAGACGACTCGACAACCAAAACACATAAATACACACGCATACATACATACACACACACACACTCAAGTCAACCCAAACATCACAACACTTTAGAAAAGCACCAACGCCTCAGGTGCCTCACCAACCCTCCCACTTCTGATGTACCTGCCCTCACAACTCCAACCATACAACCCATATGACCTTACCTCTTTTCGAGCCCCTATTCTTTACATGTAAAATAAACCTTATAACCCCTCTGTTTTATTCAACAGCTTTTCTGCCAAAACCTCCTTAGTACCCATCTATTTTATGGTATTTAATAATGTTAGTTCCATATATGTATTACCTCGCTAAAATGCAAACATTTGAAATGTACAACTCTAAGAGAAAAGATTCTCACAATTTTTTTTCGTATAATGTTTTACTTTTTTTTTTCTGTTTTCAAGTCTGTTTGTCACCTTGAACTTAATATGTGAACACTTGTAAGGAATCTGTTTACCCATATACGAAATCACCACAGCAAACCCCCCCCCCCCAAGCACGTGACTCGAAAACACCAAACCTACCCGCCCCAACTCAGCTGCTGACATAACAAGTTTTGTTTACTGACGCAGACTATAGTTCATAACTCCTCTCCCCCCCCCCCCCCCCCAAACACCATTTTTCTCATTTCTTTTTCCTGAACTGGTTGTTTTACTTACAACAACAGGTATGAACATATGTGAACTCACTTAAGAGAACATTGGTAATAAATAGTTGACCTTTAAAAGAAACGTCCACTGTAACTCCACACCCCAGCACTCGACAAGAACACAACATCCTACCTGCCCCTGCTCAGCCACTGACATTAAAAGTTGTGTTTACTTACACAGGCAATAGTTCATGACCCCCCCCCCTTCTATCCACTCATCCCATGTGGAAAATCACGCATAACGCACCCACCCCTCTTCAAATCTTTACCCCGCTAGACAACTGTCCCTACGACAATTATTCTTTTCTCACCTCCGTAGTATGGAGAAAAAGTGGTCCAGTGGCAGAGAACTGGACTGCTAACCCGTAAGTCCCAAGTTCAATCTGGATCAAATAAGATTAACGACCCCGAGTCCATCTAACTACATACACCAGAGCTTTATATATGTACTACCTTAATGAAATGAAAGCTTTTTTTTTGTTTTCCTTTTTTTCTTTTTCCCACACATATGATTCATTTATTTATTTACTAAAAGAAAAGTTAAAGAAGACACTGTAAATAAATTGTATCTCTTTTTTTTCGCTTCTTGTATATAACTAAAAAAAACGCAAATCAGCGTACTGTAAAAATGTTTTATTCCCACCTTCTTCCTGTATATAAATTCATTCAAATTTATGTAAACAATGTCACTATAAATATGTTGTATTTTGTTTTATGGAAAATAAAATTATTTAAAAAAAAAAAAAATAAATAAAATGGCACGTACGAAGCAAACAATGCCTGCATTGTAACAATCTGATCAAAAGCAGAGGAGCAATAAAGCACCACGTACTAAAACACCCAGACACCGCCGTCTTCCAGTGTGGATACTGCCTAACAAGTCTATACACCAAATACGACATAGAAAAACACCTCAACGACCAGCACCCCGACAACGACCCCTGCCATAATCAAATATTCTACATCCTCAACCCAGACAGATCCATTTCTTACATATATGCAGACGACAGAACATAAACAGCGAGAAGGACAACTCTTCAAATATGACACGCTGTACTCACCACTTAAACGAGTTTTGTCAATCCCTCCTCATCCGGATTCCAACACTTTCATTTTACTTTAACCCCTTTTACTGATTATCCCTTAAAATTTTGTATAACAACATACATAACAACATATATAACAACATATATAATAACAATGCACATACTTATTATTAATACGTTCATAAAAAAGAGGTTTCATTAGATGATCAAAGTTAATAAAAAAAAGAAAAAAAAATGTATACATTTGTAAATTCATCTTGATATGTTTTTCTTTTAAATAAGAACATTTGAAAACAATGTAAAATAGTTTGATGTTGTTGCACTTGTTTTAAATTGCAAATAAAAGTATCAAAAAATAAATAAATTAAAAAAAAGTGTATTTAGATTTTGGGCTTCTCGGCCTTTTTGCTAAGATCAAAATGTAGTATCTGTTATGGATCTACATAAATTCTAGCCATTTGGTTGGTCAGCAATTTTTAGGGCTGGCTGCCGGTGTCGAGAGGCGGTCAAATCTACTACTCTAACTCAAGCAAATCTCGCCAACGACCGCTGTGGGGTTGTTCCCACACATCCCTCGAAGCGCACATGCCCTCGAGATGAGTCACCCAGTACTTGTATTGGGTGGCTTCAAATGTACGAGTGGCTAACTTTCAATTTTTTATTTTTCAGCCTGACGACACCCATCTAGGAGATATCTTAGGTGGGAGGTCCGTCACAAATACCAGGAAATCAACTAACCATCTCGCAAAGATCAAATACGCAATTAGTTCACTACCAATATTTTCACGACGACCCCCCCCCCCCCCCACACTAGGAGAAATCCTAGGTGGGAGGTTCCGTCACAGCCACCATCAAGTCAACTCGACATCCCTCAAAGCGCAACTACTCAAAATACTACACGATTAGCTGTTAAATCTAGACTTTGGGCACATATAACTGTCTAATCTAGACTTTGGGCACATGTAACTGTCTAATCTAGACTTTGAGCACATGTAACTGTCTAATCTAGACTTTGGGCACATGTAACTGTCTAATCTAGACTTTGGGCACATGTAAATGTCTAATCTAGACTTTGAGCACATGTAACTGTCTAATCTAGACTTTGGGCACATGTAACTGTCTAATCTAGACTTTGGGCACATGTAACTGTCAAATCTAGACTTTGGGCACATGTAACTGTCTAATCTAGACTTTGAGCACATGTAACTGTCTAATCTAGACTTTGGGCACATGTAACTGTCTAATCTAGACTTTGGGCACATGTAAATGTCTAATCTAGACTTTGAGCACATGTAACTGTCTAATCTAGACTTTGGGCACATGTAACTGTCTAATCTAGACTTTGGGCGCATGTAACTGTCAAATCTAGACTTTGTGCACATGTAACTGTCTAATCTAGACTTTGGGCACATGTAACTGTCTAATCTAGACTTTGGGCACATGTAACTGTCTAATCTAGACTTTGGGCACATGTAACTGTCTAATCTAGACTTTGGGCACATATAACTGTCAAATCTAGACTTTGGCACATGTAACTGTCTAACCTAGACTTTGGGCACATGTAACTGTCTAATCTAGACTTTGGGCACATGTAACTGTCTAATCTAGACTTTGGGCACATGTAACTGTCTAATCTAGACTTTGGGCACATGCAACTGTCTAATCTAGACTTTGGGTACATGTAACTGTCTAATCTAGACTTTGGGCACATGTAACTGTCTAATCTAGACTTTGGGCACATGTAACTGTCTAATCTAGACTTTGGGCACATGTAACTGTCTAATCTAGACTTTGAGCACATGTAACTGTCAAATCTAGACTTTGGGCACATTTAACTGTCTAATCTAGACTTTAGGCACATGTAACTGTCTAATCTAGACTTTGGGCACATGTAACTGTCTAATCTAGACTTTGGGCACATGTAACTGTCTAATCTAGACTTTGGGCACATGTAACTGTCTAATCTAGACTTTGGGCACATGTAACTGTCTAATCTAGACTTTGGGCACATGTAACTGTCAAATCTAGACTTTGGGCACATGTAACTGTCTAATCTAGACTTTGGGCACAAATACCAGCTAATCAACTCAACATCTGTCAAAGATCAACTACGCAAAACTCTCTCATCTGCGATACACAGTTAGTTCGATATCAACAATTTTACGATTACTCTGACGACACCCACCTAGGAGAAATCTTTGGTAGGATTCTCCGTCAAATACCATCAACTTGACATCCCTCAAAGATCAACTACTCAAACAACTTCACGATTACTCATCTCTCATAAAATAAACGCTCGTCAACAGCCTCACTTCGCCCATTTCAACTACTCGACCAAGCTTTCGACTACTTCACCACTCTCAAATTCTTCTCATCCACAATCCTCGACACAGCAATATCACAAAAATAAACATTCATCAAAAACATTATTTCGCCCACTTCAACTACTTGACTACGCAAGAGAACCCTACGATACAAGTTCACTCTCTCTCAAACTGTCACATGATCCGGAGGTTGATTAAACCACACCCAGAAGGACAACTCCATCCCCCCCCCCTTCCCACTAATCCAAACACCCCCACTCAACTTACCAACAGTAAGCCCAATCACACTTAGATTTATTTATATATACACACTCTAATGATTTCCTTAGTCTACACTACAACACCACATAATCATTTCTCCCACACTAAATTCTCCCACACTAAATTCTCGCATACTGAATTCTCTCACACTAAATTCTCGCACACAAAAATCTCCCACACTAAATTATCCCCCACTAAATGCTCTCACACTAAATTATGCCCACTAAATTCTCCCAAAATAAATTCTCCAAAACTAAAAATCTCTCAAATCTAAACTCGATGCAAAAATAGTCTCCACCAAAAATTGCCCAAACATTCAATTCCCCCATACTAGATTCGATCACATACTTCCCCCATCCCCCACCCCACTTGAAACTAAACATTGACACAGAATATTAGTGTTAGTCCCGAGAGTGCAGCAAGGTATAACACAGTTTACAGCGGTTTGCTGTCGTCTTCTGTTTCTGTCAAAATGTCTCGCGCGTAGAAGTTTTTAAGTCAGGGGAAAAAAACAAACAATAATTTTTTAAAGGGAGGTAATTATAAAATTAAACGATAGAAAGAAAAGAAAAAAGCTTTAATATATATTGAAACAAAAACAAGTAAACAAACGTTAAAATTAATTATAAAAAAATAAATTACAACAAAAATATCTTAAAAATTGGTGATTAATAACAAAATGTTAATTACAACTCCTTGTAATTGTTAGCTTTTAATTCAAAAATTAGTAGTCACTAGTATTAACCAGCAATAATATTAATACCAAGAAGATTATTTAGCGAAGTTAATCATCACTATAGGAAGAGCGTGTTCTTATATCTGCGTATTTACTGAAGTCTTGGCCTTTTGTCCAAGATCGATATACTATTTCAACATCCCACAATGACATCACCTCGCATGTCATACGCAGATATAACCAACGTCAACAAAGGGGTTGCGCCCTTGGATGTTCCCCCTGGGCCGAGAGACTTGGGGAGGAGCCACCCGGACTACGGTTCGGGTGGTTTAATGAAATCCAGGGCCCAACCCTTTTCAGCCACTACCGCAATATTGGATCTACCTGAAGAAGACTGCCCGGAACTTTTCCCTGCTGACTCACCCACTATCCAGGTCACAATCAACTCAAAAGGTCATCCCAATCTGAGGGGTCATATCCTTCGCCAACCGATAAGCGATCAACAGATCTTCCTCCTTAACTACGGTCGTGCAGACACTTGGTTCTTTACATCAACTGCCTTCGACGTCACCACTCTACATAATAATACACACAAAACATACGGCCCATATACGCTACACTTCACATTACACGAAAAGGACAGAATAAACGGAACCCTTAGATGGGTCCCACCCACACTCAGCGATCGCACACTCATACAAGCACTACAGCCTTACAGCAACAAAGAACCCTCCATAAACGCAATCCCTCTCACCACCAACCGCAGCTTCCCCATATACACTGACAACCCATCAACCATCCCTCACTACATTCAAATAAACTACAAAAACAAGTCACTCAACATTCTAATAGCCATCAACGACAGAAAACAAGCCTGCCAAACATGCTCGTCAACTGAACACTGGACCAACCGCTGTCAAACGCTCAACTTACAAACAACGCCCAGTAATCAAACACCAGCACAATCTACACTACAAAAAACAACGTCACCCGCCCAGACAGCACCAGCGCAAACAATCGCCAAGCCACCTCCAACAACAAGCAGCCAACAAGAAACGCCATCCGCCCAGCCAGCACCATCACCAAGCAACCAACAAACAACGCTCAAGAAACCGATCAACCCATCCAAACCGCCAAGTTTATCAACAACACCCAGCAAACAAACAAGCGCAGCAAGGCCGGAACCAGACAAACCATCTGCATCAACAGCCCTAAAAACGAACACTCTGCTCTCGTTCTCGTTCTCAGATATGGACATTACTACAAATTTCAAAAGGAAGAAGGAAGATAGTCCTACAGAAGAAAAGAAAATAACAAAAAGTAAAAAATTATTTCATGACTTCAAACACTGCAGGTTCTGCTTAGAATAATGTAGATCATCCAGGGAAAGGGAAAAGCACGAACGAGAAATCCACTACAGATGCTTACAGTGTGATCTTTGTGCAGACAAAGGGCTCTACCCAGACATAAACAAACACTTTGCAGAAAACCATCAAGAAGTAACGATGTATGACTGTAGAGATTGTAACTTATCCCTCCCACTAGAGAGCATGAGGGCACATACAAGTGTACACCATAAGAAAAAATAGGTATCTCAGACGTTTTGTAAACGCTTATGTATAATTGAATGCAATGCCATGTATTGAACTATTTTAATATTTCATGTATATAATCATGCAACCTTCTCTTACTGCCTACCTGCGCGGAAAGGGTAGACAGTAAGTAAGGAAAACTATTAAACGCAAAAAAAAAAAAAAAGTGAAGCTTCTATATACTCTTTTGTAATCCTCGATTACAAACAAACATACATACATCTCACCTCATTTTCACCAATGTCATCCTCCAAGACGACATTTGAAAAAATTGTCACCGCCAGCAAAGGATTGCTCCCTTGGATGTTCCACCAGGTCGAGAGACATGTGGAGGAGCCACCCGGACTAAATTCTCCCACACTAAATTCTCCCACACTAAATTCTCCCACACTAAATTCTCTCACACTAAATTATTCCACACTAAAAATCTCCCAAATCTAAACACGATACAAAAAATCGTCTCCACCAAGTGTAACACAGTTCACAGCGGTTTGCTCTCGTCTTTTGTTTGTGGCAAAATATCTCGCACGTGGAACTTTTTTGTCAGGGGAGAAAACAAACAATATTTATTTTTCATGGGAGGTAATAATAAAATTGAACGATAAAACAAAATAAAAAAAAATATATAATATATTGAAACAAAAACAAGTAAACAAACATAAGTATTAATTATGAAAAATTTAATTACAAAAAAATAATTTAAAACTTTTGGTAATTAATAACAAAATGATAATTACATTTCCTAGTATTTGTTAGTTGTTAATCCAATAATTATTAGTCACTAGTACCAACCAGCTATAATATTAAAAGCAAAACATTTGTTTCAAAATTGATTTCCATTTGCTCTCAATCGTCTAATCCAGGGGTCACGTGCGGCTCGCGAGCCGCATGCGGCTCTTTTGATGTCAAGTTGCGGCTCTTCAGCTCCATGCACAAATAATTATTTTATTTTTATTTCCAAAACTCATAAAAATATTAGTCTGCAACACTCTGTAATAAACGACATAACAATAGTTATAAACAATAAACATTCACTATTCTATTAGAATATTTAGTTACTCCCTATCTCAGTGTACTTCCTATTACATCAGTTATTCCCAACCTTTTTCGAGTGGCGACCCCCTTTTATAAAAAGTAAGTGACCCGCGACCCCAATAGAATTAAAAAGCCGAAATTAGTATGGAAATTAATAAGCACTAAAATAAGATTTTCTAGTAGACTTTCAATATGAACTACTCTTGATAACTGTTTTAATAGCATGAGTAAAATTGCATACTTCTCCTAAACCATCGTGGTTAAGTTTTTCATTAAAAAAAATTTTTGTTAACGCCAACCTATGTCATTATAATTATCTCAATTTTGTTTTTAATCGAAGAATAGTTTTGAAAATATATTCTCGAAAAGTCAATCAATTTTACGTTTGGGTCTGAATGGTGAATACTACACCAAAATTGTGTCTGCAGTTTTTCATCTTACGCGTAATCATTCTGCAAATCTAAGAATTAATCTTGTCAGACACTAGCCCCAGCCCACCCCACTCAGGGAAAAATTATATGGGGCACCTGACAAACTGGAGACCACAGTCCGGTTTGTTCACGAAGTTGGACTTGTTGTCTGAATCCTCCACCATATTCACCATACAACGAAGAAGAAAAAGAAGAATCTTGTAAATCGTCGTAACATCAAGGGAAGAAGAGAATGGGTAATGCATAAATGCAGATTCTTCTTTTTTCAGCTCAGAGAAATAGCGATGCAGTTCGTTTTCAAGAGATTCAAGATGCCCAGAAATCGCTTCTTTCAAAATTTTAATTATCTCACAATCAGATTCATCTACCACACCGCAGAGTTTCTCAAATTTACAATATTTCCAAAATTTATTTTGTTTACCGATTTTGCAGCTTTGATAAAAATACCCCGAGATTATCATGCATAGTTATAATATTCGTTCATTTTCCCTGAAGCTTCGGGTTAAGCTTATCTTGATGTTCGAACTCATCTGCTAGGTATGATACTCTCTCCAATCACTCTATGTCGTTTTAAGTATACCAAAAATTCTTGTTTCCTTTGCACTTCCAAGAACAATTTGATTTCAGATTTCAATTCAAAAACACAATTTACAACATTTCGTTTGACAGCCAGCGTACTGTAGTGTAGAAGAGCAGAACCTCGTGATCTATATTAATGTTTTTGCTCAGTTCTTTGAAGGCTACAGATTTTATATAATTTACGACTTATACTAGCAATGGACTCTTGATGTCGATTGGTTAGGTAGTTGTTAGGGAGCTAAATCTTTTCTGTTTTCTTAAAGCCCGATTTTGAGCTAAACATAGATGGCGCACCATCCGTACAAACCCCCACAGCCGTTCTAACCCATTTTAATCATCCAGTTTCAAAAAAGGTATTTATTTTCTCCATGCTATTTTCATAAAAGAGAAACTCTTCTTTGCTATCATCCGCATGAATATAGACACAGACCAGCAACTGCGAACACGAACTCACGTCTGCTGATTTATCAACTTGAAAAGCAAACAATGGTGAAAGCTTAATTTCAATAAAAATGTGTTATTTAACATTTACGCACATGCAGCGTTTGATGAGATTTTCTCCTATTGTTTTTTTTTTTTTTTTTTTTTTGCTTGGCATTTTCTATCGCGACTTCATTTGATGCTTGCACTAATGCTGGTGAAAACTTCATGTTCGATCAAGTCTCTGGCGTTTGCAAGTAGCTTCTTACCGACGAAATAACTCCATATATTTTTTGGTGTGGTCCGAATGACTCGTCTCAAATTACGTTTTAGTTTTGAAGATTTCATAGATTCGTGACTGAGAACAACTTGGTACAGAGCGCTTTGTTTCTTCTCTATTACATTTCCAGTGATGTTAATGAAGCCGAATTTAAAAAATTCTTCTAAATATTTATGTTTTGTTTCAAATTACTAAGGTTTAGTATACCAGTTGGCGACCCCCCAGAAAGACCTTCGCGACCCCTCTGGGGGTCGCGACCCCCAGGTTGGGAACCCGTGTATTACATTGTCCATTCCGAATTGAAATATTCAACTTCACAAAGAAACTAAACCAGCTAAGTGTAAAACAAACTGAAAGGAAAATCTAGCCTATGTCTTGCTTGAAAAGGTGGTTTGTTTCGAAATAAAAATATTGTTTTTGTTGAATACATGATGAGCGGTAAATTACTTAATTACGAAAAATCTGAAAAAAAAATCGTTATGAAACCAATGCTTCTATTCAATCACTTTAGCATTAATATAAACAAAATGAAGGGTGTTTTCACCGAGAGATTTGAGCTATTCAAAACAAATGCAAGTACTCTGACTTACATAGTAGATCCTCTCAACACAAATTCAAATGAGAATATCTCATATATTCAAAGCTATTTATTTTAAATTATATATATATATATACTATTGACATACAAATGTTAGTGGCTCTTTAAAACCCGGGTAATGTTGTAAATTGTAACTTTTGGCTCTTTCGTCTCAAAAGGTTGCCGACCCCTGGTCTAATCTTATCCAAATCTACTTAACTATAGACTCATCTGATAGCAGAGATAAAATAAACTAGATATTTTAAACAGACTATTGCACTTACACTCTGGTTTCTCTTCACAACGTGTAAATCTTTCGCCTTTTACTAAAGATCGATAACCTATCCGCACCATCCAATGATGTTATCTCCTCCCACGATGACTTACGCAAATATAATCACCGCCAGCAAAGGGGTTGCACCCTTGGATGTTCCCCCTGGGTCGAGAAACTTGGGGAGGAGCCACCCGGACTATGGTTCGGGTGGCTTAATGAAATCCTGGGCCCAACCCCTTTCAGCCACAACTGCCATCCTGGATCTAGGTGAAGAAGAATGTCCGGAACTTTACCCTGCTGACTCACCCACTATCCAAGTCACCATCAGCTCAAAAGGCCATCCCAACCTGAGGGGACACGTCTTACGACATCTCATAAGCAAACAACAAATCCTCCTCATCAATTACGGAAGAGCAGACACTTGGTACATTTCCTCAACAGCATTCGATGTCACTACTCTGCACAATACACACAAAATACACGGTCCATACACACTACACTTCACACTACACGAAAAAGACAGAATCAACGGAACCCTTAGATGGGTACCTCCCACACTCAACGATCTCACACTCATACAAGCACTACGGCCCTACAGCAAAAAAGAACAAACCATAAACACAATCCCTCACACCAGTAACAAGACATGGAGCATCCAGAGGCTCGTCACACAGGTCGACTTTTTTTAAAAAATCAGCCACGCAGTAGTTTTTTTAAAAATCAGCCACGCAGTAGTTTTTTTTAGAAATCAGCCACGCAGTAGTTTTTTTTTTTTTAAATCAACTACGCAGTCGATAAGTAAGACTTTGAGAACGCTGCGCACACAAAATACACGTTGCAGGCCACCTTTTCCCCCCTAGAGAGAGCACTGCCCGCCAGCCTCAGTGTCCCATGGGGGAGGTGGAAAGGCTCAGCGAGGCATGGGCGGAGTTAGTTTCAGCTATGTAAGGGCAGAGTTTCTTTCAGGCATTTCCTGTGTGAAGTGGGTGGAGAAGTCCAAGAACCCACACTTAGCCCCAACCCCTCAGACAAAATAGAAAATTGTTTAATGGAGAATATTCTTAATATATACTTGTTTATGACAATAGTCTCCCCCCTCCCCTCTCTGGATTTTTATATGCCCCCACCCCCCTAGAAAAAAAGATCTGAAACAACCACTGTTACTTTGAAAGTTTCAATTCGAACAAACAGGTAAAATCAATATAATCGATGAGTTCATTCACCAACTGACTGGATGGTTTAATCCCCCCCCCCCCCCCAAATTTCATTCTTCCAGAAGTTCAATATAAAAGAAAATTTTTAAAAACCAAAGTATTATCCTGAAATGAATTTCACGGCAAATTTAACTGGCTTTTAATAATTTCAAATTTGAGTTCGTGCTAATGTCGTGCTGGAGGTTTTAGTAATTATATATTTATGAAATGAACATTTAAAGATATCATTGCTAGGGATATCGTAAGGTTGGGTATTTATCTATATGAAATTAACATTAAAAAATAGCTTTAGCACCGAGGTTAGGTAATACAAACAAACCTTTAAACAGCAATTTATCATATTTTTATACATATTTATAATTTAGTAAATTTCAAGAAAAATCCGGTTTTCTTTATATGAATATAAAATACATAATTAAAATATTGTTTACACAAATAACTCTTATTAATACTTTAATGCAATTCTGTTGTTTGTAATTTACGATTGATATTTTTTTTACAATTAGGTGAGTTTTTATTCAAGGGAATGTACTCCACATTAAACGACAAAGCTGTTGGAGCAATCATGCTGTTTATCTCCCTTACCATTCTCTGCCTGTGTCTGGTCGCCATTGTCAAACTGCTTCACTCCCTTCTCCAAGGCCCCATCGCTCTCATCATCAAAAAATTCATCAACGCGGACTTTCCCGGACCGCTGGGCTACCTCACCGGATACCTCGCCATCATCATCGGCGCCGGGTTGACCATCATCGTCCAGAGCTCCTCCATCTTCACCTCCACCCTCACCCCGCTCGTCTGCATCGGGGTCATCGAACTCGACCGGATGTACCCTTTGACCTTGGGGTCAAACATCAGCACCACGACCACGGCGATTCTCTCAGCCTTAGCCAACACGGACGGCCTCAGAAACGCGTTACAAGCAGCCTTCTGCCACCTCTTCTTCAACATCACCGGCATCCTCCTGTTCTACCCCATCCCCTACCTCCGCTTCCCCATCCCGCTAAACGTCCCCAGAGCCTGCCCAGAAAGCTCCAAGACTGGATGTTCCTACCCCAGCCGCTACGGTCTTTAGAACCCTATGATCGCGCCATGCAGAAAGTCTTCTTCTGCAAGCGGTACAGACAGACTCTACCGTGAAGACAGACACTGGTGCTACGTCAGACAGACAACCTAACGGAGAGTCCAGCACGCGACTTTAGTATGACCACGTGACTATTGAAAACCTATTTATTCTATGATGTTATGTATATTTGTAACTTGTATGCCTATATGATTAGATAAATTACATTCGTTTTAGGTCAATGTGTATATAAAGCATGTATATAGCTTACAGAATTTTGAATGTGATATATTATTTAAAATATTTTCTCTGGTAATTTTTTAAAAATATATTTTAAAAAATTGTTTAGGAATTTTGAGCTCTGTGATCTTGTCATACGAGTTTTGTAAAATTTTTATTCATTTTTAATAACACGAAGAAATTGATTTAATTTTGATATTTCAGTCATAGTGTTGTTACTTAAAACTTCCAAAATAACTGTACTGGTCCAAATTTGAGTCAGTTGTTATGATAATAGCATATCGTACTAGGCATTTGAACACTCTGCCTTTGTACCACTTTGATTGAGTTGTCTTTTGACGTGTTCGTGATTTCAACGAGAGACAATGTTACGTCCATAGTGGCCAACTTAAGCCACCGAGGCCACTTTGATGGAAAGGCAAACATTGGGCCACTTTTATGGAAAGGCAAACTTGGGCCACTTTTACGGAAAGGCAAACCTGGGCCTATTTTATGGAAAGGCCACTTTGCATATCCCATATAGAACACTTCAAGCATGACGCTCGTTGACGCAAAATAACGAACAGATCTAGGAATAGAAAAAAAAAACTTTCGATTAAGTAAGATGCCAATTATTGCCCCCCCCCCCCCACCTACTACATCTAATAAACCGGGAGTGATCTCCCCTAAACTTCCTCGAGTATTCTTATATAAAACAACAGGGGATGGGAACTCGGGATATAGTTATGTTTTTTTAATCCATTTTAAATACGTAAACTTTTAAAAATAGAATAGAATCTCATAGAAAAAGAATTGCTCACCAAGCGAACGCTAAAACAAAATGTGCATAATAGTGCGGAACATTATTAGTACTTTATAAATTTACATGCGTTTTTTTTGAGAAATTGGAAACAGCGTAAATTACTACTTCCGGTCAACGGAAATTTTTCAAACTTTGAAAGAAAGTAGATGATTAGATCTTTTACTTACGTGTGAAATTTCAATTATCTATCTAAAATAGTACTCAAGTTATAGGCTTTCGAAAAATTCAAAGTAAAAAAGTACCACTTCCGGTTATCGGAAATCGCTCAAAATTTAATACGGATCTACGATTTTCACAATATACTTATATATGAAATTTCATCAACCTAGCTGTAACGGTACTCAAGTTATCGTGTTTAAACACAGACACACACACACACACACACAGACACACAGACATACGAACAAGATTGCAAAATTATGTTTTTTTCCGTATCAGTGAGGTGTAAAACGTCGAGATTTGTAAAAATCTCGATTTTTTTTTGCACGATTACAATACTTTCTCTATACTTCGTATATACGAGAAAGTAAAAATGAAGTTAAAAATATGTAAAGTACGAGAAAAATGGCCCGTTGAGGAAGGATACACCGGGCGCTAGGTTGATAGTGCTGTCTCTTTTCTCTAAACTAAAACCAACCCACCCCCCACATACACCACCCCCCACCCCTCCCACCCCCACCCACCCCACACACCACCCCCCCCAACCCCCCCCACCCCCACCCCACCCCCCCCCCCACCCCCACCCCCAAAAAAACATGTCTACCGTCCCATTCAACGAAATATAATTATATACTTTTTCCAGTGTCCGCCCCCTCCCCGAAAATTCTACCCCCCGCCCCCGAAAATTTCAAGTACCCCCCACCCCTCTCCGGGGAGGAAAAAGTCTGAAAGAAACACTGGTGTCGCGCTTAGCCACTACGCGAAGAATTGCATTAAAGAAATTGCAAGAAAACCACTTTTTAGATTAGACACATTAATTAGGCGGTAATTTTATTATAGAGTATCGATGAAGAAATTTCTTTTGAGTTGGGGAGGGGGGGGGGGGCTCAGACGTTCTTACGCGTGGGGTGGGGCTTCGCCCCTACCCGAAGAATTGTATGCAAGAAACTCTTCACGCAAACCATTTAGATTAGACAACATTTCCTTTTTATTCAATGTTTACGCGATAATCAATGACGTCATTATATTACTGTGTGCACTTTCCGCCCTGAGATTATTTTCAACTCTATGCTAAATGTGTCGACGTCATACTTCGTTTTTCGAATTACTGTGCATGTTTTTATTTTGCTTGTGTTTTCTCTAGAGCGTTCTTGTCAGACAGAGCGTTCTTGTCAGACAGACAGCGAAACTATTAGTATTAAACGAGAAAAATGTCCCGTTGAGGAAGGGTACAACGGGCGCTAGGCTGATAGTGCTGTCTCTTTTCTCTAAACTAAAACCAACCCACCCCCCCCCCACACACCACCCCCCCACCCCAACCCCCCCACCCCCACACACCACCCCCCAACCCCCCCCACACCCCCCACACACCGCCCCCACCCCCACCCCCCACACCCCCCCCAAAAACATGTCTACCGTCCCATTCAACGAAATATAATTATATACTTTTTCCAGTGTCCGCCCCCTCCCAGAAAATTCTACCCCCGCCCCCGAAAATTTCAAGTACCCCCAGCCTCTCCGGGGAGGAAAAAGTCTGAAAGAAACACTGGTGTCGCGCTTAGCCACTACCCGAAGAATTGCATTAAAGAAATTGCAAGAAAAACACTTTTTAGATTAGACACATTAATTAGGCGGTAATTTTATTATAGAGTATCGTTGAATAAATTTCTTTTGAGTTAGGGAGGGGGGGGGGGGCTCAGACGTTCTTACGCGGGGGTGGGGCTTCGCCCCTACCCGAAGAATTGTATGAAAGAAACTCTTCACGCAAACCACTTAGATAAGACAAAATTTCCTTTTTATTCAATGTTTACTCTCCGGTTTGAGATTATTTTCTACTCTGTGCTAAATGTGTCGACGTCATACTTCGTTTTTTCGAAATACTATGCATGTTTTTAATTTGCTTGTGTTTTCTCTAGAGCGTTCTTGTCAGACAGAGCGTTCTTGTCAGATACATAGACAGACAGCGAAACTATTAGTATTAACGAGAAAAATGGCCCGTTGAGGAACGGTACAACGGGCGCTAGGCTGATAGTGCTGTCTCTTTTCTCTAAACTAAAACCAACCCACCCCCCCACCCCCACCACCCCCCACCCCCCACACACCACCCCCCCACCCCCCCCCCCAAACACACCCCCCCCACACACACACCGCCCCCCACCCCCACCCAACCCCCACCCCCACCCCCCAAAAAAAAAAACATGTCTACCGTCCCATTCAACGAAATATAATTATATACTTTTTCCAGTGTCCGCCCCCTCCCAGAAAATTCTACCCCCGCCCCCGAAAATTTCAAGTACCCCCAGCCTCTCCGGGGAGGAAAAAGTCTGAAAGAAACACTGGTGTCGCGCTTAGCCACTACCCGAAGAATTGCATTAAAGAAATTGCAAGAAAACCACTTTTTAGATTAGACACATTAATTAGGCGGTAATTTTATTATAGAGTATCGATGAAGAAATTTCTTTTGAGTTAGGGAGGGGGGGGGGGGGGGGGGGGGGGGGCTCAGACGTTCTTACGCGGGGGTGGGGCTTCGCCCCTACCCGAAGAATTGTATAAAAGAAACTCTTCACGCAAACCACTTAGATAAGACAAAATTTCCTTTTTATTCAATGTTTACTCTCCGGTTTGAGATTATTTTCTACTCTGTGCTAAATGTGTCGACGTCATACTTCGTTTTTCGAAATACTAGGCATGTTTTTAATTTGCTTGTGTTTTCTCTAGAGCGTTCTTGTCAGACATAGCGTTCTTGTCAGATAGATAGACAGACAGCGAAACTATTAGTATTAATGGTTGATAAGTTAGCTTTTCTAAACATGGTACGGAATTGAATCTGCCCTTCATCGTCCACAAATAAAGTCCCTCTTTTTTACACACATCCCCCTCCCCCATCCACAGCTTATCCTCATTGTTGCTAGACGTTTTTCCAGATCCCGTATCCCCAAGATTTGTTAAATGTTATCACAACTGGACAGTGTGGTCTAGTATGTAGTATGCCCGCTAACTAAACTGATAGATCGGTACACGGCCTGGTACCGCAGAAAACATGAAAGAAGCTAAAGTTAATGAAGTTGACGAGTCAGCACTTACCACCCCGTTTTAGCGCTTGTAAAAGCTCGTTAACATAAAGGGTATAAGACAGTTTTTTCCCCTTACTATTTAGTCTTAGATATAGGGCTAACAAAAGCACCGTTATACAAGTAACGTAGTGAGTAACATGAGCCGACCCGCGGCGTAGTTGTTTTATTTTCTACTTTTCAGTAATTCATAATTTGGGAATTCGACACTACCGTCCCTTCCCCCCTTCCCGCCCCCGTGAAAGCAGCTGTCAGTGACGACAGTTTACAGACGACAATGAAAAAGTCAAGCAGAACTTGTTATTACCTCCTCTTAGTTTCTAAACTAAAATATCCCGGCTCAACGAATGTAAACATTTAGCGTGAACCACAGCTCACCATACTCGTGGAGGTGGTAGCTATATGCCTAGAGAGCGGGGGAGTAACGGCGTGCGTTTACGTGATGTCTCGCATGGTCCCCATGAAGAGAATTATATATAGATAGATAGATGATTCGAAGGTTGATTATAGACCACACCCTGAAGGGCAACAACTCTAACCCGCGAGAAAGATTGAAGAAATGTACACTGGATGTCTGGACAGAATAAATGCGCTTTCTTTTTCCTCTTGTGTATTATAGCAGTCCATCACACTGTGTTTATTTATTTTTCTTCCGGGGTGGGGGGGGGTGTAACTGGTAAAAGTATATACTTTTTATATAAATTCTATTTCATTCGCGGTAGGAGAAGGTGGCGGGAGGGGGGGGATGTGGAGATTAAGAAGAAACTCTGATCCCAACACCTGAATTAATTCCGATAGCTACACACAACATGGCGTCCACTAATTCCACCACACACAACATGCGTCCACTAATCCAACCACACACAACATGCGTCCACTAGCCCCACCTACACACAATATGCGTCCATTAATCCCTCTCCCCCCACACAAAACAAACACACCCCTACTGATACCTAACACCCCCACTCAACTAACTAACCCACAGTAAACCCCCTCACACCAACAGTAGATATTATTGTACACACATCAATTCAAATTATTTCCCTTGCCTACACAACACAATCATTTCGCCCACACAAAATTTTCCCACACTAAATTCTGCCTAACTGAATTCTCCGACACTAAATTATCGCTCAATAAATTCTTCCACACAAAATTATACCGCTTTAAATTCTCCCATACTAAATTATCCTATACTAAATTCTCCCACACTAAATTCTCCCACACTCAATTCTCTCACACTAAACTCTCCCACACCAAAAATCTCCCAAAGCTAAACTCGAGACAAAAATAGTCTACCAAAATCACCCAAACATTCAACTCCCCCATACTAGATTCCATCACACACTCCCCACCCCCCACCCCACCTAACATGGAATGAAAAACTGGCACAGAATATTAATATTAGTCCCGAGAGTGCACCATGGTGTAACACAGTTCACAGCGGTGTGCTTTCGTCTTTTGTTTGAGTCAAAATATCTCGCGCGTGTAACTATTTTGTTAGGGGAGAAAACAAACATTGAATTTTTTAAAGGGAGGTAATTATAAAATTAAACAATATAAAGAAATGGGAAAAAAATAATATATTTTCAAGCAAAAACAAGTAAACAAACGTTAGAATAAATTATAGAAAATTAAACTACAATAAAAGTATATTACTAAACACAAAGCTTTCTACTGCTAGTCCGAATGTCTCGAATTCCGGGCTCAGTTCTGTTGGGCTCCGTGAGTTCACCCAGCTCTGATGGGTACCTGGCGCACCTTAGGTAACTAAGGCGGATATGCTTAGTACTGATCGCATTATCTCCCTGTATGTCGAGGTGATTGAAACACGATCTTTAATTTATCTGCCACTTGTGTATTGGGCACGAAGGGGAAAAGATTATGAAGATAAGTTAAATAAAAAGCGCGGGTCGATTTTAAAATCGTTCTTGGTTCAGTCGTTTCTTGCTTGTTTTCGTCCATTATTTGTTTGATTTGTTTTGATCTTTGTATGCTTTGTTCTAGTATGAGAGTGTGGTGTGTTTGGATTTTCGAGACTATCTGCTCTATTTTGATTCTGATTTGTGTCCCTCTATATTTATATTCTTGTATTTTCGAAAGTTCCGTTTCTATTGAGTCTATTTGTTCTTTGTTATTGTTTTTTTCCCTTAAGCATACTTAGTTGTTTTTTTTCTAGTTTAGTTTCTATGTGGGCCCTAACGCTATTAATGCTACATGCATATTGAATAGATACCCGCTTAATGTCTTGTTTTAAATCTTCCCAATGTTGGGTTTTGTTACATTTTTGTGGTGACTGCGTGTAAAATTGTATTATATCTTTTATAGTTTTGATGTAGCGCTCGTCTAGTAATAGTGTATTATTGAATTTCCAGCATGTGTTATGTTTTTGTTTTTTCTGTGTTTGTTAATATTTTAAAGTTGTCAGAACTGTATGGTCGCTAAGCTGTAGTTGAGAAAAGATGTTCTACTTTAGTGATTTTCATGTTCACTGGTGCGTAAATTCTGTCTAGACGGAAACTATTTCCAAAAGTGATACTTCCGCGGGTGGTTTGTATGGTGTGTGGAATTGCGCTCTGTATGTGTCGACTAGTTTGAAGTATGTTTTAATGTTGTTGATTGAGTCGGCGTATTCAGTATAGATTATTTTTTATTTTTTTGTGTTTTAATAGTGGTCCTCTCTTGCTGCTTCCCCAATCGAGCAAGGGTAGGCAGCAAGAGCAGTTTTACATGACATTGTATACATATAGTTTCATCGTTATGAGCTTTGTAGTAGGGCCAAAATATGTCAGTATGCACTTTTTTATCTGTGCAGATGGTGCATTGTTTGAATTGTGTGTGTACTGTGTCCTCATGTTTTCCCGCTTCTTTAGGTGATCTGAATTGGGGGGTGCAGAAATTACATGGCGTGTGATCGTAGGTTAAATCTGCGCGTTTTTGTTCTTTGGTTATTTTTCCTTGTTCTGTGGAACTGAGCTCACTTTTTTTTTGATAGGGTGGTACCTATCTCTGAATCTCTGAGTTTGAGGTTCTGGTTGAAGTTGGGTGGACTTTGGGACGGTACGCGAATAAAAAAAAAAACCCGGAGCAATAGAAGTCATGCAAAAAATTTTAAATTAATTATCTAGGTATTAATATTAAAACAGGTTGTAATAAGTGACTACTAATTATTCGATTAACATTTACCTATTACTAGGTGTTGTGAATAACATTTTGTTAATAATTACCAAAGGTTTTAGATTCTTTTTTGTAATTTAATTTTCTATAATTTATGCTAACGTTTGTTTACTTGATTTTGCTTTAAAATATATTATTATTTTTTTCCTCTTCTTTTTATCGTTTAAATTGATAATTACCGCCCTTTAATAAAAACCAATGTTTGTTTTCTCCCCTAAAAAAATAGTTCCACGAGCGAGATGTTTAGACTAAAACAAAAGACGAAAGCAAACCGCTGTGAACTGTGTTACACCTTGGTGCACTCTCGGGACTAACATTAATATTCTGTGTCAATCTTCAGTTCCAATTTGGGGTGGGGTGGGGGGGGGGGGAGTGTGTGATGGAAACTAATATAGGGGAGTTGAATGTTTGTGTGATTTTGGTGGATAATTAGTGTGGGATAATTTTGTGTGGGAAAATTTTGTGTAGGAGCATTTAGCATGCGAGAATTCAGTGTGAGAAAATTTAATGTGGGATAATTTAGTGTGCGAGAATTAAGTGTGGGAGAATTTAGTGCGGGAGAATTTAGTATCGGAGAATTTAGTGTGCGAGAATTTAGTGTGAGAAAATTTAGTGCGGGAGAATTTAATGTGAGAGGATTTAGTTTGAAGGAATTTAGTGTAAGATAATTTAGTGTGGGAAAATTAAACGTGGGAGAATTTAGTGGAGAATTTATTGCGGAGGAATTTAGTGTGGGGGAATTCATTCTGGGAGAATTTAGTGCGGGAGAATTTGGTGTGGGATAATTTACTTACTTAATCCCTGTGGAGTATAGGGTAGCAACAAATCTCCGCCATTCCACTATGTCTTGGGCGAGCCACTTTAATTCATCCCAGGTCTTGCCAGTAGCCTGCACTTCTTCTTCCATCTCTTCCATACGCTTTCTGTTTCCCCTTGTGTATTATAGCAGAGTCAATCACACTGTGTTTATTTCAGACTTTTTCTCTCGGGGTGGGTGGGGGGGGGGGGGAGGGGTAACTTGTAAACGTATATACTTTCTATAAAAAATTCTATTTCGTTCGCGGTAGGCGAAGGTGGGGGGGGGGGGGAGTCTCTCTGATCCCCACACCTGAATTGATCCCGAACACACACACACACACACAACATACGTCCACTAATCCCACCACACACAACATGCGTCCACTAATCCCACCACACACAACATACGTCCACTAATCCCACCACACACAACATGCGTCCACTAATCCCACCACACACAACATACGTCCACTAATCCCACCACACACAACATGCGTCCACTAATCCCACCACACACAACATACGTCCACTAATCCCACCACACACAAAATGCGTCCACTAACCCCACCCACACACAAAATGCGTCCACTAATCCCACCACACACAACATACGTACACTAATCCCACCCACACACAAAATACGTACACTAATCCCACCACACACATCATGCGTCCACTAATCCCACCACACACAACATGCGTCCACTAATCCCACCCACACACATAACATGCGTCCATTAATCCCCCTTCCCCCACACAAAACAAACACAGACCTACTGATACCTAACACCCTCACTCAACTAACTAACCCACAGTAAAACCCTTCACACCAACAGCAGATATAATTGTACACACACCAATTCCAATTATTTCCCTTTCCAACACTACACTACAACACAATCATTTCGCCCACACTAAATTTTCCAACACTAAATTCTGCCTAACTGAATTCTCCAACACTAAATTATCGCTCACTAAATTCTTCCACACAAAATTATTCCGCACTAAATTCTCCCACAATGAATATTCCACACCAAATTATTCTACACTAAATTCTTCCGCACAAAATTCTCACACACAAAATTCTCCCACACTAATTTCTTCCACACTAAATTTTCCCATACTAAATTCTCCCAAACAAAATTCTCCCACACTAAATTCTCCCACACTCAATTCTACCACACTAAATTCTCTCACACTAAATTCTCCCACACTAAATGCTCTCACACTAAATTGTCCCATACTAAATTCTCCCACAATAAATTCTCGCACACTAAATTCTCTCACACTAAATTCTCCCACACTAAATGCTCTCACACTAAATTTTCCCATACTAAATTCTCCCACAATAAATTCTCGCACACTAAATACGTCACTCTAAATTCTCTCACACTAAATTCTCCAACACTAAATTCTCACACACTAAATTCTCGCAAACTAAACTCTCCCACACTTAAAATCTCTCAAATCTAAACTCGATACAAAAATAGTCTCCACCAAAAACACCCAAACATTCAACTCCCCCATACTAGATTCCATCACACTCTTCCCCCCCCCACCACCCCACCTAACATTGAATGAAAACCCGACACAGAATATTAGTGTTAGTCCCGAGAGTGCACCAATGTGTAGCACAGTTCACAACGGTTTGCTGTCGTCTTCTGTTTCTGTCAAAATATCTCGCGCGTACAACTTTTTTGTCAGGGGAAATAACAAACAATAAATCATTTTCAAGGGAGGTAATTATAAAATTAAAACATAAAAAGAATAGAAAAAAGTATTAGTATATATTGAAACAAAAACAAGTAAACAAATGTTAAAATTAATTAGAAAAAAATAAATTCCAAGAAAAATTTCTAAAACATTTGGTGATTAATAACAAAATGTTAATTACAACTCCTAATAACTATTAGATATTAATCCTATAATTAGTATAATTATTAAACACTAGTATCAGTCAGCTATAACATTAATACCAAGAAAATTAAATAAGCGATTGTTGAGTATGTTAGTGCACTACATGTTCTTATAAATATATCTGCTTCTCGGTCTTTTGGCTAGATCAGGGGTCGGCAACCTTTTCAAGCGGAAGATCCAAAAGTTACAATGTTCAAAATTTGCCTGGTTTTAAAGAGCCACTAACATTTTTTAATTTCAAATATTTTATTTTTTTATTAAGATTATAAGTATTTGTGCAAGGATCTGAAAAGCCGCATCTTGATATCAAAAGAGCCGCATGCGGCTCGCGAGCCGCAGGTTGCCGACCCCTGGGCTAGATCAAGTGATAACCTTTACGCATCCACCAATGTCACAGCCTAGCTCGACGACATATGCAAATATAATCTACGCCTTTTCAGCCACTACCGCCATATTGGATCTACCTGGAGAAGACTGTCCGGAACTCTTCCCTGCTGACTCACCCACCATTCAAGTCACAATCAACTCAAGAGGTCAACCCAATCTGAGAGGTCACATCCTTCGCCAACTGATAAGCGATCAACAGATCTTTCTTCCTTAACTACGGTCGTGCAGACACTTGGTTCTTTACATCAACTGCCTTCGACGTCACCACTCTACACAACACACACAAAACATACGGCCCATATACGCTACACTTCACTTTACACGAAAAGAACAGAATAAACGGAACCCTTAGATGGGTCCCACCCACACTCAACGATCGCAAACTCATACAAGCATTACAACCCTACAGCAACAAGGAACCCTCCATAAACACAATCCCTCTCACCACCAACCGCAACTTCTCCATATACACTGACAATCCATCAACAATCCCTCACTACATCCAAATAAACTACAAAAACAAGTCACTCAACATTCTAATAGCCATCAACGACAGAAAGCAAGCCTGCCAGACCTGCTCATCTACCTCGCATTGGACCAATCAATGCCATATCCTCAACCCAGAGACAATGCCCAGGAATCAACCATCAACACAAACAGCGGCACCACCTACTCCACAACCTCCCATGCCAGGCAGTCACCAAAATTCTCCCATCAAGGACATACCATCAAACCCCAAAACACCGCCCAAAAAACAGCCACCAGTACAAAAACCAACGCCACTCGCCCAGCCAGCACCAGCACCAAGCAGCCAACAAGCAGCACCAATAGCCAAGCCACCTCCAACAGCAAGCAGCCAACAAGAAATGCCATTAGCCCAGCCAGTACCATCCCCAAGCAACCAACAAGCATCGGTCAAAAACCCGTTCATCCCAGCCAAGCCGCCAAGTATACCAACAACACCTAGCAAACAAACATGCGCAGCAAGGTCGGAATCAGACATACCATCTGCATCAACAACCCTAAAAACGAACACTCTGCTCTCGTTCTCAGATATGGACATTAATACAACCGTCAAAAGGAAGAAGGAAGATAGTCCTACAGAAGAAAAGAAAATAACAAAAAGTAAAAAAATAACTCATGACAGCACACGCTGCAGGTTCTGCTTAGAACAATATAGATCATCCAGGGAAAGGGAAAAGCACGAACGAGGTAGGCACTACCTTCTCTTACAGTGTGGTCTTTGCGCAGAAAAAGGATTCCACACAGACATATACACGCACTTTTCAGAAAGTCATCCAGAAGTAACGATGTATGACTGTCGAGATTGTACCTTATCCCTCTCATTAGAGGGCATGAAGGAACATACAAGTGTACACCATAAGAAAAAACAGGTATATTAGACGTTTTGTAAACGCTTATGTATAATTGAATGCATGCCATGTATTGAACTATTTTAATATTTCATGTATATAATCATGCAACCTTCTCTTACTGCCTCCCTGCGCGAAAAGGGTAGACAGTAAGTAAGGAAATCTATTAAACGCCAGACGGCAAAAAAAAATATATCTGCTTTACTGAAGTCTCAGATCTACATAAAGCAGGGGTCGGCAAACTGCGGCTCGCGAGCCGCATGCGGCTCTTTTGATGTCCAGTTGCTGCTCTTCATCTCGATGCACAAATATTAATAGTTTTATTTTATTTCCAAAACTCATAAAAATATTAGTCTGCAACACTCGGTAATAAAAGGTATAACAATAGATATAAACAAAAAACATTAACTATTATATTAGAATATTTAGTTACTCCCTATCTCAGTGTACTTCCTATAACACTGTCCATTCCGAATTGAAACATTCACCTTCATATTGGATATCACAAAGAAACCAAACCAGGTAAGTGTAAAACTGAATAGAAATTCAAGCCTATGCCTTGCTTGAAAAGATGGTTTGTTCGAGAACAAATATTGTTTTTGTTGAAAACATGATGAGCGGTAAATTACTTAATTACGAAGAATTTGAAAAAAATATCGTTATGATACCAATGCTTCTATTCAATCACTTCAGCATTAATATAAACAACATGAAGGTTGTTTTGCACTGAGAGATTTGAGCAATTCAAAACAAATGCAAGTACTCTAACTTACATAGTAGATCCTCTCAACACAAATTCAAATGAGAGAATCTCATATATTCAAAGCTATTTTTTTTAAATTATATATATATATATATATATATATATATATATATATACATATATATATATATATATATATATATAGTTATATAGTTATATATATATATATATATTATGATATTTGTTTAAGATTATATATATACTAAACAAATATACTATTAACATAAAATGTTTGTGGTTCTTTAAAAACCGGGTAATGTTGTAAATTGTAACTTTTGGCTCTTTCATCTCAAAAGGTTGCCGACCCCTAGGGATCATTTCTAAAGTTGATTTAGCCGGGACGTTGAGCAAATGCACCGAGTCCTCATCTCCATGCACTAGAAATGGACTATGCAACTATCACGAAAGTCAACAATGGGGTTGCCCCCATTTTTGTTCCCTCTAGGTCGAGAGATCCGGAGAGGAGCCACCCGGACTACGGTTCGGGTGGCTTAATGAAAACTTGGGCCCAAACTCTTTCAGTTTCAGATATCAAGACAACAATCACCATCGACCAGTCTGATGAAATAGCTCCTGAGCTTTTCGACTCGCCTATAGTAATTCAAGTCACCATCCAATCAACCAACCACCAGAACATCCCTGGTTACCTCTTGCGCAATATCATTAGCCCACACCAGATCCTGCTGCTCAACTACGGACGAGGGGATACCTGGTACTTCTCGTCCAACGAGTTTGATGCAGCGGATCTTGACGGCACCACAAAAACACACGGCCCATACACTTTGAAATTCGACAGATACCACAAGGACAAAATCATCGGAACCCTTAGATGGGTCCCGCCAGCCCTGAGCAACGAAACACTGATTAAGGCACTGCAAACAGTCAGCAAATCTACACCTACAATAACCACAATCCCGCACACAAACAATCGCAGATTCACCATCCAGAACGACAATCCACAACACATCCCACACTACATCCAAATTACATACAAAGACACAACACGTAATATCCTCATCGTACTGCCTTGAAGACGCCAAGCCTGTCAGGTGTGCGGCTCGGACAGACACTGGACCAACCACTGCCAATCATCAACACCAGAGTCAACACCCAATGTTCACCTGTCAACAATACAGGAACCAACTCAACAACCATCCTCACAGACAATTTTAACAGAACCACCTAGAGCACCACCCACACCGCAGTAAACATTGGTAACCTCGAACCTGTCGAACCAAAAGGCGATGCCAAGTACGTCTGCACCAAAGTCACCAACTACATCAACAAAAATCCAAAACACTGAAGCAACTCAAACCCAGATTCAGAAATAGATAACACCACGTCAATGAAAAGAAAAAATGAAATCAGCCCCACAGAACAAGGAAAATTAACAAAAAAACTCGCGAATCAAATCTTCGATCGCCTGACAAACACTTTAGAAACCCAGCCGCAACAAGAAACTACCACTGAACCAATTCAAATTCCAAAACCTTTAACTCCTGGAAAAGACAAGAGCTGCGGTTATTGCTTTCACAGTTTCAGTACTGCCAGCGAGTGTAAAACACATACAAAAACGTCCCATCCTGATACGAGTAAATGCCCGCATTGCAACAATCTGATCAAAGAGGAGCAATAAAGCACCACGTACTAAAACACCCAGACACCGCTGTCTTCCAGTGTGGATACTGCCTAACAAGTCTATACACCAAATACGACATAGAAAAACACCTCAACGACCAGCACCCCGACAACGACCCCTGCCACAATCAAATATTCTACATCCTCAACCCAGACAGATCCATTTCTTACATATATGCAGACGACAGAACATAAACAGCGAGAAGGACAACTCTTCAAATATGACACGCTGTACTCACCCCTTAAACGAGTTTTGTCAATCCCTCCTCATCCGGATTCCAACACTTTCATTTTACTTTAACCCATTTTACTGATTATCCCTTAAAATTGTGTATAACAACATATATAAAACAAATATGATAACCATGTATATACTTATTATTAATACGCTCATCCGGACAAAATGGTTTCATTAGATGATAAAATCTAGTAAAAAAGGTGTATACATTTGTAAATTCATCTTGATATGTTTTTTTTAAGAACATTTAGATAAAAGTTCGACTTCAGTTGATACGACGACAAAGAGTCGGACCAGCAGTGATAGAACTTAATTAATCTTCTTGGTATTAATATTACATGTGATTGACACATGTTACATTTCATTATTGGATTAACATTAACAATAACTCGGAATTGTAATTAACATTGTGTGATTAATCACCAAATGTTTTGAACAAGTTTTTAAAAATGTATTTGTTGATAATTAATTTTAATGTCTGTTTATGTGTTTGTATTACAAAATGTATTACTACTTTATTCTTTTATTTTTATTGTTTAATTTTATAATTATCTCCCTTTAAAAAAACTGTTTATTTTCTCCCCTGACAAAAAAGTCCCACGCGCGAGATACTTAGACACAAACAAAAGACGACAGCAAACCGCTGTGAACTGTGTTACACCTTGATGAACTCTCGGGACTAACACTGATAATCTGTGTCAGTTTTTAGTTCCATGTAGGGTGGGGTGGGGGGGGGGGGGGGGGAGTGTGTGGGATAGTCTAGTATGGGGGAATTGAATGTTTGTGCGATTTTGGTGGAGATTATTTTTGTATCGAGTTTAGATTTGGCTCTTCAACACCTTTCACAAATATTAATAATTATTTTATTTTATTTTCAAAACTCATAAAAAATATTGTTCTGCAACACTCGGTAATGAACGATATAATAATAATCATAAACAATTAGCAATTGCTTTTGTATTAGAATATTAACTACTCGCTATTTCAATGCACTTCCTATTAACTTGTCTATCCCAAAATGAAATATTCGACTTCATAGGGGGATATCACAAAGAAACTAAACGAGCTAAATATAAAACTGCAAAGATAGGAAAACCCAGCCTATGCTTTGCTTGAAGACGTTTGTTTCGAAAATAAAAAATAACTTCATTTTGTTGAAGACACGGAGAGCGGTAAATTACTTATTTCTAAAAAAAATGAAAAATGAATGTCGTGATAAAACCAACACTACTACTAACATGAATTACTTCTTCATTACTATAAACAAAATGAAAGATGGGTTCACTGAGAGATTTGAGCAGTTAAAAAAAAATGCAGGTACTATAGCGTTCATAGTAGATCCTCTCAACACAAAAACAAATGAGATTAACTTTGAGCTATTTGGAATTTATTCTGGTTCGCTTCAAATGAAATTGCTAGATTTGAAAACCAAACATTTGTGGAGTGGTAAGTTCACATATATTAAGAGCAAGTTAAAAGAGTTGGAGGTTCAGTAAAACATGCACGTTGTGCTGCACAAGTGGACTGCTCTAAAAGGAATGCCGCGAGTTGCGGCGATTGTATTTGACGGATGGAATAGTCTTGCAGGATGCTAAAGTGAGGTGAAGAAGTTGGTATTTGGAGTGCTGACGATCTTCGGGTCAACATTGATACGAGCAAGCATTTTCTTGCATGAATGTAATACAAAGTATAGAAGCCAACAAACTAAGTAATAGAGGCATGCTTGAAACTGTAAACAAGTTATGAGCCAGGTTTAAACAAACTTTCGAAAGGCTTGCAAGGCCAAACTATTGTAAATAGTATTCAATAATTAAAGTTATATAATTTGATTACTGATTTTATTATTCTAGCAGAGCTCGATAAAAAAACGTTAATATTTTTTCTGCGAAACATGTGTATGTTTTTATGTGAATAAATAATACTTCATATTTAAATCTATTTTTTTTTAAATTATATAAATATATATTAATATATATATATATATATATATATATATATATATATATATATATATATATATATATATATATATATATATATATATATATATATATATTAATATATATATATATATATATATATATATATATATATATATATATATATATATATATATATATATAAAGGCCTATTCCTTATCAAAATAATAATATTGAAATAAAAATGTTAGTGGCTCTTTAAAAACTTGGAAATTTGGTAAATTGTAACATTTTGCTCTTTCGTCTCAAAAGGTTGCCGACCCCTGTCCTCGGTCAGGGGTCGGCAACCTTTTAAGGCGGAAGAGCCAAAAGTTACAATTTACACAATTTCCCAGTTTATAAAGAGCCACGTTATTATTTTACTATTATCTTACAATTATGGTATTAGATTAGGATCAGAGGCGTAGCGACCCTTCCCGGCGCCCGTGGACAAACTTTCAAGTTGCATCCCCCTTTAAACTTTTAATTTGTTTTTCCAACCCATTTTGGCGCCCCCTTAGGTCGGCGCGCGGGGATATATGTCTTCGCCCCCTCCCCTTACTACGCCCCTGATTGGATTAGGTAAATAAATTTGATTTGTTATTTAAAAGCATGAAATTGTTGGCACCGTGCTGTCCTCAACATGGCTGTGGGGCTGGGCCTGTTGTCCACGCGGGTGTCAGTTGTCCGTATACTTTCTACCTCATATATTCTCACTGTGTTTTTAATCCTGTTTTCTTCTTCTTCTTCTTCGTTCTTAATTATTAGTGTTGAAGGGGATCGAGATTTATCTGCCAGTTGGTTTGAACTCGAGACTTTGTTCGATTTATCAACCATGAGCTTTTTGCCGACTCGACCACGCCTCCAACACAATTAAGCGTTACGTGTCAACTGGTTATGCGCCATTGAGGCCGTTGACTCCGATTTCAGCCTGCTTTTCTTTTTGGATTTGCTTCCATAGCCTTTGTCCAACCAAGAACAAACTACAAGGCAGCAGTTGTTTAATTTTGGAGTTGTCTCTCCTAGAAGAGTGGCTGTCCCCAGCTAACGAGCCTCATCTGCCCGAGGGTTTGAACTCGAGACTTTTCGGTTTAGCAACCATGAGCTTTACCGACTCGACCACGCCGACCACTTAATCCTGTTTAAAGTTGCTGTTTTTTAGAGTATAATATTTGTTATGAGTTTCGAAAAGGAATGAATATAATTATTAAAATGTGTGCAAGGAGTTGGAGAGCCGCACTTAGACAGCAAGGAGCAGCATGCGGCTCGCGAGCCGCAGCTTGCCGACCCCTGTCCAAGGTGGGTTTCGAAAGGCTGAAAAAAAAATTAAGCATTAGCCACTCGTACACTTGAAGCCACCCAATACAAGTACTGGGTAACAGACATAAATACTCAACTCGTCACGATGCGAACGACACTACTGAATGTTTTCTTGGTATTAATAATACAGCTGGTTGATACTATTGACTACTTATTATTGGGTTAGCAACTAACAATTACTAGGAGTTGTGATTAACAATTTATTATAAATCACAAAAAGAATTAAATACTTTTCCTTGTATTTAATTTTTTATAATTAATACTAAAGTTTGTTTACTTCTTTTTGTTGCAATATGTATTAATTATTTTTTCTTTTCTTTTCATCGTTTAATTCTATAATTATTTCCCTTTAAACAAAAACATTATTAGCTATTTCCCTTGCCAAAAAAGTTCTACGCGCGAGATATTTTGACAGAAACAGAAGACGACAGCAAACCGCTGTGAACTGTGTTACACCTTGGTGCACTCTCGGGACTAACACTAATAATCTGTAGGCATTTCACCCACACTTCACCCCACCCCCGCCTCTCCCTAATTCTTCAGCAGGTCTTAACGCCACAAAAAAAAACACCAATCGCTCTCTAGAGGGCATTCGCACGGGCACACGAATCAGCGCGGCGTGAGTACACCCCAGTAGCACGTGCATCAATCATTGACCAGCCGGGTAAGAAACACAATCAGCGCCGTGGACGGTAACCGGATCTGTTTGACACGTGGTAAGATAGCCGGACCCGGTAGCGAAACACTTAGCCGGACCTGTTAGCCGGAACACTTAGTCGGAACACTTAGCAAACCGGATCACGGAGCTAGCCGGACCACTGAGTTAGCCGCATCACTGGGTTAGCCGGAACACTGAGTTAGCCGGAATACTGAGTTAGTCGGAATCGTAAGCCGGACCAAGGTTTTAGCCGGACGACAGAATTAGCCGGACCACTGAGCTAGCCGGACTAGTTAGCCAGATCAATAAGTTAACCGGAACACTGAGTATCGGACCACTGAATTAGCAGAACCCGTAAGCCGGATCACTGATTTTTGCCGGACCACTGCGTTAGCCGGAATACTTACTTAGCCGGACCGCTAAGCTAACCGCGCCACTGATTTAACCGGACCCTTGAAAACTAGACCATAATTAGCCCACTAGTAAACCGGACCACGGAATGAAAGAACTTTTCTCTTAGCAGCTGTCACGTGTTACCCGTCTCCCAGCATCAATCATGCATGTGTTCATAAGCCGTGGGCGCCATGTTTGTTGTCGTGACGTCACACATCATGGAGGTATCCTCTAATCAAAATCTCGCCCCCCCCCCCTCCCTCCCCACCCAAACAAGAGAATATACAGCGTTATTTAACAGTAATGTTATATAGGGATTATGGCCGAGCCTGAGGGAATGATCTGTTTTAGCTGTCTCTTGTAGCTTTCTATAATTTATGATATTGTGGTTCTGTCAATAAAACAGCAACATGGGATCTATAAATAACCACTGTATGCGGTGTTAGCAATGCCATTCTTTTTTTTTTTTTTTTTTTTTTTTTTTTTTTTTTTTTTTTTGAGAAATATTGGTGAAAAAATTTATAAATAAAGATTTGTCTTTATCTCTTCTTGTATCTTATTCTTCTGTTCTTAAGTTTAAAAAATGTAATTGTGGAAGAAATTAAACAAATAGTCGAACATAGTAGACCAACTGTATTCATCTATAAATGAGCAAGATTGTATTACTTTAGGAAGTAAGAGACGAGTAGTTTCTAGTAGGCCCTACATGACAGTTTGAATATTTTTAATTAAACTTAATTTCCATGGAGCCATCTAATTACTGGCGTGCTGTATGACAGCCTTGAGTGTATGTTAAACACCCTACGTTGTACTAGATTTTTGTCGCGCGGTGGCCTAGGTCACCTGAGTGATAACGTGTCACACAATATGATGACGTGTCACACAATATGATGACGTGTCACACAATATGATGACGTTTCTCACATGAGGCTCGCGTGCACGGAATCACGTGATAACCTCGCGGTTGATTTGTCTGACGTCACGTAACGGAACTTATAAGGTACCAAAAGAAATTTCGCTCGTACAAAAAAAAATATTTCCTGCGGCCAATCAATGTTCACTAATATTTAATCTTCATGACCGGCGAGTGTGTTTTCGACCACACCCAATCAATATACCTGCATATCATAGCATTTCTATTTATGCCTTGCTTGTTCAAATCTCAAATCATTGTTTTATGTCATATTGGTGGCATTTCCGTTTTAAAAAAAAAAATCAATTGGTTTGTTTTATTTAAGCAGGATAAATGGACTTGTACAGAGAAGTTTTAGAAGAGAAACTTAGTAGGTTTTTTTTTAAGCTTTGACATTTTTAAAGTTTTGCCTGTTTGCAAAAAACAAATATTACGGTAAACATTCGTCCCTATTGGGAGCAAGGAGGGTTTCTTTCATACATTTTTTTTCAAGGAGGGGTGCACTTAAAGTTTCCGTTTCTGGACAATCTTTACAATTTTAATTTTCTGTATAAATTTTGTTATCTATTTTATCAGTGGGAGGGGGGGGGGGCGGTGGGCTGTGGGCTGTGGGCGTGCTAAGAAGGCCATTCCATCCCCTCCCCGCCTACCCCACCCCTTACCGTGAGATACATGAAAGAAACAACTAGATTAACTAGAGCCATCTAAATGTGTGCGTGAGTGCAGCATATCAAGAAAATATTTTCTTACTGATATTGTTTACCCATGTAAGTGAATAAAATCACAACTGGTCTGCATCGTGTATAGATCGATTAATCGATATCCGTTTACAACAAACTAGGTTCGGCTGACCTTAAGATATTTGGTATAACGGTAGGTAGCAGCTCCCACCATAAAGTGGTCCATGACCTCTAGGTCAATGACCCACTGGTCGATGACTAAATCGAAATCGACTAAATGAATGATGAC
Organism: Physella acuta; assembly: GCF_028476545.2. Lineage (NCBI taxonomy): Eukaryota > Metazoa > Mollusca > Gastropoda > Physidae > Physella > Physella acuta. The sequence goes on along the minus strand of NW_026732523.1, from coordinate 183,068 downwards.
TAACTAGACGATGATTTACTGGACAATGACTAACTGCTAGATGACCAACTGGACGATGACTAGCTAGGCGATAACGAAATGGTTGCTGACCTACTGGATGTTGAACTACCGGTCAATGCCCTACCGGTCAATGACCTGCTTGCCGATTACGAAATGGACGATAACCAGCAGCAGATGTCAATGTAAACTCTCATACAAACATTGTGATAATCCCTTCTTACCTGTTAAAGTATTGGATTCTCTATGATGTATCACGCCTTGATTAATGATTAACTGCTTTAATTGTTTGTAACAGAATATATATATATATATATATATATATATATATATATATATATATATATATATATATATATACTCTGAACAATAGCACACACTCAGATTATATTTAACTAGCTGCATCCCGTGCTCCGCCACGGTAAATCTTTTTTAAATGTACCAACTTGGGAACAGAACAAAACTAAACACAACACAAACGAACGCAAAAAAAAAAAAAAAACGAAAAAACAAACACAACACTCATAACATAGACACAATTTAAATGCAATCATACAGGCATATTGCTCACAGTCTAGCCCGTAGCGCCAAATCGCGCCCTTTCCGGTGATTTGCACCCCCCCCCCCCTAAAACTTTCGATTTGCACCCCTTCCCCCCCCCCCCCCCTCCCTAAAACTTTCGATTTCCACCACCCCCCCCCCCTCGCACATTTTTTCCAACCCACTTTGGCGCCCCCTAAGGTCGGCACCCGGGGACATATGCCCTCCCCCCCCCCCCCCCCCCCTCGCTACGCCTCTCCTATAAAACCCGAAAGATAGAATAATAATTAGAAAACAGTATAAATAATAGGCAGTATTTAAAATATCCGTGTTTTACCTACAATATTTCACTTTATCCATTCACGCAATTTTTTCCAGGACTTTAAATTTTAAAAAATTTACAATAGTTTCATAACTAAAACCATTGCGCACCTAATGAACGTGATGACGCGTCTATAATAGTGCTGAATAGTTGATTAAAAATTATAAGTAATAAACGGTAGGGCCTACATTCAGTGAATAAAATAAATAAAAGATTGCCTTTTATCAATCCATGCTAATTATAATTTTCTAACTATAATTTCCTCTTACACATCCGAATAATTTGCATTTACAATTTGCTAATTATATTATTGCAACACTAATTCCTTCTATGACGAACGTATATTTGCATTCACATTTTTTATTAGCGTGAGTTTAATGTATTTTTAAATTACCTCTTTTGTCAAAATTAGAAAAGAGTTAAATTAATTTGATTTTTTCTACCGTACTGTTATTATGTTATTAAAATGTATCCACTTTTTCTAGGAATATAAACGAAAAAGATATTTGACATTGATCCTTTTAATATGTTTTAGCAATGTGCGTGTATTTAATATTTTCTTTAAGTTATGCGAAAGAGTAAACACAGTGGAAATTATAAAATAGCTCTATGCCGCTATATAAACAAACCCTACTCTAATACTTATAATAAGACACTGCGGTGCACTGAAAAGCACAGCATGGTGCGAATGTTTACTTTTATAGTCCCAAAATCTATAGCGATGACGGAAGGAAGGACTGACACACTACTTGCCCGCTTATATTATAGATTCTATTCATTTTTAAGATCATTACTATTGGCTCTACTTCAACTCACTACACAAATCCTGGACCCTTACTACATCGACTTATTTCTCCCACGTTCAGATTCGTCACGCTCTGATCACCCTCGTCGTCCTCACCTTGACCTTGCACCTGGCCACCGCGCGCGCCTCCACCAGCCTGGAGTGCAACCCCCGCAGCGCCAAGATGAGCTGTCTGATGGGCTGTTTCGGCTGCTTCGAGGCCTTCGGTGTGGAGCTCTACGACATGGCCGCATGTTGCCGGGACTGCCGGCTGACCAACGCGGAGATTATCGACGACGGGCCGTCCCGATGTTCACGAGACTACATCCGCCGTAGCTGGCTCAAGCATATTGGGTGAACCAGGGGATGTTGTAGTTGTGTCCCTTTGTGTCGTTTTTCAAGGGTGAACCAAGGCTGTGGGAGTTGATTCCCTTGGTATACTTTTCAAGAAAGGATGTTATAAATCTGTCTCGCTGGGGAATGGGATTTTATTTATTAATAAATAAAATATTAAAATAAAGTATCAGTGTCTTTCTTTTTAAATAGTGTTTATTTTTCCGGTGTGACTTTTTAAAAGTTTTAATTTAGGAATTTAATTATTTTTTTTAATGTGTCTGTCCTTTCTTTTTAAGTAGTGATTATGTTTTTCCGTTTACAACTTAATAATAACTTTTTTTTAAGTTTTAATTTATTAATTATTTTTTTTTAAATGTGTCTTTCTTTTTAATAAATAGTGATGCTGTTTTTTCAGGTTACTAAATTAATATTTTTTAAAAAAGAAGTTTGTATACCCTTTTATAAAGATTATAATAATTAATTAAAATTGCAAAACATTAAAATGTTTTTATTAGTAAGGAGAATGTCCAATCATCAATACAAAATATAAAAGCGTTATGTTTTACATAAAGTCATCAATTTTTTTTTAGTTTCCACATCATCTTTTCACGTTTGTCAACATGACACTTGGGGCAGATGAAGTAGAGTTCATCTGTGTCAGTGACCTTCGGGATATGAAGAAATAGTGAGGTCAACACTATGCCTAGCCGCCTAAGTTTGTTCTCTAACGTGAGTTAGTTATACATTAGAGCTGGGTGGACTCATGAAAGTTTTACTCAGTTGAACCTGGATTCGAACTCAAGACATTCGGGTTAGCAGTCTAGTGCCTCGCACACTTGAAGTTACTCTATAAAACCAGGCGGTCTGTCAGGTAGATGAAGTAGAGTTCACCTGTTTATGTGACCTCGGTCTATGCTGAAATAGTGTGTTCGTTAGTATTTCTAGCCTTCTTTATTTCCTCTAACGTGTCAGGTACCTATAAGATATAGGTGAATATAGGAATTTACTACGGACTGCAACCTGGTATCCGAACTCGAAACTTTCGTGTTAGCAGTTGTGTGCCCTACAGTCCGACCACGCCGTTCCATTTAAAGTGTTGGAAACAGCCGTGTAACTTCATTCAAAATATTCAGGGTTGGGGGGGGGGGGGGGCACTAGTTGTTTTCTTAATCAATAAAAAGCTTTGTTTACTATTTCTAGATATGTTAGTACATTTAGTGGCAACGAATGCCTATGCTTGAAGTGTCCTAGATGGGCTATGCATTAGAGGCAAATATTAAGGAGGCATTTTCATAAAGGCCGAGTTTGACCTCTCCATAATAGTGGCCTAGAATGACCTTTCCTTGAAAGTGGTCAATGTTGGCCTTTCCATAAAAGTGGCCCAGGTGGCTTAAGTTCGCCTCTATGCACGTAACATCGCCTCTCGTTGAAATCACGAACACGTGAAAAGACAACTCAATACAAAGTTGTACAAAGGCAGTGATCAAATACCTAGTACGACGTGCAGTTATCGTACCAACTGCCTTAAGTTTGGACCAGCAAAGTTATTTTAAAAGTTCTAAATGACATCGCTATGATAGCAATATCAAAATTAAATCATCATTTTCGTGTTTTTAAAAATGTATAAAAGAAATTCCACAAAACTCTTATAACAACATCAAAGAGCTCAAAATTCATTTAAAATATATATATATATATATATATATATATATATATATATATATATATATATGTATATATATATATATATATACATTAAAGAAAATTAAACAGAAATTAATCTTTTATATATCACATAAAAAATTCAGTAAGCTTTATACATGCTATATATGTACATACTGAACCAAAACGAATGTAATTTATCTAATCATATACAAGTTACAAAAATAAATAACATTATAGAATGAATAGGTTTTCAATAATGGAACTTTGTTTGTAAACAATGTTACGTGGTCATACTAAAGTCATACTAAAAACAATTGTTTCGCACAAAAACTGTTTTAGCTAGATCTGCTACAATAAAATTATAAATCTCATAATATAATATAGGACTATCGCAATCCACTTTAGAAGCCAATAACTTTTTTTTTCTTTCTTTACGGACACCACTGGTTCAGTAGGTATCTTTCATAGCCAGGCAGGCCTCAGCACGGCAAACTCCGACTAACTGGTTTGGATATCGGTTTGATTACTGTATCGGTTGCTTCTGTCTTTCGGTTCTCACAAGGCTTATCTTTCACCCCACGCGAACCCAGAGTCCAGTACCTTATAGCTCAACCGTAGAAAACTAATAACCAACATACTTCGTCACTCAGGTCAAATTATTGCATACTGACAGGTAGAGGAATGCATTCTGAATAAAATAACATTCCCCATCTAACGACAATCGAGAGGGGCGGCCCTTGGGCAGTGGCAAACATGGAATAGTCGCCATGGTGCTGCTTACAGCGGCTGTGGGGCTGGGCCTGGTGCCCAAGCGGCTGCCGGTATGCTTTCTACCTCACTTATTCTCACTGTTCTCTGATGAGTTTTTTAATCCTATTAAAGTTGTTTTTAATCACAGAATAATATTTTTAAGAGTTTTGTAAATGAAACTAAATAATTATTAATCATCGTGCATGGAACTACCTTAACATATTAAGTGAGACTTAAGTAATGCAGATATACAACTACACTTCTCATAGCTGGTGAACAATCGCTGAAGAAATATTCTTGGTATTAATATTATAGATGTTTGATACTAGTGTTTACTGATTACAGTATTAATATCTAACAATTTCTAGGAATTGTAATTAACATCTTGTTATTAATCACCAAATGTATTAGATGTTTTTCTTTAAGTATAATTTTCTATAATTAATTTTCACGTTTGTTTACTTGTTTTTGTTTCAATATATATTAATATTTTTTTCTTTTCTTTATATTGTTTAATTTTATAATTACCTCCCTTGAAAAAAAATATGTTTGTTTTTTTCCCCTGACAAAAAAGTTCAACACGCTAGATATGACAGAAACAGAAGACGACTGTGAAGTGTGTGACACCTTGGGTGTGATGGTTTTGAGGTGTAGGTTTCTGAAGGTGTCTATTGTGTCTGTTAGAGCGTATTTCCTACACCATTGAATTCTGTTGTATAGTGGAGTTGAGAGGTTTTGCACTAACTTTTTGTAAATGTTTTGTGATTTTTCGTGTACAATTTTTTCGTAGTTGTTTAATATTTGTAAGCATTCTGTTTAAAAGGGACTATGTTTTTGATATTTTGGAGTTGTGTTATTGATTTTTGTAGGTTTGTTGAGCTGAATGCCTATATAGCAGTAAGCTAAAGGGTGAAAGTTTGGTTGGCTAATTATTCTGCTAATGTGTGTTAGTCTGAATGTCTTGATTTTGGTCTGTATATCGTGCAGGTTTATTCCTCCATGAAGTTAGTTTTGTACTAGCGTGTTGTGGATAATGTTTGTAATTGTGGTCTGAAATATGTACTCTCTAATTATTTTATTCAGATGTTTAATTATTGGCTTTGGGGTTGTTTTAGCCGTGGCTATATAGGTAATTTTTGGGATGACGTACCTGTTAATTATAGATGACCAAGCAAAAATCGTTGTTGAGCTAAATTTATAAAGTGCTATGGTGTTTTGGATTTTGCTTGAGACTTGTTTCCATTCATCATCGTTCTAGGTGTGTGGGTTACTATAGTGGGTTATGTCGTAAAGTTTTAATTTGTTGGTACCTAGCACAGGGGTCGGCAACCTGCGGCTCTCGAGCCGCATGCGGCTCTTTTGATGTCGAGATGCGGCTATTCAGCTCCATGCACAAATATTAATACGTGTTTTATTTATTTTTAAAACTCACAAAATATTGTTCTGCAACACTCGGTAATGAACGATAAAATAATAAACATAAACAATAAACATTCGATATTCTATTAGAATATTTAGTTACGCCATATCTCAATGTACTTCCTATTGTCTATCCCAAATTGCAACATTCAACTTCATGGTGGAGATCACAAAGAAACTAAACGAGCTAAATGTAAAACTGCATGGAAAGGAAAACCCAATCTATGCCTCGCTTGAAGAAGATGATTGTTTCGAAAAAAATTACTTCATTTTGTTGAAGACCCGTAAATTACTTTATTTCGAAAATCTGAAAAAAAATTATCATGATAAAACCAACGCTACTGTTAACATGAATAACTTCAGCATTACTATAAACAAAATGAAGGATGGATTCACTGAGTTATTTGAGCATTTCAAAAGAAATGCAAGTACTCTGACGTTCATAGTAGATTCTCTCAACACAAAAACAAATGCGATTAACCTTGAGCTATTTGAAATTGATGCTGGTTCGCTTCAAATTAAATTGCTAGATTTGAAAACTAAACATTTGTGGAGCGGTAAGTTCACAGATCTCAAGAGCAAGTTAGAAGAGTTGGAGGTCTAGCTAAACATGCACGTTTCTCTGTACAACTGGACAGCTATAAAAGAAATGCCGCGAGTTTAGGCACTATTATGTAACGCATGAAATAGTATTGCAGGATGCTACAGTGAGGTAAAGAAGTTGGCATTTGGAGTGCTGACGATCTTCGGGTCCACATAATCATGCAAGCAAGCGTTTTCTTGCATGAATATAATATAAAGTATAGAAGCCAACTAACAAATAAAAATCTAGAGGCATGCTCGAAACTGAAAACAAATTATGAGCCAGGTTTAAACAAACTTTCAAAAGGCATGCTCGGCGAAACTGTTGTAAAAATTATTCAATAATTAAAGTTATATACTTTGATTTTATTATTCTAGCCGAGCTAGCTAAAATACTTAAATACTTTTTCTGCAAAACATGTGTATGTTTTTATTTGAATAAATATAATTTCATATTTAAAGATATATATATATATGTATATATATATATATATATATATATATAATTTTATATATATATAATCCAAATCAAATATAATATTTAAATAAAAATGTTAGTGGCTCTTTAAAAACTGGGATTTTTGGTAAATTATAACTTTTGGCTCTTCCGTCCGAAAAGGTTGCCGACCCCTGACCTAGCATGTTTGGTGGGTAATTTAATTTGTTGATCCAAGGTCCAAGTCCCATGATTTTGGTTTTTGAGTAGGTAAAGGGAAAAACGGCATTTATAGAATCATGTAAGTAATAGTTACATATCTTCTTGGTATTAATATTACAGCTAATTGATACTAGTGACTTAAAGATATTAGAATAATAACTAACAATTACTAGTAGATGTAATTAAAATAAAATAAAAAAATCACCAATAACTTATAGTTGTTTTTTAATAAATTTAATTTTTATAATTAATGCTTATGTTTGTTTACTTGTTTTTGTTTCGAAATGTATTACTTTGTTTTTTCATTTTTTATATCGTTTAATTTTATAATTACCTACCTTTAAAAAACTCAATGTTGGTTTTTTCCCTTAACAAAAAAGTTATTGCTAGATATTTTGACTCAAACAAAAGACGAGATCAAACCGCTTTGAACTGTGTTATACCTTGGTGCACTTTTGGGCTAAAAATAATCTTCTGTGTCAATGTGAGGTGGGGGGGGGGGGAGAATTTGATGGAATCTAATATGGGGGAGTTGAATGTTTGGGAGATTTTGATGGAGACTATTTTGTATCGAATTTAGATTTGGGAGAGCTTTAGTTTTGGAGCATTTATTGTGGGAAAATTTCGTGTGGGGGAATTTAGTGCGGGAGAATTTAGTGCGGGACAATTAAGTATACGTGCCAACTGGTTATGCGCCATACGATACTGCGTCATAATACGATGCTGTACGATGATACGATGCTGTACCATGATACGATACTGCACCGCGGTACGATACTGCATCACGATACGATAGTGCACTGCGTTACGATTTTGTACCACGATACGATACTGCATCACGATACGATACTGTATCACGATACAATGCTGTACCGTGATACGTTTCTGCACCGCGGTACGATACTGCATCTCGATACGATATTGCATTGCGTTACGATATTGCACCACGATACGATATTGCACCACGATACGATACTGCATCATGATACGATACTGCACCACGATACGATACTACATTATCTACTGACATACAAGTACTAAACATTTCAGCCCGCTGGTGAAATGGGAAAGTCAGGATCGTTTAAATTTACAGGAACAAAAGTTGAATTCAGTTCACAGACTGTGTGCTGTCTTCAGAGGTTGCGAGAAAAACAGAAAATCAGACAGATATTGTCTTCTGCTGTCCTCAATGCATGTCCTGTTATCTAACTGTTGTCCTTTGTGACTGCTGAGCTAAGCTTATGTCCTTTATTATGTCCTTAATTTGTGTCCTACCAACTAGCTGCTGTCTTCAATGCATGTCCTGTTATCTAACTGTTGTCTTTTGTGACTGCTGAGCTAAGCTTATTTCCTTTTTTTGTCCTCTACTTCTATCCTACTAACTAGCTGATGTCCTCAAATGCATGTCCTACTATTTGACTGCTGAGCTAAGTGTATGTCCGTTTTGATGTCCTCTATTTTTGTCCTACTAACTAGCTTTTGTCCTCAATTCATGTCCTACTATTTGACTGCTGAGCTAAGTTTGTGTCCGTTTTGATGTCCTCTATTTTTGTCCTACTAACTAGCTTTTGTCCTCAATTCATATCCTACTATTTGACTGCTGAGCTAAGTTTATGTCATTTTTTATGTCCTCTATTGTCCTCAATTCATGTCATTCTATTCGACTGTTGTGCTGTTTATTTTCTTTTTAATAACGGTGATATTACGGTGAGTGAATAACTTACACTCAACTGTGCTGGGTGGTATTATAGGTAAACCCATGCCCTGATAAATATGATCCAAGCACAGGCATTGTTTACATTTAAATAACTCAGTTTTAGAAAACAAGGAAGTACATTGAAATAGGGAGTAACTAAATATTCTAATGGAATAGCGAGTTTTTATTGTTTAAATTTATTATTGTATCGTTCATTACCGTGTGTTGCAGAACAATATTTTTATGAGTTTTGAAAATAAAATAATTATTGATATATTTGTGCCAGGAGCTGAGGAGCCGCATGTTGGAATCAAGGGAGACGAATGCGGCTCGCGATCCGCGGGTTGCCGACCCCTGTCCTAGGTGGTTGTCGTAGACTGATAAATAGAAAATTAAAAATTAGCCACTCGTATATTTGAAGCAACCCAATACAAGTAATGGGAATTTTTTTTTTTAAATAGTGCTTTATTTATTTCAGTCTCAATACTTGAATGTCAAAATTAAAGAATTAGTATTTGATCAACAGTCACTTTCATTCAAACTTAGCTGAATGATTAATACATAATTAATTAGCTGAATGATTAATACAGAATTAATTAGCTGAATGATAAATACAGAATTAATTATTGAGGTTGTATTAAAATGTCTCCTGGATTGATGTTTCTTATTTTTAAAAATTGTCTTTTTTGTAGATAGCTGAAAAGTTTGAAGTATGTAATAGACTGGATATTATTATTATTTTTCAAACATCTTTTATTTTCATCTATCAACTACATCTTTTTTATTTAATTAAGAAATAATTTAAAAAATGCTTTTGCCTCCATCAAGGTGATCGGACAGTGTTTAATTATTGAAAATTGGTAAATTAGCTAGATGAGTTTCTAGTGTCTGGCTGTGATTAGATTGTAGTGGACTTGAAGATTGTGTAAAACCACAGTGTGTGATCTTTCAGTAATAAAATGTTTTTGTTTACTTTTAGAAACATTTTCCTTGTTACTTACTAGTAGATCTATATGTAAATTATAATTTTGTTTTCTGGGCTGAATTATATTGCTTGCTCATCTGTCATATTTAATACTGTTAAAATTAGGAATTATGTGCACAAAAATAACATCAAAAATTCTTTATTAAAATATTTTTAAGGTTATTTTATCAAATATTATAAATGATAAACCCTCAATTCTTCTGGCATGGTGACTTAATTGCATAAATTTCAAATTTGACTAACTAAAATTTACTTGATGTGTATTTTTTTAGATCTATGTGGAGTATCAAATTTTAAAAACACAATATTAAAATTTCTTTTAAAAAGGAAAACATTGAGTAATGTTAATCTATTTGAAGCTTGATTTTCATAATATGTGTACATGTTAAACAGTTTTTCTGTAGCAATCAAGGGAGAAAAGTGAAATCCCTTCTTTAAAAAAGACTTACTAAATCAATATATAAAACACATTATGTAAAGAATAAAAATCTACAAATTTATTAACAATGCAAATTTATACTTTTGCAAAAATTACAATAATATTTTTTTTTTGTCTTTGTTGAAGGCATCATATTTTTGGATTTAAGTATTCGAACTGCTTCTCTTAAATGTCTAGGCTGTAATGGACCAGATTCTCCCCACTTTTCCAACACATCAAGAGCAGTTTCAATAACTTCTCCAACAAAACCTTTTGAAATTCCAGACTTGGCAATAACAACATTCTGTGATACACTGGTCCCTGTTATGTTTTGCATTAATCTTTTTATTGCGGCTTTTGGAAAAGTTGCTCTTCTATACATTTAATTGCTCTTTTTATATTTTATAAATTATTTTTCTCAATCAAGTTCGACATTTTAAAATATATAGGCCTATAATTCACGTGAAACGGGTACCGATGGCTAGTATGTCGTAAGCATTTATTTGTAAACGATGTAGAATATCACATGTTCAGAAATGGACAAATAGCAACAGCTATTGTGGTCAGTACTATGCCCAGTCGCCTTAATTTGTTCTCTAACGTGAATTAGTTACACATTAGAGCTGGGTGGACTCATGAAATTTTTACTTAGTTCAACCCGCATTCGACCTCATGATTTTCGGTTTAGCAGTCTACATGTTTTTTTCTGTTGGTAGGCTACAGGTTGTGGCAATGCTTATGCTTCACGTGTTCTAAATGGACTATGCATTAGGCGCAAATATTAGTGGACTTTCTATAAAATCGGCTGATATTGACCTGTCCATAAAAGTGGCCCAGTTTTGCCTTTCCATAAAAGTGGCCAACTTTAACTGTTTCATAAAAGTGGGCCAGTTTGGCTTTTCCATAAAAGTGGCCGAGGTTTGTGGCCTTTCCTTGAAAGTGGCCGAGGTTGGCCTTTCTATTAAAGTGGCCCAGATCGACCTTTCCATAAAAGTGGCCAATGTTTGGTTTCCCATAAAAGTGGCCCAGGAGTCTGAAGTTGGCCTCTCGTTGAAATTCACGAACACGTCAAAAGACAACTCAATACAAAGTGGTACAAAGGCCGATATTGACCGATATTGGCCTTCCATACAAATGACCAATGTTGGGTTTTCCATAAAAGTGGCCGAGTTTGGCCGTTCCATGAAAGTGGCCGAGTTTGGCCTTTCCATAAAAGTGGCCGAGGTTGGCCTTTCCATGAAAGTGGCCCAAGTGGCTTAAGTTGTCCTTTATGAACGTAACACCGCCTCTCGTTGAAATCACGAACACGTCAAAAGACAACTCAATACAAAGTGGTACAAAGGCAGAGTGTTCAAATACCTAGTACGATATGCAGTTATCGTAACAACAGCCTCAAGTTATAACCATTAACGTTATTTTGGAAGTTTTAAATGACAACACGATGCTAGCAATATCAAAATTAAATTAATTTTTTTCGTGTTTTTCCACTAAACTCATATGGCAAGATCACAGAGCTCAAAATTCATTAAAAAATGTATTTTTATAAATTATTTAGAAAATCACTAGAAAAATCTTTTATATAATATATCACATTCAAAATAACATTATAGAATAAATAGGTTTTCAATCATCGAACTTTGTTTGTAAACAATGTCACGTGGTCATACTAAAGTCGCGTGCTGGACTCTCCGTTAGCTTGTCTGTCTGACGTGGCACCAGTGTCTGTCTTCTTGGTAGAGTCTGTCTGGAACCGCTTGCAGAAGAAGACTTTCTGCAAGGCGCGATCATAGGGTTCTAAAGACCGTAGCGGCTGGGACATTCAGTCTTGGAGCTTTCTGGGCAGGCTCTGGGGACGTTTAGCCTGCAGGCATTTGATGACGCCGATGATGATGAAGAGAAGGCAGACGGGCCCGAGGACGCCGAGGAGGACGTACCAGCCCGGGATGGAGAGAGCGAAGACTAGGGCGGGGAAGAGGAAGAACATGAGGAGGATGTAGACCAGGGGTCTCCAAACTACGGCCCGCGGGCCGGATGCGGCCCGCGAGGTCCTCTTATCCGGCCCGCGGAGATCCTTTTGTCCACGGAAAAAACGTTTGTTGGTGAAAAATCAAAGACTTGCCTGGAAGAAACTGGCCCCCGAACTGAAATTGGATAGTTAATGCGGCCCTCGGACTGAAAAGTTTGGAGACCCCTGATGTAGACGATGGCGAACCAGCGGTACTCGGCCGTGCAGTTGCCTAGAAATTTGGCAAGCGGGATGGGGAGGCGGCTGTCAGCTGTCCATTTACTTTCTACCTCACCTATTCTCGCTGTTCTCTGGTGAGTTTAAATCCTATTTAAAGTTGTTTTTCTTTACAGTATAATATTTTTATGAGTTTTGAAAATGAAACTATACAATTATTAATCATTGTGCATGGAACTGGAGAGCCGCACCATGACATCAAAAGAGCCGCTTGCGGATCGCGAGCCGCAGGTTGCCGACCCCTGCGCTAACTTTATATGAGACTAAAGTAAATACGTTGATTTTTTTTTTTTTTTAAGTCTTTATTGCCACTTTATAACAAGTACAATGACAGCAACATATTTTACATAATATATATATATATACATAATTTTTCATAGTATGACATATGTTCATTGTACAAAATTTCCTGCAAGTTTCGAGGTTGTTAAAAGCTTTGTTTACACCCGAAACAAACAAAAAAAGTGTGGTTGTCAAACCAAAGGAACATAATATATAATATATATTCAAACAAAAAGGGTAATCATAAATGTAGCTTCCATAGTAATTCTATACTTGTGCTGTAGCTTAATAATAAGAATAAAAATCATAACACAAGGCGGAGGGGGGGGAGGGGAAGGGGGGTTCATTGGCTTTGCTTAGAGTGTTGTTCTGGGTGAAATGTTGTGACTAATGCGATGTTTTACCTGCCAGGACGTCAAGGGATGTAACCTTTCCTAGTGTATAATGTGTGTATTTTATTTCTTGTCTCCCTTTGACCAGTCTTCTTGTCAGTCGAATCATGGTTCCTAAGGTCGTGTCCTCTGTAAGTCTTTAGTACCTGTCGGTCACTGTCGTTCACCTTTTCACGGGTGTGTCTAGCCTAGTGTTAAATTTTGTCACGTCCACTGTGCTTTATCCTTCGTTTGTCCTATCTTACCGTTCCGTTTCCGTCGTTATCAGACTGGTGTGTTGTGTATGTTAGGCATCATGCTGACTCAAGTTTGTAGTTTTTAAAAGGGGGGGGGGGAGTCTATGGGTATTACAGATTTTTCAGTAAATACGCAGTTTTAAGAACACGCTGATTCAATTCCTAACAGACAATAGGTTTGATAAATCTTCTTTGTATTAATATTACAGCTTGTTGAGACTAGAGACTACTAATTTTTGTGTTAACAGCTAACAATTACTAGGAGTTGTAATTAACATTTTTTATTAATCACCTAAAGTTTTGATTACTTTTCTTGTAATTTAATTTTTTATAATTAATACTAACGTATTTTTTTGATTTTGTTATATTATATATATTTTTTTTCTTTTCTTTTTTTATTCGTTTAATTTTATAATTACCTCCCTTTATCAAAATTATTGTTTGTTTTTTCCCCTGACAATTAACTTCTTCGCGCGAGATATATATGAAAATATTTGTATTTTTTTTTTTTTTTTTTTTAATAATTTTATTTTGTTGTTCATAAAACATTCATTCATAAGAACACTGACAAATTTCCATTGAATAACATAATAGAAAACAGGAAGTGTGCAGTTAAATTGTTTACAGAGCTAGCTATAAGCAAAACTCCCATTCATGACGACAAGCAATCCAAGGTGGCGACCATTCAACATCCATATTTAAATTTGTCCTAAAAAGTCTATTCTTTTCCTTGTGCTGCAACTGTTTTAACTATTTTTCCATTTTCCCATTTGGCTGTTTTAATGACACTGTCATCTCTTCCAAACACATTTGTCTTGTGAGGCTCTTTAAGGACCTCCTTACAACTTTAGCACATATCTGAGAGTAATTTATGTAATTTAGTCCAACTTGTCTCCAGAAGGCGGTCATTTTTAAAATATTTTAAGAATGTTGTCTCTAAAAAATGTATGCGAGGGCACCTTCAGTGGAAGAAAAAATTTTCTTTTAAAAAGTTTAATAGATTTCCTTCCACCCAGTTCACTCCTTTCGAGCCAGGAGCTTGCTGTGTGGATAGGTTGTATGTTAAAAAATTACAATGTAATACATAGTATTTCATGAAAAATTTTACAATGCCATTTTCTTGATTTTCCTTCTGTTTTCTGTGTTCCATTTTTCCATGTTTCTTTGATTTATTTTTCTCTTTTCCGTTTTCTTGGTTCCTTTGATATAACATAAAGCACAGGACAATACATGATCGCTTCTCGTCGTTTTTGGCCTTGCTTCTTGCGTGTATTACAATTTTGGTTGAGCAGTGGTTGATTCTTAGTTGGTAGTTGTAGTTTGAGTGTCAATTAAGGATGTTCCGACATTGGGATGATGAGTTTGGTGCCTTGTCGTTGCTGGTAGAGTTCATCGAGTGGTGTAGAGCTTGGAGAGGGTAGTTGAGGTCCTTGTGTTGAGATATAGTTTTTCCTAGGTTGCTTTGCTGTATTGTTCATTGTGGTTTGAAAGAGAGTGAAATTGTGTTGTAGGGCATTCTTGCGTAGTTGAGTACTTGAGATGGGCGAAATGACGTAGAAAAATGATTAGTTTTCGTGATATTGCTGAGTCGAAGATTGTAGATGTGAGGAATCAGAGCTTGGTCTAGTAGTTGAAATGAGTAGAGTTAAGCTGTTGACGAGTGTTTATTTTGGGTAAGTTGAGTTGGTTTTTGAGAGAATGTTAGTTCATTTGCTGTTATTCTGTTATTTTTTTGTTTTTTTTTTAATACTTTTATTTGCAATTAAAACAAGTACATCAGCATCAAATTTTTTAACATAATTTACGAAGATTTATGTAGATATAAGCACATGACACAGCTAACAAGATAAAACGTCACTTTTCCCATCTTCTTGGTATTAATATTATAGCTGGTTGATACTAGTGTCTACTAATTATTGGATTAACAACTAACAATTACTAGGAGTTGTAATTGGCATATTATTATAAATCACCAAATGTTTTAGATATTTTTCTTGTATTTTATTTTTTATAATTAATTTTAACGTTTGATTACTTGTTTTTTTTTCAATATATATTAATACTTTTTTCTTTTCTTTTTATCGTTTAATTTTATAATTACCTCCCTTTAAAGAAAATTATTGTATGTTTTTTCCCCTGACAAAAATGTTCAACGCGCGAGATATTTTGACACAAACAGAAGACGACAGCAAACCGCTGTGGATTGTGATACAACTTGGTACACTCTCGGGACTAACACTAATATTCTGTGTCAATGTTTAGTTTCACGTGGGGTGGGGGGTGGGGGAAGTGTGTGATCGAATCTAGTAAGGGGGAATTGAATGTTTGGGCGATTTTGGTGGAGACTATATTTGTATCGGGTTTAGATTTGGGAGATATTTAGTTTTGGAGAATTTATTGTGGGAGAATTTAGTGGGGGATAATTTAGTGTGGGAAAATTTAATGGGAGATTGTGGGAGATTTTAGAGTGGGAGAATTTAGTGTAAGAATTTAGTGTGGGGGAATTTAGTGTGGGAAAATGATTATGTCAATGTTGTGTTGTAGTGTAGGCAAAGGAAATTATTTGAGTGTTTGTGTTTATCTATACATATAATTCTCTTCATGGAGACCATAGAAAACACCCAGCAGCTTAGCCACCACCCCATCCCCAAACTGTCAGGTGAGCTGTGGTTCACCCCGATGTTTACAATCGTAGAGCCGGGTTAGTGACGGCTATTAGGGGCAGATAATTTAGTATAAAAAAAATTCAAAACGAAGGGGAAGTAACAATTTTTGATTGATCTTTTCTTTGCCTGTAAACGGCAGCTTTCACTGGGCGGGAGAGGTAGTGTTAAATTCACAAATTATGAATTGCTTATAAGCAGAAAATAAAACAACAAGATGGCGGCGTTTACTACGTCGCGGGTCAGCTCGTAAAAATAAATCTACGTGTGATTGGGTTTACTGTGGGTAAGTTGAGTGGGGGTGTTTGGATTAGTGAGGGGTGGGGAGGAGTTGTTCTTTTGGGTGTGGTTTAATCAACCTCTGGATTATATGACAATGTGACGGATTGCGTCATTTGTATAACGGTGCTTTGGTTATTCCTAAATCTAAGACTAAATAGTAGGGAAAAAGCATGTCTAATACCCTAAATGTTAACGAGCTTTTACATGCGATAAATTATAAAAGAAAGAGTACTCTTTTTAAGACATAATTCTAATAATAAATACATTAAAACGCTTATAATTACAAGCTTTTATAAAGAAAATAATACAATTTTTATTAAATTAAAATAATTTTTAAAAATATAATAAATGTGCGGTTACTTTAAATATAAAAAAAATATATTAATGCACTACTATTTATATCACTATAAATAAAAGCGGTGCCGCTATAATAATAAGTATTATAATAAATTATTTATATTATATTAAATAAAAATTGTATTATTTTCTTCTTTTTAAAGCATTTATAAAAGCTTGTAATTATAAACGTTTTTATGTATGTATTATTTTTATACTTTTTAGTATTAACGAAAATATACGCATGTTAAGACAATATAGTGTAGCATCAAATATATGATACACAATTTGTAAAACAGTTTTGCTTTAATAATATGATTAGTTTTACTATACGTATCACATTTACTGATGTTTTAGTTACAATCCAAAAATTGCCACATTTTGCTGAACACATATCATAGAACACAAATCTTTAACACTTCTTTAACCGAAGAAATTACGACATTAATACTGTTCAGTCTGTGGTCAAGTTTATTGTTCCCCACAGTCCAGTACCTGGCTCCACCGTAAGATACTAATAACTAAAACACTTCAGTAGAGTGATGTATTCTGAATAAAATAACATTCCCCATTTAACAATATTCGAAAGGGTCGGCATTTCAGCAAGCATGGAATAGTCGACACGGGGCTGGCTACAGCACGGCTGTGGGGTTGGGCCTGTTGCCCAAGCGGCTGTCAGCTGTCCGTTTACTTTCTACCTCACCTATTCTCGCTGTTCTCTGATGAGTTTTTTTAGTACTATTTAAAGTCGTTTTTTTTAATATAATATTTTTATGAGTTTAGAAAATGAAATAATTTAATTATTAATCATTGTTCATGGACTCGAGGGCCGCACCTTGGCATCAGGGGAGCCGCGTTCGGCTCATGAGCCGTAGGTTGCAGGTTCAACACCTTTCACAAATATTAATAATTATTTTATTTTATTTTCAAAACTCATAAAAATATTGTCCTGCAACACTCGGTAATGAACGATATAATAATAATCATAAACAATAAGCACATGCTTTTGTATTGGAATATTAACTACTCCCTATTTCAATGTACTTCCTATTAACTTGTCTATCCCATTCATAGGGGGGATATCACAAAGAAACTAAACCAGCTAAATGTAAAACTGCAAAGATAGGAAAACCCAGCATATGCTTTGCTTAAAGAAGTGTGTTTCGAAAAAAAATACTTCATTTTGTTGAAGACACGGAGAGCGGTAAATTACTTATTTCAAAAAAATTGAAAAATTAATGTCGTGATAAAACCAACGCTACTATTAACATGAATTACTTCTTCATTACTATAAACAAAATGAAGGATGAGTTCACTGAGAGATTTGAGCAATTCAAAAGAAATGCAGGTACTATAGCGTTCAAAGTAGATCCTCTCAACACAAAAACAAATGAGATTAACTTTGAGCTATTTGGAATTTATTCTGGTTCGCTTCAAATGAAATTGCTAGATTTGAAAACCAAACATTTGTGGAGTGGTAAGTTCACATATATTTAGAGCAAGTTAGAAGAGTTGGAGGTTCAGTAAAACATGCACGTTTCGCTGCACAAGTGGACTGCTCTAAAAGGAATGCCGCGAGTTGCGGCGATTTTATGTGACGGATGGCATAGTCTCGCAGGATGCTAAAGTGAGGTGAAGAAGTTGACATTAGGAGTGCTGACGATCTTCGTGTTCACATTGATACGAGCAAGCATTTTCTTGCATTAATGTAATACACATTGATACGAGCAAGCATTTTCTTGCATTAATGTAATACAAAGTATAGAAGCCAACAAACTAAGTAATAGAGGCGTGCTTGAAACTGAAAACAAGTTATGAGCCAGGTTTCAACAAACTTTCAAAAGGCATGCAAGGCCAAACTATTGTAAATAGTATTCAATGATTAAAATTATATAATTTGATTACTGATTTTATTATTCTAGCAGAGCTCGATAAAAAAACGTTAATATCTTTTCTGCGAAACATGTGTATGTTTTTATGAGAATACTTCATATTTAAATCTATTTTTTTTAAATTATATATATATATATATATATATATATATATATATATATATATATATACATATATATATTTATAGGCCTATTCCTTATCAAAATAATAATATTGAAATAAAAATGTTAGTGGCTCTTTAAAAACTTGGAAATTTGGTAAATTGTAACTTTTGGCTCTTTAGTCTCAAACGTTGCCGACCCCTGACCTAGGTCAAGGGTCGGCAACCTTTTAAGGCGGAAGAGCCAAAAGTTACAATTTACACAATTTCCCAGTTTATTAAGAGCCACGTTATTATTTTACTATTATCTTACTATTATGGTATTAGATTAGGATCAGAGGCGTAGCGGCACATCCCGGCGCCCGTGGACAAACTTTCGATTTGCACCCCCTCTCCTCATACTTTCGATTTGCACCCCCCTTCAAACTTTCAATTTGTTTTTCCAACCCATTTTGACGCCCCTAGGGTCGGCACGCGGGACATTTGTCCCCGCCTCCCCCCCCCCCCCCCCTCGCTACGCCCCTGATTAGGATTAGGTAAATGAATTTGATTTGTTATTTAAAAGCATGGAATTGTTGGCACCGTGCTTTCCTCAGCATGTGGGGTTGGGCCTGTTGTCCACGCGGGTGTCAGTTGTCCGTATACTTTCTACCTCATGTATTCTCAGTTTTTTTTTATCCTGTTTAAAGTTGTTGTTTTTTAGAGTATAATATTTGTTATGAGTTTCGAAAAGGAGTTAATATAATTATTAATATTTGTGCAAGGAGTTGGAGAGCCGCAATTTGACAGCAAAGAGCCGCATGCGGCTCGCGAGCCGCAGGTTGCCAACCCCTGTCCAATGTGGGTGTCGTAAGGCTTAAAAACAGAAAATACAATACTAGTAATGGAAAACAGATATAAATGCTAGCAACATTGCAACACACCCAACACAGCTTAAACAGTTTTCGTGGTATTAATATTACAGCTGTTTGATACTATTGACTACTTAGTATTGGATTAGCAACTAACAATTACTATGAGTTGTTATTAAAAAAAAATTTATTAATCACCTAAAGTTTTAAATAATTTCCTTGTAATTTAATTTTTTATAATTAATACTAACGTTTGTTTACTTGTTTTTGTTTCAATATATATTAATTGTTTTTTCTTTTTTTTTATCGTTTAATTATATAATTACCTCCCCTTAATTAAATTATTGTTTGTTATTTCCCCTGACAAAAAAGTTCTACGCGCGAGATAATTTGACAGAAACAGAAGACGACAGCAAACCGATACGTACTGTGTTACACCTTGGTGTACTCTCGGGACTAACACTAATAATCTGTGGGCATTTCACCCCCACTTCACCCCACCCCCGCCTCTCCCTAATTCTTCAGCAGGTCTTAACGCCACAAAAAAAAAAAAAAAACGCCAATCGCTCTCTAGAGGGTATCGCACGGGCACACGGATCAGCGCGGCGTGAGTACACCCCAGTAGCACGTGCATCAATCATTGACCAGCCGGGTGAGAAACACAATCAGCGCGGTGGTAACAAGGTCGGTAACCGGATCTGTTTGACACGTGGCAAGATAGCCGGACCCGGTAGCCGGAACACTTAGTGAACCGGATCACGGGGCTAACCGGGCCACTGGTTTAGCCGGACAACTGAGTTAGCCGAATCAATAACTTAACCGGAACACTGATTTTGTCGGACCACTGCGTTAGCCGGAATACAGACTTAGCCGGACCGCTAAGCTAACCGCGCCACTAATTTAACCGGACCTTTGAAAACTGGACCATAATTAGCCCACTAGTAATCCGGACCACGGAATGAAATAACTTTTCTCTTAGCAGTCGTCACGTGATACCCGTCTCCCAGCATCAATCATGCATGTGATCATAAGCCGTGGGCGCCATGTTTCTTGTCGTGACGTCACACATCATGGAGGTAACCTCTGATCAACATCTCCCCCCCCCCCTCCCTACCCAAACAAGAGAGTAGAGACGGCTTACAGTAATGTTATATAGGGATTATGGCCGAGCCTGAGGGAATGATCTGTTTCAGCTGTCTCTTGTAGCTTTCTATAATTCATGATACTGTGGTTCAGTCAATAAAACAGCAACATGGGATCTATAAATAGCCAGATCTAGATCGTGTACAGAGAAAGAAACGACATACTTTAATGCTGTTTTATTTTTTTAAATAAATATTAGGGGGGAGGGATTTGCAGATGGATATTTGTCGTTATCTCTTCTTAATCTTAATATTTGTTCTTGAATGTAACATTCAATAGTTGAACATAGTAGACGAACTGCATTCGTGTATAATTGAGTAAGATTGTATTACTGTAGTAAGTAAGAAACTAGTAGATACTTAGCAGAGTTTAAGATTTCAATAAAATTCAATTTCCATACAGGAAGTATTTTCTTCAACTAACCAAAGTTTCACGGCGACTAGATGAAAGGTGTAGCCATACACAAAGGGCACACACACAGACACACACAGACACACACAACCAGGCACACAGAGACACATACACACACACACAAACCCACATACATACATTTTTATGTGTATAGTGCTGGTAAGTAGGTCGCCAACTTGTTCTATGGCTCGTGCAGTTTTTATTGAGCCGTAGAATTAGTTGGTGACCTACTTACCGGTGGCCGGAAAGAACCGCAACGGAAAAAAGCGCAACGGAAAAAAGCGCAAAACAAAAAGCGCAACGGAAAAAAGCTCACACGGAAAAAAGCGCAAAGAGAAAAAAGCGCACACAAAAAAAAGCGCAAAGAGAAAAAAGCGCAAACGGAAAAAAGCGCAAAGAGAAAAAAGCGCACACAGAAAAAAGCGCAAACAGAAAAAAGCGCAAACGAAAATTCATTAAACATTACTCCGACGAAATCCCTAGTATTTTCAGTCGCTATTCATAAAGCATTAATAAGAGTTCGTTTCCCAAAAATGTATACAAGATTTCTTGGCATGCCGAGTCGAGTATTTATATTTGTTAATATCGAGTAAATCTTTAACCTTTTACTAAAGATTGAAGCGATACCCTATACACAACATCCTACAAATGTCATCTCCTCGCATGATGTCATACGCAGATATTTTCAGCATCAACAAAGGGGTTGCGCCCTTGGATGTTCCCCCTGGGTCGAGAGACTACGGTTCGGGTAGCTTAATGAAATCCTGGGCCCAACCCTTTTCAGCCACAACTGCCAATTTGGATCTACCAGATGAAGATTGCCCAGAACTATACCCAGTCGACACACCTACCATCCAAGTGCGAATCTCCTCAAGAGGCCATCCCAACCTACGGGGTCACATCCTAAGGCAAATCATAAGCAACGAACAAATCTTGCTTCTCAACTACGGCAGAGCAGACACTTGGTTTTTCTCATCAACAGCATTTGACGTCACCACGCTTCATAATACACACAAAATACACAGCCCATACACAATGCATTTCACACTACACGAAAAAGACAGAATAAACGGAACCCTTACATGGGTCCTCCCACACTCAACGACCTCACACTCATACAAGCACTACAGCATTACAGCAATAAAGAACCAATCATTACCACAATTCCTCACACCAGTAATCGCAACTTCTCCATACACACTGACAATCCAACAAACATCCCTCACTACATTCAAATAAATTACAAAAACAAATCCCTCAACATCCTAGTCGCCATAAATGGAAGAAAACAAGCCTGCCAAACCTGCTCGTCAACCCTGCACTGGACCAGTCACTGTCCAAAATCCAATATACACATGACAGTACCACAGGAACCAGTCACGCATGCACAGCAGCAAACAACAGCAGCAAACAACAGCAGCAAACAACAGCAGCAAACAACAGCAGCAAACAACAGCAGCAAACAACAGCAGCAAACAACAGCAGCAAACAACAGCAGCAAACAACAGCAGCAAACAACAGCAGCAAACAACAGCAGCAAACAACAGCAGCAAACAACAGCAGCAAACAACAGCAGCAAACAACAGCAGCAAACAACAGAGCCCCCTAAGCCGACTTCAGATTCAACACCCTATGCACCCCTAACAACATCAAAGGAACCAGCACCAACCACACCGCAGGCCCTAGAACCGATGGAAAACCAGACAACCCTAAACAGAAATACAACAAACAGTCAACCAACCAGCCCCCACAAACCGCCTAGTAAGCCAACAACCTCCAGTACAAGCATGACGAAATCACCAAACATCAGAATATCTTCTTCAAGAACCCTCATACCACCTCCTGCTTCATCATTCACGCTGAGCCCAAACACCTTTACGTTTACAGCGACGCCAACCTCTACAATTAACAACCCCAGCCCAGATTAAAAAATGAGCGACGGCACAAACTCAAAAAGAAAAAAAGAACACGGCCCTACAGACGCGAAGAAGTCAACAAAAAATCTAAAAACCCAAAAATCGGGTTATAACAGCAAAAGATGCAGATTTTGCACCCAGAAATATAAATCAATCAACGACAGGCAAGAACACTAGGTTTCAGCACACCAGGAACCCTTAATGTGTCACATATGCAACAGCGAGTGTGGATACATGGACATATGCCAGCACTACAAAGAGTACCATCCCGACGAATTGACGTATACCTGCCACCATTGCAGAAGATGCCTCCCTCTAAAGGGTATGAAGGTACACACAAAGAATCATCATCCATGAGTTAAATAGATCGCCCAACATAGAGTTTCAAATAAAAACTTAATTAACACTTAGTAACTTTAGACGTTTTGTATAAGGGAACTTAAATATATACGTTTTGTATTAGATACGTATTATAACTTGTATAATATGTATGTATATGCTATGTAAACCTACTCTTGCTGCCTACCCTTGCTCGAGTGGGAAAGCAGCAAGAGAGGAACACTATTAAACTCATTAAAAAAAAAACAAAAAAAAAAATGTATTAACTGAAAAATCTGTACAACTCAGACCACCCATGTCTTGTGACAGATTGGTTAAAAAACAAGATGGCCGAAACCAGACAGACAAGACTTTCAAAATACCTGAGCTGGCCTTCGCCCTGTCCTGAAGATAATACGGACACCTCGCAAACAACTAGCTGGCCTGTGTCAACACCCGTAACAGATACATATTCAAATAAAACCAAATGTTCCTCAAAGTGGGAAAAAAACCGGAGATGTGTCACAAAAGGAGAGACCTGTACCTGTACCTGTAAGTACACTCCTCAAAAAAAAATCAAGCTTTCGGGGACTGCACCTGGGCGGCATCCCAAAAACACGCTATGTGTGTTGATTAAAGGAAAAAAAGAACGTCGAATCGACGAATTCATATTAGAGGACCGATTTACGTGTAAACTGAACGTAAACCGTTCTCAAATTCTTAATGTCTACAACTTGGGGAAACCAAGCGAATGGTTTATCTCTTTCGAATCAGAAGAAATTTACAACTCTCTACATTTGGAAATAAGATGTGAACATTCGGATTATTGTAGCAGCATTTTGCTGCTGCATGTGTACAAAAACGGTCAGAGGGGTCACCCAAAATGGGTACCCCCTACCATTACCCAGAATATGATCAACAAAGATATGATTGAAATATCAGTACCAGACACAATAGTTTCAACCCTTAAGATCGGGAAAAGTAATAATGGGGAAAGTCGATTTCTGTCCAAACGTTCCTTTAAAGGATTTACCCCATTACATTGATCTTGAGATCGGTGGGGAAACTTACACCTTGTTACTACAACATAACGGTAGAAGATCTATATGCCCCCTGTGTGGCACGACCAAACACGGACCGGATATCTGCCGAAACTCGTAAGTAAATGAACGATACAATATATCGATATATAATGATGGGAACTATTTCGACAATGTTAAGTATTGTAGCTTGAAAAGTGTACTCTTACTTTTGTAATTTAGCGCTTGTGAAAGCTCGTTAATATATAGGTTATAAAACATGCTTTTTCCCTACTATTCAGTCTTAGATGAAGAAATAACCAAAGCATCGTTAAACAAATGACGCAATCCGTCACATTGTCACATGATCCGGAGGTCGATTAAACCACACCCAGAAGGACAACTCCCCCACCCCCACTAATCTAAACACCCCCACTCAACTTATTCACAGTAAACCCAATCACACGTAGATTTATTGATATATACAAAAACACTCAAATTACTTCCTTTTTCTACACTACAACACAATATACTCATTTCTCCCACACCTAATTCTCCCACACAAAATTGTCCCGCACTAAATTCTCCCTCTCTAAACTCCCCCACAAAAAATTTCCACACTAAATTCTCGCACACTAAATTCTCCCACACAAATTTTTACCACACTAAACTCTCCCACACTAAACATCTCCCAAAGCTAAACTCGATACAAAAATAGTCTCTACCAAAATCACCCAAACATTCGATTCCCCCTCACTAGATTCCATCACACACCTCCTCCCCCCTCCCCACATGGAACTAAACATTGACACAGAATATTAGTGTTTGTCACGAGAGTGCACCATGGTGTAACACAGTTAACAGCGGTTTGCTCTCGTCTTTTGCTTGAGTCAAAATATCTTGCGCGTGGAACTTTTTTGATAAGGGAGAAAACAAATATTGAGATTTTGTTCAAGGGAGGTAATTATTAAATTAAATGATAAAAAGAAATGGAAAAAATAACAAAATACATTTAAGCAAAATCAAGTAAACGAATATTAGTATAAATTATAGAAAATTCAAATCCAAAAAATGTATTAAAAACCTTTTGTGAATATTCCATTTTTTTAAATAACAACTCCCAGTAATTATTAGTTGTTAGTCTAATAATCAGAAATTACTTATATCAACCAACTTTAGTATTAATACCGAGAAACCACTTCAAGCGTTGTTTGTTGGATCTTGATGTTTATGTAGGATATTTTTTTATTTGCTTCTCGGCCTTTTGGCTAAGACAGGGGTCGGCGACCTGCGGCACGCGAGCCGCATGCGGCTCTTTTGATGTCAGGATGCGGCTATTCTGCTCAATGCACAAATATTAATAATTATTTTATTTTCGAAACTCTTAAAAATATTGTTCTGCAACATTCGGTGATGAACGATATAATAATAAATATAAACAATAAACACTCGCCATTCTGTTTGAATATTTGGTTGCTTCCTATTTTAATGTAGGGCCCTACTTCCTATTAAATTGTCCATCCCGAATCGAAATATTCAACTTCATGGTGGATATTACAAAGAAACTAAAAGAGCTAAATGTAAAACTGCAAGGACAGGAAAACCCAGCCTATGAGTTGCTTGAAAAAGTTGATTGTTTCGAAAAAAAAACTTTTTTGATGAAATCACAGAGAGCGATACATTACTTAATTTTGATAAATTTGAAAAAAAAAATATCATGCTACTTTTAACATGAATTGCTTAGGCATTACAATAAACAAAATGAATGATAGATTCCTGAGTGATTTGAGCAATTCGAAACAAATGCAAGTACTTTGACGTACATAGTAGATCGTCTTAACACAAAAACAAATGCGATCAACATTGAGCCAATTGGAATGGATGCTGATTTGCTTCAAATGAAATGGCTGGATTTGAAAACCAAACATTTCACGGAACTCAGAAGAAAGTTAGAAGATTTGGAGGTCCAGAAAAATATGCACGTTTCGCTGCCCACTTGGACAACTCTAAAAGAAATGCCGCGAGTTGAGGCACTATTATGTGACGCATGGAATAGTCTCCCAGGAAACTACAATGAGGTAATTAAGTTAGCATTTGGAGTGCTGACGATCTCCGGGTCACTATATTCATGCGAGCAAACGTTTTCTTGCTTGAATAAATAAAAAGTAAAGAAGCCAACCCGCGTTTCTTCCGGGCATTTCTTGGGAGGGGCTCCACTTATCCCCCCCCCCCCCCCCCTATTCCCCCCTGACGAAATGAAATTTATATAGAAAATATATACCTTTAACAGTGTCCGCCCCTTCGGAAATTTTAGTCCGTGCCCCGCGAAAACTTCAAGCGTCCCCCCCCCCCCCCTTTCGGAGAAAAAAGTAAAAAAATAAAAAAATCTAGAGGCGTGTTTGAAACTTAAAACAAGTTATGAGGCAGTTTTAAACAAACTTTCAAAATGCTTGCAAGGCCAAATATTGTAAATAGTATTTAATAATTATTGTTATATAATTTGATTACTGATATTATTATTCTAGCAGAGCTGGTTAAAATACTTAAATATGTTTTGTGCTAATCATGTGTATGTTTTTATATGGATAAATATTATTTCATATTAAAAGCTATTTATTTTAAATTATATATAGGCTATATATATATATATGTATCTATCTCTCTCTCTCTCTCTCTCTCTCTCTCTCTCTCTCTCTCTCTCTCTCTCTCTCTCTCTCTCTATATATATATATATATATATATATATATATATATATATATATATATATATATATATATATATATATATATATATATATATATATGCAATCAAAAAATACGAACATGGGATGCTCATTGCTGGCCTGTTCGGGATTTGAAAAACATCAATTTTAAAAAATGTCAACATCATGTCATGTGTCTAAGTGCATTAGTGTGTTTTGTGAAAATCAGTTTTAACTAATGTCTGTTTGAATCCCATATATCTTCTAATTGGTCAAAAATAATATAAAACATGAAAGCTTTGTATAAGTAATGGTGTCTCGTGTTAAGTTTATTTATTATTATTTTTTTATTTATATTATAATTTTTTTAACAAATTTGAATTAATACATCTTCTCTTTGTACAATGTTATTCTTTAGTAAATAATTTATAAAAAATAATAATTAAGAGAAATAATTGATTTTTAATTTGTTTAGTACAAAACTATTAAAAGGAGCTTATGATCACCCCTATTTAACTATTTTTTATAAAAGGGAGATAAGTCATGGAAGTGGTTTGAACATTTGCTTATCTTTGATAAGTTTAATCGTAGGAGAAAGACTCGGCATTCACAGTGGTTTAAAAACAAAGGGAAAAAGAATATACGAGAGCGTGGGGTGGTGTCTATAGAATAAAGATAATCCAACCGCAGCTACGGTAATTTTTTACAAAACAACCATCAAGTCAAAAATTAAAGAAAATTTACTTTTTTTTAACTATAAAATTTTTTATTAATGGTCGGCCCTGGGCCCCTAAATGGCGTCGCCCCCCCCCCGCATTGCGGGGTCTGGCGGCACTGTAGTTCCGCCCCTGCGTATGGGTTTTATTGTGTTTTTTACATTTGAATATGTCATACATTTTTTTATGTTTTATCTCTTACATCATCTTAAAATAAATTTATTAATCTTACCGTTTAGTTAGTAGAAGTTTTTTTATATAAATATCTTATTTTTCAAATGCTACACATGTTTCAGATGTGCTGCTAAATGATATTTAGCTTAACTTTAACTCTAAGATGGACTACAAAAGAAACACCGAACACAGAACAGTGAATGTAATAAAATTAATTTGATACAAGGGTGTTCAGACTGAAAGAAATCGCTTTATCGTACTTTGTTGTTTTCTAGAAATGTATCCTTCATAAATGGCTCTTACTAATAAAAATTTCACAAAATTATATATATATATATATATATATATATATATATATATATATATATATATATATATATATATATATATATATATATATGCATATATGTATATATACATTATTATCCTACCACCATTATACAGAACATGATCAATAAAATTATGACCCAAAAATCTGAACTAGATTCAATAATCTCAACCCTTAAGATTGGAAAAAGTGATAAGTGGGCAGTCGACTTCTGAACAACCGCCCCATTAAAGGACTTGCTACACTACATCAATCTTGAAATCGGTGGGGAAATTTACACACTCTTACTACAACTGAACGGTAGGAGATCTATATACCCCTTATGTGGCACGACCAAACACGGACCGGCCGCTTGCCGAAAATAGTATGTAAGGGAAAATCATTTGCCTTGCCAACACTACAACACAATACATTTATTTCGCCCACACTAAATTATCCCACACGGGTTAGATTCAGATAAACAACAAAGCTTCGTGGCTACCTTCACTACTTTTATTCCGTCTCAAATAAATACATTCAAGAGTAGCCCTCGTCATAATCGCTAGCAACTAACCGCTGACCCCCTACAATCATTCACTCGCCCTTTTATACCCGCATTCGACCTTGGGATTACAAGATATAACACACGGGGGTTACCACACAGTACTGTGAACTCAACTCACACACGCACTCCCCCCCTAAGTTCAAGACTATTCTATTCTAACCTGACCTCAAATTACCCGTAACACACAATAAATTCTGCCAAACTAAATTCTCCACTAAATTCTCCCATATTTAATGCTCCCCCCCCTCAAACTTTCGATTTGCACCCCTCCCTCAAACTTTCGATTTGCACCCCCCCCCCTCATACTTTTTATATATACCGAGGGGTCTGTGGGGGGGGGGGGGTTATGACCCCCCCTAACCCCCCTGCCTACGCCACTGTTAGATTCCATCACACACCTCCAGTGGCGGAGCGAGTGGGGGTGGCGGGGGGGGGGGACATATGTCGCCAGGCACCGACCTTAATCACAAAATTTGAGGGGGGTGCAAATCGAAAGTTTGACAGGGGGGGGTGTCGCTACGCCTCTGCACACATTGACACATGATTATTAGTGTTAGTCCCGAGAGTGCACCAGGGTGTAAGACAGTTCACACATGTTTGCTGTCGTCTTTTGTTTGTTTGAAAGTATCTCGCGCGTGGAACTTTTTGTCAGGGGAGAAAACCAAACAATGTTTTTTTTCACGGGAAATAATTATAAAATTAAACGGTAAAAATAAGCGAAAAAAGTAGTAATACATTTTGAAAAAAAAATTAAGTAATTTGACATTGGTATTAATTATAGAAAATTAAATTTAAAAAAATTATTTGAAATTATTTGGTGATTTATTACACAATGTTTATTACTACTCTCAGTAATTGTTAATGTTAATGCAATAATAAAATATTATTGATGTCCACCAGCTGTAGTATTAATACCAGGAATTTAGCAAAGCTTACTATTAATTTATTCTTTCAACGGATGTAATTGTATTTTGTCCAAGATTTTTCAAAAAAAAAAAAAAAAAAAAAAAAAAAAAAAAACTATTTCAACATCCCACAATGACATCACCTCGCATGTCATACGCAGATATAACCAACATCACCAAAGGGGTTGCGCCCTCGGATGTTCCCCCTGGGTCGAGAGACTTGGGGAGGAGCCACCCGGACTACGGCTTCGGGTGGCTTAATGAAATCCAGGGCCCAACCTTTTTCAGCCACCACTGCCATCCTGAACTTACCTGATCAAGAATGTCCGGAACTCTACCCTGCTGATTCGCCAACCATTCAAGTCACAATCAACTCAAAAGGACAACCCAACCTGAGAGGACACATCCTACGTCAGCTTATTAGCGACCAACAAATCCTGCTCCTCAATTATGGAAGAGCAGATACGTGGTATTTCTCTTCGACCACCTTTGACGTCACCAAGCTTCACAATACTCACAAAACATACGGTCCCTACACACTATACTTCTCACTACACCAAAAAGACAAAATAAACGGTACCCTTAGATGGGTCCCACCCACACTCAGCGATCACACACTCATACAAGCACTACAGCCTTACAGCAACAAAGAACCTTCCATAAACACTATTCCTCACACCAATAATCGCAACTTTTCCATATACACTGACAATCCAGCATCCATCCCCCACTACATACAAATAAACTACAAAAACAAAGCACTCAACATTCTAGTAGCCATCAAAGACAGAAAACAAGCCTGCCAAACCTGCGCATCTACTTCGCATTGGACCAACCGTTGTCAAGTACTTAGTCCAGAGTCAACACCCACGATTTTACCACCAGCACAAACTGAAGCTCCACCTGCTCCACAAGCTCCAATGCCAAGCCAGCACCACACAGAGACAAAGCCCAATGATCAACCTACAGCACAGGATACAGCAACACCTGTACCACAACCCCCGACACCAAGCAACCTACAAGAACCTCCAACAACGAGGGCAATAGACCTAGCATCAGAAATGGAAACCAGCTCGTCAATGAAAAGAAAAAAACCAAACCAGCCCCACTGAACTAGGGAAAACAACTAAAGAAAAAAAAACACGCAAAGCAAACCAAAAACCCCCTCACATGTAACTACTGCCTTAACTCGCACCAAACACTCGAGGAACTAATGCGTCACGAAGCTACAGAACACCGGGAATTCAAGCAATGCTACCACTGCAGCGATGGAATAATCCACGAGTCTATTTCTAAACAGTTCCTAGAAGAGCATAAAGAATCCACCTTCGGATGTACGTTCTGTGATGTAACCATCCCAGCACATAGCATCTATCACCACATGGCAGCGCATCACACAGACATCATGACTAAGAAACAAAAAAAATACGTAAGTGAAAACCTAAAAAGAGTTTTCTGAAGATTTTAACAAATAGACATCATGACACTGCTAAGCTAGTTTTGTTAAACGTTTTGTATTAGTCACAATTGAACTGATATTTTATGCATTAATGTTATACTATGTATTACATTATTTTTTTTAAAACATGCAACCTATCCATACAATGGAAGGCATTCTATTAAACGCCAACAGGCACAAAAAAAAAGAAAAAAAAAAAAATTCAGCGTATTTACTGCGAACTTTTGCCAATAATTACTCTCTTTAAGAAAACGTTCCTACTTTTCGGTTGCACAAATTATTTAATATTTGATGACGCTTCTCGGCCTTTTGGCTAAGACCAAAGTGAAGTATGTAATGGGTCTACATAAATCTTAGTCATTTGGTAGGTCAGCCCTTTTTAGGGCTGGCTGCCGGGGTCGAGAGGCGGTCAGATCTACTACTCTAACTCACGCAATCAATAGCAAATCTTGCCAACGATCGCCGTGGGGTTGCGCCCACACATCCCTCGAAGTGCACATGCCCTCGAGATGAGTCACCCAGTACTTGTATTGGGTGGCTTCAATGTACGAGTGGCTAATCTTCAATTTTCTATTTTTTCAGCTTGACGACACCCACCTAGGAGAAATCTTAGGTGGGAGGTTCCGTCACAAATACCAGCAAATCAACTAACCATCTCTCAAAGATCAACTACTCAACTTACCTAAAATAAACACTCGTCAACATCCCCCAAAGCTCAACTACTCAAATAACTTCACGATTAACTGTCAAATCTAGACTTTGGGCACATGTTACTGTCTAATCTAGACTTTGGGCACATGTTACTGTCTAATCTAGACTTTGGGCACATGTTACTGTCAAATCTAGACTTTGGGCACATGTAACTGTCTAATCTAGACTTTGGGCACATGTTACTGTCAAATCTAGACTTTGAGCACATATAGCTGTCTAATCTAGACTTTGGGCACATGTAACTGTCTAATCTAGACTTTGGGCACATGTTACTGTCAAATCTAGACTTTGAGCACATATAGCTGTCAAATCTAGACTTTTGCCACACATACCAGCTAATCAACTCAACATCTCTCAAAGATCAACTACGCAAAACTCTCTCATCTACGATACACAATTAGTTCGATATCAACAACTTCACGATTACTCTGACGACACCCACCTAAGAGAAATCTTAGGTGGGAGGCTCCGTCACAACCATCATCAAGTCAACTCGACATCCCTCAAAGACCAACTACTCAAACAACTTCACGATTACTCAACTCTCATAAAATAAACACTCGTCAACAGCCTCACTTCGCCCATTTCAACTACTCGACCAAGCTTTCGACTACTCGACCACTCTCAAATTTTTCTCATCCACAATCGTCGACACAGCAATATTACGAAAAATAAACATCCCTCAAAAACATTATTTCTCCCACTTCAACTACTTGATTACGCAAGAGAACCCTACGATACAACATCACTCTCTCTCAAACTGTCACATGATCCGGAGGTTGATTAAACCAAACCCAGAAGGACAACCCCACCCCTCCCCACTAATCCAAACACCCCCCACTCAACTTACCCACAGTAAACCCAATCACACTTTGATTTATTTATATATACACACTCTAATGATTTCCTTAGTATACACTACAACACCACATAATCATTTCTCCCACACTAAATTCTCCCTCACTAAATTCTTCCACACTAAATTCTCCCACACTAAATTCTCCCACACTAAATTCTCCCACACTAAATTCTCCCACACTAAATTCTCCCACACTAAATTCTCCCACACTAAATTCTCCCACACTAAATTCTCGCACACTAAATTCTCTCACACTAAATTCTCCCACACTAAATTCTCTCACACTAAATTATCGCTCACTAAATTCTTTCACACTAAATTCTCCCACACTAAAATCTCCCACACTAAATTATCCCCCACTAAATGCTCTCACACTAAATTATCCCCCACTAAAGTCTCCCACAATAAATTCTCCAAAACTAAAAATCTCACAAATCTAAAGTTGATACAAAAATAGTCTCCACCATAATCGCCCAAACATTCAATTCCCCCACACTAGATTCGGATCACACACTTCCCCCATCCCCCACCCCACGTGAAACTAAACATTGACACAGAATATAAGCGTTAGTCCCGAGAGTGCACCAAGGTATAAGGGGGTTATCCATAATTGACGTCACGCTTTTTTTTGACGATTTTTACCTCCCCCCTTCCCTCCGTTCACGTCTTCACAAAAAGCCAGAACCCCCCACCCCCTGAAATGACGTCACACCTCAACCTACAACCCCTGTCAAAATTGCGGTTGAATTTTTTTTAAACATCGATATTTTTTCCAAAATCGTGTCTAAACTATTATAATTTATTAAAACAGTTATCTAAAACGCGAAATAACGTCTAAAAATTCGTTTTCTAACATTGCTTTTTTATAATGCAAAAATGTGACGTCGCAACATCTGAACCCCCCCCCCCCTCCCCCTCATCACACATCGTCACAAAATTACGGACCCCCCCCTCCCCCCTACGAGTGTGACGTCATTTATGGATGACCCCTAACACAGTTCACAGCGGTTTTATGTCGTCTTCTGTTTCTGTCAAAATATCGCGCGCGTAGAACTTTTTTTGTCAGGGGAAATAACAAACAATAATTTTTTTTACAGGGAGGTAATTATAAAATTAAACGATAAAAAGAAATAAAAAAAGTATTAATATTAATTGAAACATAAACAAGTAAACAAACATTGAAATTAATTATAGAAAAATAAATTACAAGAAACATATCTAACAAATTTGGTGAGTAGTAACAAAGTGTTTATTACAACTCCTAGTAATTGTTAGATGTTAATCCTATAATTTGTAATTACTAGTATCAACCTTCTATAATATTAATACCAAGAACTTTTTAATGAGGTTACTAAATCTAATTGCAAAACTTCCATAAATACTTCCCCCACTACGGCGGGACTAACCTAAGCCGATTTTACAGGGAGCGCACAGAAACAGTAAAAGGGAATGAAAAGATCATAGGAGAAACTGCAAAACAAATCTACAAATCACTGGTCAAAAAGCTGGCACCGCCGCTCTACAACCAGATCAAATGGTGCAAACAGTTTAACATAATAAACACATAGGACACGTTCAGGAACCTACACCACCCTCAGACAACAGCAGCAGAGCGCGAAATTAGCTACAGATTAATATTCAACACAACACCATTAGCACACAAATCTAACACTAACCAACACACCAACACAAACTGTCAAACCTGCAAACAAGATTTCATAGAAACTGAGCAACACATGTATTTACAATGCCAAACAATACAATCAACAAAACAGTTGCTAAGTGCAATACTGAAAACAAACACAGAAAACACAGACAAGGCAATTACACTAAACTTAATTAACAACACCAAAGACAGAACGGAGGACGGAAAAAAGCTGACAGCGACAGCAATATACAGATCGACGATATGGACGGTCAGAAATAAAGCCCGACATGACAAAAAATCATTCACTGAAACCGACGTCTTAAACATGTACAAAGCTAAACTAAGGTACAGAGAAATATTGTGATCCACAAAGTATGGACACCAATTTTGGCTCAATGGTCGCTAAGCAAAAAATATGTGGCTTTCTGACTTATTATTTTTTTGAAATTGTATTGAAGGTAGTACTAATCTTTTTTGGCCCCCTGTACAAATTTGTAAAATAGCAAGCTGCAAATCAAGCTTAAGGTTACTTCTTTATCTGACACTTATATAAAATGTCTTTACGCAAAATTAATGACTTCTCAAATGTATGACCATATTCCTTGAATTGTAAGACGTTAGTTACGGTATTTAACATACATTGTAACATGAACACATGTCCTAGCCGTCTTTTCAAAAGACAACAAAGGCCCAAGGTTTTTTTTATCTTCTCTCGTTCTGGGTACTATACTGATACTTTTACCCATAACATAGCTTTGTATAAATTGTTATAGCGAAATGCTACTAAACTGAGGTTTTTTTTCGTATAACGTGAAGCACACTTACCTGCAACACTACCGTCTTTTCAAAAGACAACAAAGGCCCAATGGTTGTTTTTTTTATCTTCTCTTGTTCTGGGTACTATAATGATACTTTTACCCATAACATAGCTTTGTGTAAATTGTTATAGCGAAATGCTACTAAACTGATGATTTTTTTGTGTAACGTGAAGCACACTTACCTGCAACACTACTTCACAAAACATGTGATGCTCTAATGTATTATTGTTTATTAAGATGTAACCAATGTTTTTACCAGAATAAACTTTTAAAACCAAAAAAAAAAAAAAAAAAAAAAAAAAAAAAAAAAAAAAAAAAACTCTCTATCAATCTACTCAAAATAAACAATCGCCAACAGCTCTACCTCGCCCACCTCATCACTTCACCAAGCTCAAAACCATCGACTCAGCAACATCAGCAAACTTCACTCTTCAACGTCACCTCGCCCAACTCAATTACTCGACTACTCTGGTTTCTCTTCACATCGAGTAAATCTTTCGCCTTTTACTAAAGATTACTCATTTTACTCATCCAACAATGTCACAGCCTAGCTCGACGACATATGCAAATATAGTTTACGCCAGCAAAGGGGTTGCGCCCTTGGATGTTCCCCCTGAATCGAGAGACTTGGGGAGGAGCCACCCGGACTACGGTCCGGGGGGTTTAGTGAAATCCAGGGCCCAACCCTTTTCAGCCACAACCGCCATACTGGATCTACCTGAAGAAGACTGCCCGGAACTTTTTCCTGCTGACTCACCCACCATCCAGGTTACAATCAACTCAAAAGGTCAACCCAATCTGAGGGGTCATATCCTTCGCCAACTAATAAGCAATCAACAGATCTTCCTCCTTAACTACGGTCGTGCAGACACTTGGTTCTTTACATCAACTGCCTTCGACGTCACCACTCTACATAATACACACAAAATATGCGGCCCATATACGCTACACTTCACTCTACACGAAAAGGACAGAATAAACGGAACCCTTAGATGGGTCCCACCCACACTCAACGAGCGCACTCTCATACAAGCACTACAACCCTACAGCAACAAAGAACCTTCAATAAACACAATCCCCCACACCTCCAACCGCAGCTTCTCCTTATACACTGACAACCCAGCAACCATCCCCCACTACATTCAAATAAACTACAAAAACAAATCACTCAACATTCTAATAGCCATCAACGACAGAAAACAAGCCTGCCAAACCTGCTTTGGTTACGCTATTTCAAGATTTATTTAAGAGTAATTTTTTTTAAAAAAAGCAACATTTAATTTTCGTTTTTATTTTATAAAAAGTGTATATTGGTACATTTTTGCAGGTTGGTACTGTTTATTTATGTTGTAAGTATATTTTATATTTATATACAAAAATATAAAACTTTAATAGAAACGTTTTATGTTTTCTGGACTTACGTCGCTTTGGTTTGAAGGACGGTTTTAACAGGTCTACTCGGAGCACTAATTTTATTTTACTAATTTATACACATTTAATATTGCCTCTACAACAGGGTGTCAGCAACCTTTTAAGGTTAAAGAGCCAAAAGATAAAATTTACAAAAAATTCCCAGTTTTTAAAGAGCCATTAAAAATTGTTCTTCAACATTATGGTATTTGATTAGGATTAGCTAATTTTTAAAAAAAATATATATTCATATAAACACACACACATGTTTCAACTAGTTCTTTTAGGATAATAAAATCCAATTATAAAACTATCCCTACCCAATTTAGAAGCTAATAACTATAAGAATGCGTCACTCAAGTCAAATGAATGCACACATACATAAGAAAATGCCTTTTAAATAAAATAAAATAAATAAAACTGAAAATATTCGAAACAAAAGGTGCACTTCGGTAGTGGAAAGCATGGAACTACTACCACGGGGCTGGCCACAGCACAGTTGTGGAGCTGGGCCTTGTGTCCAAGCATCTGTCAGCTGTCTGTATACGCTCTACTTCACCTATTCTTAGTGTTTTTATTTTGTTTAAAGTTGGTATTCAGTATAATATTTTTATTAGTTATGAAAATAAAATATATAATTGTTATGGAACTGGCGAGCCGCATCTTGACATCAAAAGAGCCGCATGCGGCTAGCGAGCCGCAGGTTACCGACCCCTGCCCTAGCACACTGCGGTTCTAATGTTATCCTTACATGTTTATTTCATAAATATATAAATACTTAACCTCCAGCACGACATTAGCACAAACTCAAATTTGTAATTATTAAAAGCCAGTTAGGGGTCTGTGTGGTCGAGTCGGTAAAGCTCATGGTAAAGCTCATGGGTTCGAACCCACGGGAAGATGTGGCTCGTTAGCTGGGGACAGCCACTCTTCTAGGAGAGACAACTTCAAAATCAAACAACTGCGGCCTTGTAGTTTGTTCTTGGTTGAACATAGGCTATGGAAGCAAAATCTAAAAAGAAAAGCAAGCTGAAATCGGAGTCAATGTCCTCAATGGCGCATAACCAGTTGACACGTATCCTTAATTGTGTTGGAGAGGGATCCCTTCCAACAATAAAATTAAGAACGAAGAAGAAGAAAAGCCAGTTAAATTTGCCATGAAATTCATTTCAGGATAATACTGCGGTTTTTACTTTCTCGTATATACGTAGTATAGAGAAAGTATTGTAATCGTGCAAAAAAAAAAAAATAGAGATTTTTACAAATCTCGACGTTTTACACCTCACTGATACGGAAAAACATAATTTTGCAATCTTGTCCGTATGTCTGTGTGTGTGTGTGTGTCTGTGTGTCTGTGTGTGTGTCCGTGTGTAAACACGATAACTTGAGTACCGTTACAGCTAGGTTGATGAAATTTCATATATAAGTATTATATCAAAATCGTAGATCCGTATCAACTTTTGAGCGATTTCCGACAACCGGAAGTGGTACTTTTTCTACTTTGAATTATTCAAAAGCCTATAACTTGAGTACTATTTCAGATAGATAAATGAAATTTCACATGTAAGTAAAAGATCTAATTCTCTACCTTCTGTTAAATTTTGAGTAATTTCCGTTGACCGGAAGTAGTAATTTACGCTACTTCCGATTTCTCAAAAAACTAATGTAAATTTTAAAAGTACTAATAATATTGCGCACTATTATGCGCTTTTTTATTTCACGTTCACTTGGTGTGCAATTAATTTGTCTACGAGATTTTATTCTATTTTTAAAACTTTAAGTATTTAAAATGGATTAAAAATCATGTCTATAGCCCGAGTTCCCATCCCCTGTTATTTTATATAAAAA
Organism: Physella acuta; assembly: GCF_028476545.2. Classification (NCBI taxonomy): domain Eukaryota; kingdom Metazoa; phylum Mollusca; class Gastropoda; family Physidae; genus Physella; species Physella acuta. The sequence goes on along the minus strand of NW_026732523.1, from coordinate 144,710 downwards.
TATTTGAGAAAGTTTAGGGGAGATCACTCCCGGTTTATTTTTTTTAATTCTTTTACATTAAACTTATGGAAGGATGAATTATGGGGGAGGGGGAGATTAAACCATCCAGTCAGTTGGGAAATCATCTCTTGGATTACATTGACTTCACCTGACCAAATCCTATAAATATCCAGAACATTAACGACATGTCCAGTTTGTTCGATTTGAAACTTTCAAAGTAACAGTGGTTGTTTCAGACTTTTTTCCCCCTTTTTTTCTCTGGGAGGAGGTGGGTGGGGGGGGGGGGAAGAGGGCAGTGGTAAAAGTGTATAAAATTTATTTCGTTTGGGGGGCAAGGGGGGGGGGGGGATCTGCAAAGTGGGCTTACATTTTCACATATTCTCAGTGTTTCTTTCATCCATTATTTTTTCTGGGGGAGGGGCATTTAAAGTTCCGGTTGGGAACGGGTTGACAAGTATATATTCAGAATATTCTCCATTAAAAAACAAAATTCTATTTCGTCTGAGGGGTTGGGGCTAAGTAGGAGTTTTTGGACTAATCCACCTACTTCATGGAGGAAATGACTGAAAGAAACTCTGCCCTTAGATAGCTAAAACTAACCACGCCCATGCCTTTCCACCTCCTTCATGCGACACTGAGGCTGGCGGGCAGTGCTCTCTCTAGGGGGAAAAGGTGGCCTACAACGTGTATTTTGTGTGCGCAGCGTTCTCAAAGTCTTACAATACAACATGACTGCTCGTTCAAAAACTACTGCGTGGCTGATCATACCTTGGTTTGTTTCGATGCTTTGATGTGAAAACCCCCCTTATCATCCATTGTTCTCTTTCTGGTACTCCTCTTGGCCTCTTCTTCTTCCTCCTCCCCACGTTCTGTGGGCCTAGCTTCCGTTGTCAGTTCCCTTGGGGGGAAGGGAATCATGTCCCAGTTAAGGTACCACCTGATTCCCCTCTCTCTGATACTTCTCTTCATTAATTCTTTGTCCGATTCGTCATAGTCCAGCTTGGCCACATATTGCCCATCTCGTATTTTAATCCCATCTACCACTCTGCAGTACAGATTGTCACACTGCCGAGGCATGTGACGATCTGTACCGCAGAGGCAGCAGATGGATTTCCTGCCCTCCATCTGGACGGCCAGCAGGTGGTTGGGTTCCCTGTCCACTAATGTTATATAGTGGGGCATGTCTTCTTTTTTTGTCCTTGGAATGATATTGAATTTTGCGTGATTTTCTCCTTTGATCTTTCTTACGCTAGGTTTAGTGTCAGGCTTTGCCAATTGTTGTAGTAATTCCTCTAGTTCCTTCTCCCCGTATCCAGGGGGTATCCAACGGAGTACCCCCTTCTTTCCTCTTCTATCTACATGATTTACTGCGATCAGGAAGATAGTGAATCTGGCAGCCTCACTTCCTGGTTGTCTCCTTGCGCCAAACTCCAGCATGTGCAACTTTTCGTAGATTGTGTTGGATCGTAGAGACACGTACCAGAGTTTGACGTCTCCGTAATTATAAACTTCAGCAATCTCTGTTGTAGGAATCCTGGTCAACGCAGCAAACTGCCGTTTAAACACCTCCGTTGGCATTCCTGCCGTTATAGATGCATCGATTATTTCCACTTCGACAGTCCTAGGGTAGTATATGGTTTTTGGAAAACCTTCCCCTTCTTTCACCTCTAGGAAAATCCCTTTCCTAGAGGTAAACATTTTAAAGAAAATGAAAAAAAGTACTTACATATTAAATGTTACATTTAAAAGGGAAATAACACAAATAATCCAAAAAAAATTTCAAAGGAGACAGTTGTCTCCCTTGCAAGGAAAAACACAGTCTGGATCCTCACGGAGAGAATAAACGAAATACACAAAATACACAAAATCCAAATGAAAATATAGAAAATAGCTCTAAAAAGTGCTGTTATATTTAAGTTGAAAACGGGAATCACTTTGATCTTTGCCAAAGCCGAGAAGCAGATGACTTTTTTTTTTTTTTTTTTTTTTTTTTTTTTTTTTTATTTTATACAAGTTGCATTTCTAATACAAAACGTCTAAAATTTTCTTGAGCCGTTTAAGTTGTTCTAGTGTTTCTTTGGTTTTGCATCTTGGGCGTTCGGATGAAGGTTTTTTGTATGCTCCTGTATTCCCTCTAATGGGAGGGTTACTGTGCATACGTTACAATCGTACATTTGTATGCTGGGGTGGTTTTCTTCGTAGTGTTGAAGTATGTCCATAATGGGATCTTTGTATCTACAAATTTTGCACATCTTGAATCGTTCGTGTTTTAAGCTTTCGTGCTTCTCCAGTTCATATGTTGTTTCGAAGCGTTTGGTGCAGAATTTGCACTGTGTTTTGTCGTGAGTTATCCTTGTGGGTTTAAGGCTTTTTGTTATTGGTTTAGTTTCTGTAGGACTGTCTTCTTTTTTCCTTTTGGAGCTTGTGCATGTGTCCATTTCTAGCTCTGTACTGAGTTTGTTTGGTTTGCTGCCCATGCTTTGGGATGTAAGTATTACCCCTTTAGGGTTTGGTTGCGGCGTGGTTATTGAAGCAAAGTTGGGTATAACGATTGTTGATGTAGTAGGTTTGATGATTGGTGGTTTCGTTGCCTTTGTACCGGGGCTAGTTGGCCTGCTTGGTATTGTTGCTGGTTGGGCGGGTGGCGTTGGTTTCTGAGATGGAGGCTGTTTTTTGGGCGGCGTTTTTGGGTTAGATGCTGCGACTTCGATTGCTGGTTGGATGGGTGGTGTTATTTTTTGAACTGGGGGCTGTTTTTTGGGCGATGTTTTGGGGCTTGCTTGTGCGACCTTGATTGGAGAGTTCTGATGACTGCTGGGCATAGGAGGTTGTGGAGTAGATGGTGCTGTATTTTGTGCTGATGTTTGATTACTGGGCGCTGATTCTGGGTTGAGAGCTTGACAGCGGTTGGTCCAGTGTTCAGTTGACGAGCATGTTTGGCAGGCTTGTTTTCTGTCTTTGATGGCAATTAGCATGTTGAGTGTCTTGTTTTTGTAGTTTATTTGGATGTAGTGAGGGACGTTTGTTGGGTCGTCTGTGTATATTGAGAAGTTGCGGTTGGTAGTGAGGGGGATTGTGTATATGGAAGGTTCCTTGTTGCTGTAGGGTTGTAGTGCTTGTATGAGTGTGCGATCGTTTAGTGTGGGTGGAACCATCTAAGGGTTCCGTTAATCTTGTTCTTTTCGTGTAAGGTGAAGTAGAGTGTGTAGGGGCCGTGTGATTTGTGAGTATTGTGTAGGGTAGTGACGTCGAAGGCAGTAGATGTGAAGAACCATGTATCCGCTCGTCCGTAGTTAAGGAGGAATATCTGTTGATCGCTGATTAGTTGGCGGAGAATGTGACCTCTTAGATTGGGTTGACCTCTTGAGTTAATTATGACTTGAATGGTAGGTGAGTCGGTCGGGAAGAGCTCAGGGCAGTCTTCATCAGGTAGATCAAGGATGGCTGTGGTAGCTGAAAAGGGTTGGGCCCTGGATTTCATTAAACCCCCCGGACCACGACCGTAGTCCGGGAGGTTCCTCCCCAAGCCTCTCGGCTCAGGGGGAACATCCAAGGGCGCAACCCCTTTGTTGACGTTGATTATTTTTGCATAAGTCATAGAACTTGAGTATGACATTATAGGATGTTGGTATAGGTTATCACTTGATCGTGCCAAAAGGCCGAGAAGCGATCATACTTGTATGCACAGTCAGTATTTTTCTCTCTGAAACGGGGAAACCCACATAAGTCTTATTTGTTTTTCACTATTTCTCCATCTATAGGGGAATCAATCAAGTTTATATTTAATCCGCATACAGTTATTTACCTTTATTCCCACTTAAATCCCAACTAACAATACTAATTATAACCCCAACTAACACATTTTCAGCAATTACGGTCTCTTATTGTTGACTACAAATTGCTACGGTTTTCTTTTCTTTCTACTTAACCTATTTTCGATAATTAATAACATGTTTTCTAATATTTTAACTAACCTTTAACTCACTCATTTCATGTGATATCCCGGTAAATTTTATTACAGCACAGCGGCGTGGTTTTAAGAGGGGAGATAACCAAATAAATACTGTAGATGTCAGGAAAATTGAGTTATATACCTTTTTCTACAAATTCACTAAAATACCTAAATCACCCTAATTCATAACCACAATATTCATAATATTGTGGATTATGATAATTTTAACCTTTTCCGTGGTCTTCTCTCCCTTCTAAATTATATTCTGAGTTTTCGCCATTAGCTATGTAAAAATTAACTACTATTTCTTAAATATATCATCTAGATAAACACATAAACAAAACAAGTAAGGGAGATAACCTATTTAATATTACAGTTGTTAGGGAAATGGAGTTATTTACCTTTAAATTTACCACGATATCACATATTTTTACTAATGCTGTGAAATATGTTTTAATTTTATTTAATTTCATGACTAGGACCTTATTTACAAGTTTAATTAACCTCTAATTTTATTTGTACTGATACATTTTCAAATTTTGAACCCTGTTAAAAAATAAAATAAATGAAACTATAGATAAAAAAAAATAATAATAGAAGCAGTAGACTGTTTGCAAATGATAGGTACAAATGCAACGTGTTTATATTAGATCTATGTATAAGTAAACCATCTTAAATGAATGAAAGTATGCTACTATTGTAAATCTGTATCAGTCCTCACAAGCCGGTGATGAAAACTGTAATACTAAAGCGAACACACACAACTGACGCTGTACATTACATGTCTGAGGCAAAAAAAAAAAAAAAAGAATAAAAATTTTTTTATTGGAAAAAAAAAAAAAAATTCCATCCATATTTCAAGAATATACATTAAATTATTGATTGTTGATAAATAAACATTTAAAAAAAAAAAAAAAAAAAAAAAAAAAAAAAAAAAATGAATGTTTATAATTATCTAATGTATGTAATAAATTATAATTCATATATATTTTGTAAAAATGACAACCTTCTCTCCTTCCCTCTTTAGGAAACTCACAGCAACTTCTGAAGCCAAATTTAGACATTACGGAATTTTACTAAAGCCCTCCACTCTTATTATTATATCCAAATCTCATCTAATTCATAATTTTTTACCTTTTCAGAACCAGCAAAGATCTCCCCCTTCCTTCCAAATTTCTATCATTTTAGCTTTGTACATAATATGTAAATAACAGAATGAATGACTAAGTATGAAAATTTCAGAATAGTTAAAAGTTTGTAAATCTGCGGCAGTCTTCAAAAGTCGAATGATGAAAGTAGAAAAATCAGCCAGTGCCACCACACATTGGCTGGGCAAGCTGAAAATGCATATCTGCAAACTGAGACTTAAAAAAAAAATAAGAAAAAAAAAAAAAAAAAGATCCAGATGGTGGACCTTTTGCCTTTCGGGGTCGAGAGGCGGTCAATCTACAACACAACTCCTCAAACAATAAATTGCAAATGCCGTCAAAGATCGCTGTGGGGTTGCTCCCACACATCCCTCGAAGTGCACATGCCCTCGAGATGAGTCACCCAGTACTTGTATTGGGTGGCTTCAAATGTACGAGTGGCTAACTTTTCAATCTTCTATTTTTCAGCCTGACGACACCCACCTAGGAGAAATCTTAGGTGGGAGGTTCCGTCACAATCGCCAGCAAATCGAACTCATCATCTCTCTAAGATCAACTACTCAAGCAACTTCACGAGTACTCAACTCTCGTAAAATAAACACTCGTCAACAGCCTCACTTCGCCCATTTTAAATACTCAACCAAGCTTTCGACTACTTCACCACTCTCAAATTCTTCTCATCCACAATCCTCGACACAGCGATATCACAAAAATAAAACATTCTTCAACAACATTATTTCGCCCACTTCAACTACTTGACTACGCAAGAGAACCCTAAGTTACAAGTTCACTCTCTCTCAAACTGTCACATGATCCGGAGTTTGATTAAACCACACCCAAAAGGACAACTCCACCCCCCCCCCTCCCCACTAATCCAAACACCCCCACTCAACTTACCCACAGTAAACCCAATCACACTTAGATTTATTTTTATATACACACTCTAATGATTTCCTAAGTCTACACTACAACACCACATAATCATTTCGCCCACACTAAATTCTCCCACACTAAATTCTCCCATAATAAATTCTCCCACACTGAATTCTCCCGCAATAAATTCTCCCACACTAAATTCTCGCACACTAAATTCTCTCACACTAAAATCTCCCACACTAAATTGTCCCCCACTAAAGTCTCCCACAATAAATTCTCCAAAACTAAAAATCTCACAAATTCTAAACTTGATACAAAAAACGTCTCCACCATAATCGCCCAAACATTATATTCCCCCACACTAGATTCGATCCCACACTTCCCCCATCCCCCACCCCACGTGAAATTAAACATTGACACAGAATATAAGCGTTAGTCCCGAGAGTGCACCAAGGTATAAGGGGGTCATCCATAAATGACGTCACGCTTTTTTTGACGATTTTTACCTCCCCCCCCCCCTCCCCTCCGTTCACGTCGTCACAAAAAGCCAGAAACCCTCCCCCCCCCTGAAATGACGTCACACCTCAACCTACAACCCCCGTCAAAATTGCAGTTGAATTTTTTTTAAACATCGATATTTTTTCCAAAATCTTGTCTAAACTATTACAATTTATTAAAACAGTTATCTAAAACGCGAAATAACGTCTAAAAATTCGTTTTCTAACATTGCTTTTTTATAATGCAAAAATGTGACGTCGCAACATCTGAACCCCCCCCCCCTCCCCCTCATCACACATCATCACAAAATTACGGACCCCCCCTCCCCCCTACGATTGTGACGTCATTTATGGATGACCCCTAACACAGTTCACAGCGGTTTGATGTCGTCTTCTGTTTCTGTAAAAATATCGCGGGCGTAGAACTTTTTTTGTCAGGGGAAATAACAAACAATATTTTTTTTTATAGGTAGGTAATTATAAAATTAAACGATAAAAAGAAATAAAAAAAGTAATAATATTAATTGAAACAAAAACAAGTAAACAAACATTGACATTAATTACAGAAAAATAAATTACAAGAAACATATCTAACAAATTTGGTGAGTAATAACAAATTGTTTATTACAACTCCTAGTAATTGTTAGATGTTAATCCTATAATTTGTAAACACTAATATCAACCTTCTATAATATTAATACCAAGAAGATTTTTAATGAGATATTCGTACCGTATTGCGAAACTGCCGGTTCTTATATCAAGTATCGCTCTTTTTCTAATTAAAGACATTTTTCCTCTTTTACTGTTATCCTTTGCAATTGCATGACATCATGTAAATATTTATTATGTACATTTGCAAAACCTTTCGTTTTCATTTGGTGTTCAAAATTATGTTAAAAATTTGATGTTGATGTACTTGTTTTAATTGCAAATAAAAGTATTAAAAAAAAAAAAAAAATGGCAATAGTTATTATGTAAAACTGCAAGTATAGGTTTAAACTTTAAAATAATAAATCATTATTTGAACATAAATAAAAAAAAAAAAAAAAAAAAAAAAATAAAGACATTTTCCTAGAAATTCGATCAAGTGATGGGCGTCGTTCCTAATGACATGAAAAAGAAAGGTAGACAAACTGATAAATTAAAGTGAAATAACTAGATTTTAGCCTGTTATTTTGTTATTTTTTTTACAAAAATTAAACGCAAATTTCACGTTATTATACTTTGAATTAGCAATACACTTTGAATTAGCACTACACTAGATTCTCCCACACTAAATTCTCCCACACTAAATTTTCGCACACTAAATTCTCCCACATTAGATATTCTCACACTAAATTCTCACACACTAAATTCTCCCGCACTATATTCTCCCACACCAGGGGTCGGCAACCTGCGGCTCGCGAGCCGCATGCGGCTCTTTTGATGTCAAGGTGCGGCTCTTCAGCTCCATGCACAAATATTAATTTTTATTTTATTTTATTTTTAAAACTCATAAAAATATTAGTCTGCAACACTCGGTAAGGAACGATTTAATAATAAATATAAAGAATAAACACTCGCTATTCAATTAGAATATTTAGGTACTCCATTTTTCAATGTACTTCCTTGTTTTCTAAAACTGAGTTATTTAAATGTAAACAATGCCTGTGCTTGGATCATATTTACCGGTGCACGGGTTTACCTACACTACAACCCAGCGTGTAAGTTAATCACTCACTATAATATCACCGTTAATCACTCACCGCCTAAGTGTCGGGGACGGAGTGGCGCTCGTGTGAACCCGATTACAAAATCGCAGGGTTGCCACGTACAGCTTCTAGCTCAGTTTAATCGCCGAATGTCGTGTGCCGCATTATCAATATTGTAGGGTGCTCCTTAAAACTAACGTAGGCGCGTAGTGCTCGCGGGATAGCCCTGGGCGCCAAATTGCACCCGGCAGAGAGGCCGGAGGATACGCCTGATTCGATTTAGTGAGCGACTATAGCAACCCATTGTATTGAAAACTAACGTAGGCGCCATAGTGCTCGCATGAGAGCCTGGGGCTCTTCGGGTCGCGCAATCGACGATGGTCCAACGTCTGCGACTGTTGCAGTTTTGCCGCTGAATATAGAAGTACCCCTTACCCGCTACGTACGACGCCAGGTTACAGGATGCCAAGTGCTAACATACCAACTCAGGAACTCTGTTGTGTGTGTCGCGGGATTAGTGGGCGCATTTTGTGTGTGGGTGGGATTAGTGGACGCATGTTGTGTGTGGGTGGGATTAATGGACGCATGTTGTGTGTGTGGTGGGATTAGTGGACGCATCTTGTGTGTGGGTGGGATTAGTGGACGCATGTTGTGTGCGTGGTGGGATTAGTGGACACATTTTGTGTGTGGTGGGATTAGTGGACGCATGTTGTGTGTGTGTGGTGGGATTAGTGGACGAATGTTGTGTGCGGGTGTTCGGGATTAATTCAGGTGTGGGGATCAGAGTTCCTTCTTAGGCTTCCCCTCCCCCCCCCCCCACCTTCGCCTACGGCGAACGAAATAGAATGTTTATAGAAAGTATATACTTTTACCAGTTACCCCTTTCCCCCCCCCCCCCCACCCATCCTTGGAGAAAAAGTCTGAAATAAACACAGTGTGATTGACTCTGCTATAATACACACGAGGAAAAAGAAAGCGCATTTATTCTGTCCAGACATCCAGTGTACATTTCTTCAATCTTTCTCGCGGGTCAGAGTTGTTGCCCTTCAGGGTGTGTTCTATAATCAACCTTCGGATCATGTGACTTATTACGTTACTTGTATAACGGTGCTTTTGTTAGCCCTATATCTAAGACTAAATAGTAAGGGGAAAAACATGTCTTAAACCCTTTATGTTAACGAGTTTTTACAAGCGCTAAAACGGGGTGGTGGCTGCTGACTCTATGTCACCTTCATTAACTTTAGCTGCTTTTGATGTTTTCTTCTTTTCTGGGCTGTCCTTATTCTTCCTTTTGGTTGTTGATGTTTTCACGATTGTTTGTTGTTGGTGTTTCCACGATTGTTTGCTGTGGTGAGATTTGAGTGCCGGACGTTTCTTTCTGTGGTGTCGAGATCTGGGAGGTGACTGCATACATGCTTGTTACAGGCTGTTGTGCTGCTTCGCCATGGTCAGATGTTGGCGTCTTCACGACCGTTGATTCAGATGTTGGCGTCTTCAAGACCGTTGATTCAGATGTTGGTGTCTTCAAGACCGTTGATTCAGATGTTGGTGTCTTCAAGACCGTTAATTCAGATGTGTCCATGGCGTTGTTGATTTTGCAGTTGATTGTGGTGCTAGTTTTAGGGTTGTGGGCTGCGTTGTTTTTGTAGGCGTTGTTGGTTGTGCTGTTGGGTCTTCCTGCAGTGGTGTGTCTGAAGGCGTTTGTTGGAATGGTTCGTCCAGTGTAGGGTGGGGGAACAGATTTGACACGCTTGTCTTCTCCCGGCGATAGAGATTAGGATAGTGAGTGATTTGTTTTTGTAGTTTATTTTGATGTAGTGTGGGATAGTTGGTGGGTTATCGGTGTAGACAGAAGGGGTACGATAATTAGTGTGTGGGATTGTGTTTATGGATGGCTCTTTGTTACTAAATAGGAATAGTGCTTGTTTGAGTGTAGCATTGTCAAGTGTAGGGGGTACCCATCTTATGGTCCCGTTGATTTTGTCGTTTTCATGAAGTGAGAAATACAATGTATAAGGACCGTGTGTTTTTCATGTGTTGTGCATTGTGGTGACGTCAAAGGCTTGTGAGGTGAAGTACCAGGTGTCAGCTCTGCCATACTTGAGTAGAAGTTTTCTTTGTGGTACAATACTTTTATTTTCCAATTTGAAACAGTAGAAGTATTTTTTTAATAGGTTGCATTTTAATATATACATGTAATACATAGTATTGCATAATATTTTTACAATATTCTTTTCATTGTTTTCCTTCAGCTTTCCTGGTTTCATTTTTCGTGTTCTTCTGATTTCTTGTTTTCATTTCCGTTTCCTTGGTTCCTTTGATATAACGGTTGAAAAAATTTGATAAGATTAGAAGGTAAAGATTTAATGGTTAACATAAACAAATAAATCTTCTTGCTATAAATATTATAGCTGGTTGGTACTAGTGACTACTAATTATTGAATTAACAACTAACACATACTAGGAGTTGTAATTAACATTTTGTTATTAATCACCAAAGTTTTTAATTTTTTTTTTGTGATTTAATTATTTTATAATTAATACTAACGTTTGTTTACTTGTTTTTGTTTCAATATATATTAATATGTTTTTCTTTTTGTTTTATCGTTTAATTTTATAATTACCTCCCATTAAAAAAATTATTGTTTGTTTTCTCCCCTGACAAAAAAGTTCCACGCGCGAGATACTTTGCCACAAACAAAAGACAAGAGCAAACCGCTGTGAACTGCGTTACACCTTGATGCACTCTCGGGAATAACATTAATATTCTGTGTCAGTTTTTAGTTCCATGTAGGGTGTGCGGGTGGGGGGAATGTGTGGTGGAATCTAATATGGGGGAGTTGAATATTTGGGTTGTTTTGGTTGAGACTAATTTTGTATCAAGTTTAGATTTGGGAGATTTTTAGTGTGGGAGAGTTTATTGTGAGAGCATTTAGTGATGGAGAATTTAGTGTGGGAGAATTTATTGTGGGAGAATTTAGTGTGGGAGAATTTAGTGTGAGAGAATTTAGTGTGAGAGAATTTAGTGCGGGAGAAATGATGATGTGATGTTGTAGTGTAGACAAAGGAAATTATTTGAGTGTGTGTGTATATAAATAAATCTACGGTGGGTGTGATTGGGTTTACTGTGGGTAAGTTGAGTGGGGGTGTTTGGATTAGTGGGGATGTTTGGATTAGTGGGGGGGGGGGGGTTGTCTTTCTGGGCGAGGATTAATCGACCTCCGGATTATGTGACCATGTGACGGATTGCGTCATTTGTATAACGTTGCTTTATTTCTTTCTTCATCTAAGACTAAATAGTAGGGAAAAAGCATGTCTTATACCCTATATATTAACGAGCTTTCACAAGCGCTAAATTACAAAAGTAAGAGTACACTTTTTAAGCTATAATACTAAACACAAAGCTTTCTACTGCTAGTCCGAATGTCTCGAGTTCCGGGCTCAGTTCTGTTGGGCTCCGTGAGTTCACCCAGCTCTGATGGGTACCTGACGCACCTTAGGTAACTAAGGCGGATAGGCTTAGTACTGACCACATTATCTCCCTGTATGTCGAGGTGATTGAAACACGATCTTTACTTTATCTGCCATTTGTGTATTCGGCACGAAGCGGAAAAGACTATGAAGATAAGTTAAATAAAAAGCGCGGGTCGATTTTAAAACCTTTCTTGGGTCAGTCGTCCCTTGGTTGTTTTCGTCCATTATTTGTTTGATTTGTTTTGATCTTTGTATGCTTTGTTCTAGTATGAGAGTGTGGTGTGTTCGGTTTTCCGAGCCTATCTGCTCTATTTTGCTTCTGATTTGTCTCCCCCTATATTTATATTCTTGTATTTTCGAAAGTTTTGTTTCTATTGAGTCTATTTGTTCTTTGTTATTGTTTTTTCCCACTAAGCATAATTAGTTGTTTTTTTTTTTTCTAGTTTAGTTTCTATGTGGGCCCTAACGCTATTAATGCTACAAGCATATTGAATTGATATTCGCTTAATGTCTTATTTAAAATCGTCCCAATGTTGGATTTTGTTCGATTTTGGTGATGACTTTGTGTAAAATTGTATTACGTCTTTTATGCTTTTGTGTAGCGCTCGTGTAAAAATAGTGAATTATTGAGTTTCAAGTAGGTGTTGTGTTTTGGTTTGTTTTGTGTTTGTTCGTTGTTTAAAGTTGTCAGAACTACTGTATGGTCGCTAAACTGTAGTGTTGAGAATAGGTGTTCTACTTTGTTGATTTTCATGCTCAGTGTGGCGTAAATTCTGTCTTATCGGAATCTATTCCCAAATGTTTTACATCAGTGAGTGGTTTGTAAGGTGTGTGGATATCGTGCTATGCATGTGTGGACTAGTTTGAAGGATGTTTTAATGTTGTTGATTTAGTCGGCGTGTGGTTTGTCTGCGGTTAAGCGGTTTCGAATGATGTCTTTTGGTTCTACAATGTCTAGTTTGTCTTCAACGAAATTAAAGTACTTTGGGGCTGGGCGTGTTGGGGTTGGTCGTGTAGGGCTCTGGATAGTATCAGTTTCAATAATGTGTTCATTTTCTTTGCTTCGTGAACTGTCTTTTTTTTATCTTTACTTAAAGGCTTGTTTCTTCTTCCCGGAACTCTTGTCCATTCTCCTTCTGTGATTGGGGCTATGACTGGTTCTTGGGCTGGTTCTTGGGCTGGCTCGATTTCTGTGGCGTCCTCTGACACATATTCACTGTCGTCTAAAAGTTGATCATTGTCGAAATAGTTCCCATCATTATCTATCGATATATTGTATCGTTCCCTTACATACGAGTTTCGGCAGGCGGCCTGTCCGTGTTTGGTCGTGCCACTCAGGGGGCATATAGATCTCCTACCGTTCAGTTGTAGTAAGAGGGTGTAAATTTGCCCACCGATTTCAAGATTGATGTAGTGTAGCAATTCCTTTAATGGGACGTTTGTTCAGAAGTCGACTGCCCACTTATCACTTTTTCAAACTTAAGGGTTGAGATTATTGAATCTGGTTTAGATTTTTGGGTCGTAATTTTATTGATCATGTTCTGTATAATGGTGGTAGGAAAAAAAAAAAAATATATATATATATATACACATATATATATATATATACATATATATATATATATATATATATATATATATATATATATATATATATATATATATATATATATATACATATATATATACATATATATATATATATATATATATATATATATATATATATATTTTGTGACATTTGTATTAGTAAGAGCCATTTATGAAGGATACATTTCTAGAAAACAACAAAGTACGATAAAGCGATTTCTTTCAGTTTGAACACCCTTGTAACAAACTCATTTTATTACATTTCACTCATCTGTGTTCGGTGTTTCTTTTGTAATCCATCTTAGAGTTAAAGTTAGGCTAAATATCATTTAGCAGCACATCTGAAACACGTGTAGCATTTGAAAAATAAGATATTTATATAAAAAACTTCTACTAACTAAACGGTAAGATTAATAAATTTATTTCAAGATGATGTAAGAGATAAAATATAAAAAATGTATGACATATTCAAATGTAAAAAGCACATAATAAAACCCATACGTTGTAGTTTAACTTGATGTATTAAGTCACAGAGAGACGGAGGGACGTAAAAAGCCAATTACAAAGTAATAACGATTATAGAAAACAGCTTTGTTATAACAAAAACATGTATAAATCATCTCCAATTCGCACCCCAGATACATGAGACATGCGAAATTGGGTTCATTAATTTAAATTATCTCGGGATATATAGGAGGGGGGGGGGTAGTGTGTTCAGCACAATGCCCAGCCGCTGTTACTTTGCCTAACGCTAATCAGTGGAGTGGCGTGGTCTAGCGGCAGAACGCACGCTTGACGCCCTGGATGTCCCGGCTTTTTTACTTTTTTATTATATTCATGTAAGAAAACGCTTGCTTGTATGAATACGTTGACCCGAAGATCGTCAGCACTCCAGATAACTTCTTCACCTCACTTTACTATCCTGGGAGACTATTCCATGCGTCACATATTAGTGCCTCAACTCGCAGTATATCTTTTAGAGTCGTCCTTTTGTGCAGCGTAACGTGCCTGTTTTACTGGACCTCCAACTCTCCTAACTTGCTCGTGATTTCCGTGAACTTACCACTCCACAAATGTTTGGTTGTCAAATCCAGGAACCTATTCATAACGTTTGAGATCGTAGAAAACTCCGGAAGACCTTTAGAACTGACCGGTCCGAATTTTCCCTACATCACATCAATCTCTCTGAAAACGGGCTATAAACAACAAACAACAACAACAATTTCTCTAAAATTAGCGTTACTGTTTAAACGTAAGCACTACAAATAAAAGCTAATCACTAATTAATTAAGCATTAAAATTCTCAATGTTTTTATAAACCTAAGCGAAGCTAGGCAGCATGCCTAGTTCTAATACAATAGCGAGTGTTTACTGTTTATATTTATTAAGATATCGTTCATTACCGAGTGTTGCAGAACAACATTTTAATGAGTTCTGAAAATAAGTGATTATTTATATGTGTGCATTGAGCCGTTGGTTGTCGAAGCAGATACAATACATTTTGCTAAAAAAAAAATTCTTGGATAGGTTGCATGTTAAAAAATTACAATGTAATACATAGAATTGCATTAAAAAGATTTACAATGTCTTGATATCCCTTCTGATTTCTTTGTTCCATTTTTTCATGTTTCTTTGATTTCTTTGTTCGGTTTTCTTGGTTCCATTTGTTTCTTTTGATTTCTTGTTTTTGTTTCCGGTTTGCTATGACATAAAGTACAGGACAATACAACATGATCGCTTCTCTGTTTTTGGCCGTGCTTCTTGCGATTAATACAATCTTGGTTGGGTAGTGGTTGATTCTTAGTTGGTAGTTGTAGTTTGAGAATGTCAATGAGAGATATTCTGTTGTTGAAAGGGCGAGCTTGTGTCTTGTCGTTTATGGTAGAGTTGATCGAATGTTGTAGAACTTGGAGAGGGTTGACGAGAGTTTAGGGATGATTACACGTGAGATGTTTTGAGTATTTGCTCGTTGAGGGATGACTTTTTTTTTGCCGTTAGGCTTTTAATAGAATTCCTTCCATTGTATGGATAGGTTGCATGTTTAAAAAATTAAATTATAATGTAATACATAGTATAACATTAATGCATAATATACCATTTCAATTGTGACTAATACAAAACGTTTAACAAAACGATGACGGAGATAAATAAAATAAAAGCTAGCCACTAGATACCTGAAAGTAAACGTCGAATAAAGAATTTTCTCGGTATTAATATTACAGCTGCTTGATATAAGTGGATCTAATTACTCGATTAACAATTACCAATTAATATGTGTTGTAATTAAAATTTTGTAATTAATCATCAAACATTTTAAATAATATTTTTGTAATTTAATGTTCTATAATTTACACTAACGTTAGTTTACTTGTTTTTGCTTAAAAATACTAATTATTTTTTTTCATTTCTTTTTATCGTTTAATTTGGTAATTACCTCCCTTGAAAAGAAAATAATGTTAGTTTTCTCCCCTAACAAAATAGTTCCAAGCGCGAGTTATTTTGACTTAAACAAAAGACGAGAGCAAACTGCTGTGAACTGTGTTACACCTTGGTGTTCTCTCGTGACTAACACTAATATTCTGTGTCAATGTTTAGTTCCATAAGGTGTGTGTGGGGGGGGGGGGGGGGAGGTGTGTGATGGAATCTGGGGGTTTTGAATGTTTTAGTGATTATGGTGGAGACTATTTTTGTATCGAGTTTAGATTTGGGAGATTGTGCGATCATTATGGTGTGGGAGAGTTTAGTTTGCGAGAATATAGTGTGGGAGAATATAGTGTGGGAGAATTTAGTGTGGGATAATATAGTGTGGGAGAATTTAGTGTGGTGGGATTAGTGGACGCATTATTTGTGTGGGTGGGATTATTGGACGCATTTTGTGTGTGGTGGGATTATTGGACGCATGTTGTGTGTGGTGGGATTAGTGGAAGCATTTCAGATTTTCTTCACATAGTTTTATTTAATACGTTACGTATAGTGTATTGCCAATTAAAAGTATAACAACGCGAAATTTGAGTTTAATTTTTGTAAAGAAAAATAATTAAATTACAGGCTAAAATCTAGTTATTTCCCTTTAATGTATTAGTTTGTCTCCCTTTCTGTTCCATGTCATTATTCGTAGGAACGACGCCCATCACTTAACCTAATTTCTAGGAAAATGTCTTTAATTAGAAAAAACACATTATTTTTTGGGGTGTCTGTTCTCTTTACATTTATTTGGCTTTTAGAGTGCTCACGCTCCGTTTGATGTTCGACTTACAACATAACTTTAACGTGATCTTGCCTAAACATTTTTCCACGTGAACCTACTTTAGGTTAAGTTTACCTTATTTTAGGTCGTAACGTGACACTGACATGACATTATTTTAACGTGATCCGATGTTAAATACTACTACGTCACTTTAAAGTAAATGTGGCGTATATACAAGGTACAGCGTGAGACTACATTTAACCTGATATAACTGACGTGATCCTTTTCGCGGTGATTATGTGATAAATGATTTGAGGCACAAAAATTAAATATAATTCTCAAATAGAATACAAGTTAGTCATACACTCGATAGTGGTCTGCGTGGTCGAAAAGTCTCCAGCTCGAACCCTCGGGCAGATAAGGCTCGTTAGCTGGGGACAGCCATTCGTCTAGGGGAGACAACTCCAAAATCAAACAACTGCTGCCTTGTAGTTTGTTCTTGGTTGGATAAAGGCTATGGAAGCAAATCCAATAAAGAAAAATGGGCTGAAATCGGAATCAACGGCCTCAATGGAGCATAACTAGTTGACACTTATACTTAATAGTGTTGGAGGGGATACCTTCCCACACTAAAATTAAGAACGAAGAAGAAAAGAAGATACACACGATAAACTGATCACCAGAAGGACCTTTTTTCATTGTAAAATAAACCTAACAAAACTTCAACCTAACATAATACTAAAATAAACCTAAAAAAACTTCAACCTAACATAATACTAAAATAAACCTAACAAAACTTCAACCTAACATAATACTAACATGACCTACTATAAACTAACATAAACCTAACTTGAAGCTAGCATGTGGTTAATATGAAATTATAATCAAAGTCATACATAACATGAACCTAATTTAAACCTAATTTGAACCTATAATGAACCTACCAATGGCCTAAAAGCGGAGTTAACATGAACCTAACATGAACTTGTTATGAACTTACATGAATGCTAGCAAGTTGCTTAATTTTACACCTTAATTGAACGTAACACGAATTACTAAATTGCACTCGATATTAAAGTAACAAGAACCTAAATTGAATTAATCGTAAACCTAACATGAACCTAACACAAACCTAACATAAACCTAACGTGAACCCTACATAAACTTATGAACCTAGCATAAATCTATAAACCTTACATAAACATATGCACCTAACATAAACCTATAAACCTAACATAAACTTTGAACATAAAATAAACCAAACATGAACCTAACATAAACCTATAAACCTAACATGAACCTAACATGAACATAACATAAACCTATGAACCTAACTTAAACCTAGCATAAACCTATGGACCTAACATAAACCTATCATGAACCTAACAAAAACCTATGAACCTAACATAAACCTAACTTAAACCTAGCATAAACCTATGAACCTAACATAAACATATGAACCTAACATAAACCTATTATGAACCTAACATAAACCTATTACGAACCTAACATAAACCTATTATGAACCTAACATAAAACTATGAACCTAACATAAACCTATTATGAACCTAACATAAAACTATGAACCTACCATAAACCTATTATGAACCTAACATAAACCTATGAACCTAACATGCACCTACTGTACTCCCACATCCACCTCTATTTTCCCACAGAATGCTAACATACTTACATCGCGATTATCACCACATGTTATACTGCTTGTGTAAACAAACTCAAAACAGTCGCAATCATTAATCGCGTGACCTCGTTCGACGTCATTGGGTTCTGTAAGGTCCATTGGTCCATCTTAGACCTAAATGGTCTCAAGGGTGACTTCTGTACACCCCCCCCCATGACCTGTCTTAAAAAAAAACAAAAAAACGTATACCGTTGTTATAGTGAGTTCGTTTATTTATATTTAAATAAGAAGTTTTTTGCAGTTGTTGTTAAATGGGCTGTTTGTTTTCTGTTTCGCTTTGTGTTTACTTCAGGTTGCCTTTGCATGTTGTCATACAACATCGTTGTCGTTGTATGTTATCAACGGCTGAAGCTTTGGTCTAGTCTTGGCTTATTAAAGAGTGGCGTCGCTGGGTCACTCAGTGCGGCTCTTTTGATATCAAGATGCGGCTCTCCAGCTCCTTGCACAAATACTAATAATCTTAATAAAAAAATGAAATATTTGAAATAAAAAAAATGTATTGGCTCTTTAAAACCAGGAAAATTTTAAAAATTGTTACTTTTGGCTCTTCCGCTTCAAAAGGTTGCCGACCCCTGGTGTAGTCACATACACGGCGATGCATGGGAATCGGGGTGTAGGGAGTTGTGGGGACCCCCCTTCTCACGTACGGTAACAGGAAAGTCATGCTTAGTGGTGTAAGTCTTAGTTGCTTTACATTCTTATAGTGATATATCTATTAACAACCGTTGCTATCAATATAAAAATGGCCGTTTATGGCAACGCCATTAAATATCTACCATGCGGGAGGTACGAGTTCGAGTCAAATACAGAAAAAAATACGCAGATAAAAGGTTACGGAGTACTGCCTGTTGGTATCAATCTTCTTGGTATTAATATTACAGATGGTTGATACTAGTGACTAATAATTATTGAATTAACAATTAACAATTACTAGGAGTTTTATAAAAATGTTGTTACCAATCGCCAAAACTTTTAAATACGTTTCTTTTAATTTAATTTTCTATAATTAATAATAACGTTTATTTACTTGGTTTTGTTTCAATTTATATTAATACTTTTTTATTTTTGTTTTATCGTTTAATTTTGTAATTACCTCCCTTCAGAAAAAACTATGTTTGTTTTTTTCCCTTTACAAAAAAGTTCTACGCGCGAGATATTTTGACTCAAACAAAAGACGAGATCAAACCGCTGTGAACTGTGTTACACCTTGGTGCACTCTCGGGACTTAAACTAATATTCTGTGTCAGTGTTTAGTTCCATGTGTGGTGGGTGGGGGGAGTGTGTGATGTAATCTAGAAAGGGGAAGTTGAATGTTTGGGATATTTTGGTGGAGACAATTTAGTGTGGGAGAATTTAGTGTGAGAGAATTCAGTGTGCGAGAATTTAATGTGAAAGAATTGTGTCTGAGATAATTTAAGTGTGGGAGATTTCAGTATGCGAGAATTTAGTGTGGGAAAATTTAGTGTAAGCGAATTTTGTGTAAGAGAATTTAGTGTGGGAGAATTCAGTGCGCGAGAATTTAGTGTGAGAGAATTTAGTGTGGGAGAACTTAAAGTGAGAGAATTTAGTGTGAGAGAATTTAGTGTGAGAGAATTTAGTGTGAGAGAATTTAATGTGCGAGAATTCAGTGTGCGAGAATTTAGTGTGGGAGAATTTAGTGTGGGAGAATTTATTGTAAGAAAATTTAGTGTGGGAGAATTTAGTGTGGGAGAACTTAGTGTAAGTGAGTTAAGTGTGAGAGAATTTAGTGTGAGAGAATTTAGTGTGAGAGAATTTAGTGTGAGAGAATTTAGTGTGAGAGAATTTAGTGTGAGAGAATTTAATGTGCGAGAATTTAATGTGAGAGAATTCAGTGTGCGAGAATTTAGTGTGGAAGAATTTAGTGTGGGAGAATTTATTGTAAGAAAATTTAGTGTGGGAGAATTTAGTGTGGGAGAATTTAGTGTGGGAGAATTTATTTTTAGAAAATTTAGTGTGGCAGAATTTAGTGTGGGAGAACTTAGTGTGAAGGAATTTAGTGTGAGAGAATTTAGTGTGAGAGAATTTATTGTGAGAGAATTCAGTGTGAGAGAATTCAGTGTGCGAGAATTTAGTGTGAGAGAATTTTGAGTGAGATAATTCAGTGTGCGAGAATTTAATGTGAGAGAATTCAGTGTGCGAGAATTTAGTGTGGGAGAATTTAGTGTGAGAGAATTTAGTGTGGGAGAATTTAGTGTGGGAGAATTTATTGTAAGAAAATTTATTGTGGGAGAATTTAGTGTGGAAGAACTTAGTGTAAGTGA
Source organism: Physella acuta (assembly GCF_028476545.2). Taxonomy (NCBI): domain Eukaryota; kingdom Metazoa; phylum Mollusca; class Gastropoda; family Physidae; genus Physella; species Physella acuta. The sequence goes on along the minus strand of NW_026732523.1, from coordinate 124,311 downwards.
GTTAAGTGTGAGCGAATTTAGTGTGAGAGAATTTAGTGTGAGAGAATTTAGTGTGAGAAAATTTAGTGTGAGAGAATTCAGTGTGCGAGACTTTAGTGTGAGAGAATTTAGTGTGAGAGAATTTAGTGTGAGAGAATTTAGTGTGAGAGAATTCAGTGTGCGAGACTTTAGTGTGAGAGAATTTAGTGTGAGAGAATTTAGTGGGGGAGGGTAAGGGTGGTTCAAAGATGTACACATTTTTTTGTGGAGCACATTTCGTTCTTTCGGGTCCAAGTCGCTAAAATGTTCCTGAGTCCGTCCAGCTGTGATAGGTACCCAACTCATGTTAAGGAAAGTTAAGGCGGCTTGGCTAATAACAAGGTCAAGAAACATGAACTCTACTTCATATTCCCAATGGATCGCTAGGTCTAAAGAGGATTCTATATATTTTTTTTCTAAAGAGTATAAACGTGGTATTATCTTTTCTACAGCCTACATGATAACCAAGCTATAATTTAATGTATTGATATCGAACAAATTTAGACATCTTGATAGTTGTCGTCCCTGGTTGTTTGCTCGTGTGCTGGTTCCCTATCAGTGGAGTCACTACACCTGGTGACGCCTTGTTCTGTAACTCTGTGTGTCACCCCCCCCCCCCCTACACACACACATACCTATCTTGGAATGAGAGTATTTAAAATAAGCAAACAGTCATTTTGTGACAATCCCATCCCGGATATTGTCACCGGGTTCTGAAAAATGTTATAAAAGTTTTAAGAAATCGTTGAAAATTGTCTGGTCAAGGAAGATTTTTTTTTATAACTTTGTAATTTGAAATCTATTGTTTGGTGTCATTCTATTGGATTGTATTACCCCCCCCCCCCCCTCCCCTACACCCCCCCCCCCCTTGAATGGGTATTTTGACTCTACTTATTCCCATTTTGATTCCAGCTACCATTCACAATCAAGTCGCTGAATAAACTGTAAAAAAAACAACTGACGATAGCAATCTAGCTTATTCGTAGAACAAAAAAAAAAACAACACCAGCAGGATATTTTTTTTATTGGCCTGCATAGCTGATAATGCTTATTGTGTCATTCTGTGAGGAAATAAGCAACATGTTCTTTTACCTTTAGTCAATAAGAGGGAAAAGGGCATATTGCTTATTTTATCTACTGGAAGATGAAATAAGCGCTATCTGCTTAACCAAAATGGAACTGTATTCGTGAACACGGAGTTGCTTATTTCCTCTACAGAAGTGGTTCTTAGCATTTTTGGAGTTACCGAACCCAACTAGTTTTATATACACATCCACTGAACCCTTATAAATAGTTCTATCGTCCGCACTGACAAAATCCGACCATGAAGATGGAGTGGGGTGTTTGTTTTGACTTCCGCTGAACCCCTGAGACTCACTCACCGAAACCCTGGGGTTCGATCGAACATCAATTAAGAACCACCACTCTACAGTAAAATGCATTAAATACCATTAGCGTAATAAAACATCAACTGTACTAGAGAACGCGGAGTTGCTTATTTCCTCTATAGTTAGACGCAATAAGCACTACGAGCAGGAACTATACTAATGATCATGTAATGGATATCCAGCTACAAAACTCACGCGAACGTTGACGATATAAACAGGACATAATAATAATCATTAAAAAAGTTTTAAAAAACCCACGTTTTCTGATTGAACTAAAAAGTAGAAAATAAACGCTATACATCACAATAATGCAAGCGATCACTCTACTATAAGCGATGAAAAACGTGGGGCGCCGAAGTAAAAGTTATATTACTATTGATTAGATAATACTATTGACTTTTATTAGGGAGCTTGTAGAGAGTCAACAGTATTAGAAACTGTAAGAAAATCACGGCGCCCCACGTTTTTGATCGCTTATAGTAGAGTGATCGCTTGCATTATTGTGATGTATAGCGTTTATTTTCTACTTTTTAGTTCAATCAGAAAACGTGGGTTTTTTAAAACTTTTTTAATGATTATTATTTTCTACTTTTTAGTCTTTGTTTGTTTGCATTAAAATCTTGCTATCGATTTTATCTTTTCACTTTTTTTGGGTAAACGAAGACAACTCGTAAAAAGACAACTCGTAAAAAGACAACTCGTAAAAAGACAACTCGTAAAAAACACGTTGTGTGAATACGTTACTGACTAGAACACATAGATTTGAACCCGTGTCGAGTGGGATAGCAATCGTGTGCCCAACCACTCGACCATATCGTCTCCCCCAAACTGGCCTACCTCGTGTAAGTTTAAACTCGGTTCAAACTAAATTATCTGTCCCTAAGCCTGTGGTGAAGTGGGATCGTTCGCTTCACTGCGCGCGAGGTACGCGTCGCTCCTGTAAGTTTAAACTCGGTTCAAGCTAAATTCTCTGCCCCTAAGCCTGTGGCGACATGTGATCGTTCGCTTCACTGCGCGCGAGGTACGCGTCGCTGGTTTTTTTTCTAATGGCTAGCAGAGGAGAATTATATATATAGATTATATAGCGGTCTAAAATGCTCAATAAAATGTTTCCATTGATCAATTTAGTAATAATAACAATTGAATATTCAATGGTCATCCAAAAGAAAGCTTCCCTGAAAATTTCAGCGCGCTAGCTAACTGGGAAGTGCCAGAAATTTCGATCGCAAGATTTGATTGGAAAGACAAACACACAAACAGAGAAAGCAAGTTAAAGAAAACGTGGGAAAAATAACGCAGTGTTGTTCCATCACAAAATCTAACCGGGGACAAAAGGGTTAAGTTTGTTCGCTAGAAGAACCTTAACCCTACACGGACCGCCACAAAAGAGGCGATGCTATCAATAAGGACAGTCCCGTGTCTCGCAACGTTAACCCTTTAATATCGCGGCACCCCTGGGGTTTGATTGGTTTGTATTCGCATTAAGACAACAGTTTCACGGGTGGAGGGTTAAGGTGAGTGCTGGCGAAGTCTATACTGGAGCGGGAGTCACGTGACCAAAGGGGGGGGGGGGGAGGGGAGGGGGGAAGGTCATAGGAAGGACAAATGTGTACATTGATGCTATTATGATATCTGGTAAAAAAACATTTGCATGGGTTGTAGAAATCTGATAAAAACAATGGATATACTAGTTACAAGGGTCAGGGGACGTAATTAACGTTAGTGGTAAATAAAAAAACCTTGAATTCTAATCCCGGTAGAACGTCCCTGAGTCCACCCAGCTCTAATGAATATCTGACTCACATTAGGGAAAGTAAAGGCGGCTGGGCACAGAGGTTGACCACACTATCCCAATCTATGCTGAGGTCACTAAAACAGGTGAACTCTACTTCACCTGCGCCACTGCCGCCATTGTCCTGAAAGATTACGTTACTTGTCATAACGCTATTAGTAAACTCTTAAGCTTTTTGGAGGCTGTGATTCTGGTAGAAAATATGAAAGCTTTTATTAGACGCTAAAATACTGGCAATAAATAATAAGAAAGCTTTCATTAGAAGCGATAATACTAGCAATAAATAAGAAAGCTTTAATTAGAAGAAATAATACTAGCAATATATAAGAAAGCTTTAATTAGACGTTAAAATACTAGCAATAAATAAAAACGTTTTTATTAGACGCTATAATACTAGCAATAAATGTTATGAAAGCTCCTAATAGACGCTATAATACTAGCAATATATAAGAAAGCCTTTACTAGAGGCTATAATACTAGCAATAAATAAAAACGTTTTTATTAGACGCTATAATACTAGCAATAAATATAATGAAAGCTTTTACTAGACGCTATAATACTAGCAATAAATAAGAACGTTTTTATTAGACACTATAATACTAGCAATATATAAGATAATTTTTATATAGTTTATATATATAATTCTCTAGGTCGCCCAACCATGCGGGACACCACCACATACTCACACCGACTCTCTAACCTCCCGCCCCCTCCCTCACTCTCCAGACATGCGCAACAGTGTGTACCCACCCACCCCAATAGGACAATGTGTCTTTCAGGAAGTCTTCACCCGTCACTAAATAGCGGAGTATGCTACGTCAAGGGTCGGCTTGTTTCCTATAAAATACATTGTACATATATGTATATACAATTTTAAATAAATAGCTTTAAATGTATTAAATAATCTCATTTGTTTCTGTGTTGAAAGGGTCTACTATAAATGTCAGAGTGATTGAATTTGTTTTAGAATTGCTCAAATCTCTCAGTGAAAACACCCTTCATTTTGTTTATAGTAATACTCAAGTGATTCATGTTAATAGTAGCATTGGTTTCATCACGATATTTTTTTTCTTCAGATTTTTTTGTAAGTAAGTAATTTACCGCTCTCCATGTCTTTAACAAAAAAAAAAAATGTTTGTTTTTTTTCGAAACAAACCACTTCTTCAAGCAATGCATGGGCTGGGTTTTCCTTTTAGTTTTACATTTAGCTCGTTAAGTTTCTTTATGATCTCCATGAAGTTGAATGTTGCAATTTGGGATAGACAAGGGTTAATAGGAAGTACATTGAAATATGGCGCAACTAAATATTCTAATAGAATATCGAGTGTTTATTGTTTATGTTTATTATTTTATGGTTCATTACCTAGTGTTGCAGAAAAATATTTTTATGAGTTTTAAAAATAAAATAAAATAATTGTAATATTTCAGCATAAAGCTGAAGAGCCGCAACTTGACATCAAAGGCCGCATGCGGCTCGCGAGCCGCAGGTTGCCGACCCCTGATCTATTAGCTTCACGCAAATAAAAATTATCTTAAATATATAAAAAAAAACCTCGAAACCATGAAAATATACCTGAAGTTTTCTCGGAATTAATACTAAAGTTGATTGATATAAGTAACTTATAATTATTCGAATAACAACTAACAATTTCTAGGATTTGTAATTAACATTTTTTTATTAATCACCAAAGGTTTTGAATACTTTTTTTGTACTTTAATTTTCTATAATTTATACTAATGTTTGTTTACTAGTTTTTGCTTAAAAATATATTATTATCTTTTTCAATTCCGTTTGATCATTTAATTTTATAATTACCTCCCTTGAAAAAAACTTAATATATGTTTTCTCCCTTAACAAAAAAGTTCTACGCGCGAGATATTTTGACTCAAACAAAAGACGAGAGCAAACTGCTGTGAACTGTGTTACACCATGGTGCACTCTCGTGACTAACACTAATATTCAGTGTCAGCGTTTATTCCATGTGGGGTGGGGGGGGGGGAGTGTGTGATGGAATCTAGTGAGGGGGAAATGAATGTTTGGGTGATTTTGGTAGAGACTATTTTTGTATCGAGTTTAGATTTGGAAGATTTTTAGTGTGGGAGAGTTTAGTGTGGTAAAATTTAGTGTGGGAGAATTTAGTGTGCGAGAATTTAGTGTGTGGGTATTTAGCGTGGGGGAATTTAGTGTGGGAGAATTGAGTGTGGGAGAATTTAGTGTGGGAATTTTTTTGTGGGGGAGTTTAGAGTGGGATAATTTAGTGCGGGACACTTTAGTGTGGGAGAATTAGGTGTGGGAGAAATGAGTATATTGTGTTGTAGTGTAGACAAAGGAAATTATTTGAGTATTTGTGTGTATATAAATAAATCTACGTGTGATTGGGTTTACTGTGGGTAAGTTGAGTGGGGTTTTTTGGATTAGTGGGGGTGGGGGAGTTGTCCTTCTGGGTGTGGTTTAATCGACCTCTGGATCATGTGACAATGTGACGGATTGCGTCATTCGTATAACGGTGCTTTATTTATTTCTTCATCTAAGACTAAATAGTAGTGAAAAAGCATGTCAAATACCCTATATATTAACGAGCTTTCACAAGCCTAAATTACAAAAGTAAGAGTACACTTTTTAAGCTATAATACTAAACACAAAGCTTTCTACTGCTAGTCCGAATGTCTCGAGTTCCGGGCTCAGTTCTGTTGGGCTCCGTGAGTTCACCCAGCTCTGAAGATTACCTGACGCACCTTAGGTAACTAAGGCAGATCGGCTTAGTACTGACCACCTTATCTCCCTGTTGAAACACGAACTCTACTTCATCTACCCTATGTGTATTGGGCACGAAACGGACATTATAATGAAGATGAGTTTTTACAAATAGATGGTCACTTTTGAAATCTTTCTGCAACCATCGTAATTATTTGTTTTAATTTAATTTTCATTAAAGAATGGATTTCACATATACGCCGTGAAATCGATTAGATGTAGTTTGTTTATTTCATAATTAATATACGTATGTTTCGTATAATTGGAGTAATATTATTTTCATTGAATCATCTAACAAACTTTAAGTTAATTGATTCGATAAATATTAAATGTTTGCAATTTTAAATTATTTTTCATGAAATTAATCGTCGTGTGTCGGCCTACTTGTTTTAAAATTGTGTGTGCATTTTATTAAACATCGAACGTAAATTTTCATCACTGTTTAAGATAGCAAATTAAAATTATTTTACGATATTAAAAAAAAGTTGGAATTGATGCCTTTAGAAAGCCTCGCTGTGTATGCATCGATTTATCACAGTTGTTGAAATAAGAATTCAATTTTTTTTTATTTACAACCTCTAGGCCTACTTGTTTTTAAAAAAAAAATTAAAAAATTCAGGCATTTACCATTCTGGTAGGGGGGTTTCGGGCAAATGTTCACACTAGAAAATGACATTCGGGAAAACGGCATTTGGGCACCTATCTTTCAGGCAAACATCTGGTATCTATGTGGCTACTGCCTTATAAGATTAACTGTTTGTTTATGTTTATAACATTTTAGTTTATGTTAGGTACGTGTGTATGTGACTTATTAATAATGTATGAATGTTGAAATTTGTAAGCATTATTTGAATTTTTTTCTTTTCAGTTTGAAGCGAAAACAAAAGCGATTGGAACTTTTTGTTGTTGATTGTCTTGAAACCTAAACCATCAGTAGTACAACAGCTGCAGCAGTATAAAATGTTTGACAGGTCACAGCATTCGACGTTCGCTAGACTAGTAAGTGAGGTCAGGTGGCAGGGTTGGGTTCAGTGGGTTTAGGGTTGGGTTTTTTGTGGTTCAGATTTGGGTTTATGCAGATTCAGAGTAAGGTTTATGCTGGTTGGTTACAGAGGGGTTAAGGGTTGGTTACAGAGGGGTTTAGGGTTGGGTACAAAGGGGTTTAGGGTTGGGTACAGAGGGGTCAATGAGAGATATTCTGTTGTTGAAAGTTCAAAGTATAACAACGCGAAATTTGAGTTTAATTTTTGTAAAGAAAAATAATTAAATTACAAGCCAAAATCTAATTATTTCCCTTTAATGTATTAGTTTGTCTCCCTTTCTGTTCCATGTCATTATTCGTAGGAACGACGCCCACCATTTAACCTAATTTCTAGGAAAATGTCCTTAATTAGAAAAAAACATTATTTTTTGGGGTGTCTGTTCTCTTTACATTTAATTGGCTTTTAGAGTGCTCACGCTTCCTGTGATGTTCGACTTACTACAACACTTTAACGTGATCTTGCCTAAACATTTTTTCCACGTGATCCTACTTTAGGTTAAGTTTATCTTAATTTAGGTCGTAACGTGACACTGACATGACATTATTTCAACGTGATCCGATGTTAAATACTACAACGTAACTTTAAAGTAAATGTGGCGTATATACAAGGTACGGCGTGAGACTACATTTAACCTGATATAACTGACGTGATCCTTTTTGCGGTGATTATGTGATAAATAATTTTAGGCACAAAAATTAAAAATAATTCTCAAATAGAATACAAGTTTGTTATACACTCGATAGAGGTCTGCGTGGTCGAAAAGTCTCCAGTTCGAACCCTCGGGCAGATGAGGCTCGTTAGCTGGGGACAGCCACTCTTCTAGGAGAGACAACTCCAAAATCAAGCAACTGCCGCCTTGTAGTTTGTTCTTGGTTAGACAAAGGTTTTGGAAGTAAATCCAAAAAGAAAAGCAGACTGAAATCGGAATCAACAGCCTATCTGGCGTATAACTAGTTGACACGTATACTTAATTATGCTGGAGGGGATACCTTCCCACACTAAAATTAAGAACGGAGAAGAAAAGAAGATACACACGATAAACTGATCAATACAAGGACCTTTCTTCATACTAAAATAAACCTAACAAAACTTCAACCTAACATAATACTAAAATAAACCTAACAAAACTTCAACCTAACATAATCCTAAAATAAACCTAACGAAACTTCAACCTAACATAATACTCAAATAAATCTAACAAAACTTCAACCTAACATAATAGTAACATGAACCTACTATAAACTAACATAAACCTAACTTGAAGCTAGCATGTGGCTAATATGAAATTTAAACCTAATTTGAACGTATAATGAACCTACCAATGGCCTAAAAGCGGAGTTAACATGAACCTAACATGAACTTGTTATGAACTTACCTGAATGCTAGCAAGTTGCTTAATTTTACACCTTAATTGAACGTGACACGAATTACTTAATTGCACTCGATATTAAAGTAACAAGAACCTAAATTGAATTAATCGTAAACCTAACATGAACCTAACACTAACCTAACATAAACCTAACGTGAACCCTAAATAAACTTATGAACCTAGCATAAATCTATAAACCTTACATAAACGTATGCACCTAACATAAACCTATAAATCTAATATGAACCTATGAACATAACATAAACCAAACATAAACCTAACATAAACCTATAAACCCTACATAAACCTACTATGAGCCTAACATGAACCTAACATGAACCGTCCATGAACCTGACATAAACCTATCATGAACATATCATGAACCTAACATACACCTTTGAACCTCACATAAACCTTTGAACCTATCATGAACCTACATATACCTTTGAACCTAACATAAACCTATCAACCTAACATAAACCTATCAACCTGACATAAGCCTAACATAAACCTATGAACATAACGTAAACCTGTGAACCTAACATGAACCTGACATAAACTTATCATAAACCTATCATGAAACTAACATAAACCTATCAATCTAACATAAACCTATCAACCTGACACAAGCCTAACATAAACCTATGAACATAACATAAACCTATGAACCTAACATGAACCTGACATAAACTTATCATAAACTAACATAAACCTATCAACCTAACAGAAACCTATCAACCTGACATAAGCCTAACATAAACCTATGAACATAACGTAAACCTATGAACCTAACATGAACCTGACATAAACTTATCCTAAACCTATCATTATCCTAACATAAACCTATCAACCTAACATAAACCTATCAACCTGACATAAGTATAACATAAACCTATGAACATAACATGAAACTATGATTTATATATATAACGAGCCGGCCCGCGGCATAACATACGCCGCTATTTAGTTGTTGTTTTTTTTACTTTTCAGTAATTCATAATTTGTGAATTCGACAGTACCAACGCTGACACTGAAAATATTTCTTTAATATGTCTTTAAAACACTATAAGTAGCTCGTTAAGGACCATAACCCCTCCCCCCCCCCAACGTTTAAAATCGTTTCATACTAAATTATCTGCCCCTAATAGCCGTCACTAAACCCGACTCCACGAAGGTAAACATAGCGTGAACCACAGCTCACTAAGACCATGTAGGGGTGGGGATGGTAGGGAGCGCGTTTACAGCTTGTTTTCTAGCATATCCCAGAAGAAAATTATATATATACGAGCCGACCCGCGGCATATCATACGCCGCTATTTAGTTGTTGTTTTTTCTACTTTTCAGTTATTCATAATTTGTGAATTCGACAGTATCAATGCTGCCACTGAAAATATTTGCTTTAAAACACTAACCCCCCCCCCCCACACCCCGTGAAAGCAGCCTCCTCTTAGTTACCTCTTCTAAGTTTAAAATAGTTTCAAACTGAATTATCTGCCCCTAATAGCCGCCACCAAACTAAATTTTTAGCGTGAACTACAACTCACCTGACCGTGTGAGGGGGTGGGGGGGGGGGGGGGGGGGGTGAGGGGGGGGGGGGGTGGGGGAGGGGGGTGAGGGGGTGGTAGCGGTAGAGAGGAAGAGAGGGAACTGCAAGGCGCGCGGTTGCAGCTTGTTTTCTAACGGCTCCCAGAAGAGAATTATATATATAGATAGATACACAAAAACACTTCCTTTGTCTACACTAGAACACAATATACTCATTTCTCCCACACCTAATTCTCCCACACTAAATTGTCCCGCACTAAATTCTCCCACTCTAAACTCCCCCACAAAAAAAAATTTCCCACACTAAATTCTCCCTCACTCAATTCTCCCACACTAAATTCCCCCACGCTAAGTACCCACACACTAAATTCTCACACACTAAATTCTCCCACACTAAATTTTACCACACTAAACTCTCCCACACTAAATTCTGCATCACTAAACTCTCCCAAACTAAAAATCTCCCAAAGCTAAACTCGATGCAAAAATAGTCTCTACCAAAATCAAACAAACATTCAATTCCCCCTCACTTGATTCCATCACACACTCGTATTAGATTACATAACACACCTCCCCCCCCCCCCCCCACCCCACATGGAACTAAACGCCGACACAGAATATTAGTGTTAGTCCCGAGAGTGCGCCCAGTGTTTCTTCCAGACTTTTTCCCGAAGAGATGCCTGGAGGAAACTCAAGGTGTAACAGAGTTCACAGCGGTTTGATTTCTTCTTTTGTTCGAGTCAAAATATCTCGCGCGTGGAACTATTTTGTTAGGGGAGAAAACGAACATTTTTTTAAGGGAGGTAATTATAAAATTAAACGATAAAAACAAAAGAAAAAAATAATAATATATTTTCAAGGAAAAACAAGTAAACAAACTTTAGTATAAATTATAGAAAATTAAATTACTACGAAAATATTAAACTTTTGATGAATAATAACAAAATGCTAATTACAACACCTAGTAATTGGTAGTTGTTAATCGAATAACTAGAAGTCAATTATATAAACCAGCTTTAATATTAATATACAGAATTTTTTTTACATCGCTACTATATGTTGACAGCTTTGTGTGGTTTATTAACCTATCTACTTCTCATACTTTTAGGGATCATGTCTAAAGTTGGTCTTGCCGGGACGTTGAGCAAATGCACCGAGTCCTCATCTCCATGCACTAGAAATGGACTATGCAACTATCACGAAAGTCAACAATGGGGTTGCGCCCATTTTTGTTCCCTCTAGGTCGAGAGATCCGGAGAGGAGCCACCCGGACTACGGTTCGGGTGGCTTAATGAAACCGTGGACCCAATCCCTTTCAGATATCAAGACAACAATCACCATCGACCAGTCTGATGAAATAGCTCCTGAGCTCTTCGACTTGCCTACAGTAATTCAAGTCACCATCAAATCAACCAACCACCAGAACATCCCTGGTCACCTCTTGCGCAAGATCATTAGCCCACACCAGATTCTGCTGCTCAACTATGGACGAGGGGATACCTGGTACTTCTCGTCCAACGAGTTTGATGTAGCGGATCTGGACGGCACCACAAAAACACACGGCCCATACACTTTAAATTTCGACAGATACTACAAGGACAAAATCATCGGAACCCTTAGATGGGTCCCGCCTGCCCTGAGCAACGAAACACTGATTAAGGCACTGCAAACAGTCAGCAAATCTACACCTACAATAACCAAAATCCCGCACACAAACAATCGCAGATTCACCATCCAGAACGACAATCCACAACACATCCCACACTACATCCAAATTACATACAAAGACACAATATAGAGGGACACAAACCAGAAGCAAAATAGAGCAGATAGGCTCGGAAAACCAAACACACCACACTCTCATACTAGAACAAAGCATACAAAGATCAAAACAAATCAAACAAATAATGGACGAAAACAACCAAGAAACGACTGACCCAAGAACGATTTTAAAATCGACCCGCGCTTTTTATTTAACTTATCTTCATAATCGATTCCCTTTCGTGCCCAATACACAAATGGCAGATACAGTAAAGATCGTGTTTCAATCACCTCGACATACAGGGAGATAATGTGGTCAGTACTAAGCCTATCCGCCTTAGTTACCTTAGGTACGTCAGGTACCCATTAGAGCTGGGTGAACTCACGGAGCCCAACAGAACTGAGCCCAGAACTCGAGACATTCGGACTAGCAGTAGAAAGCTTTGTGTTTAGTATTATAGCTTAAAAAGTGTACTCTTACTTTTGTAATTTAGCGCTTGTGAAAGCTCGTTAATATATAGGGTATTTGACATGTTTTTTCCTTACTATTTAGTCTTAGATAAAGAAAGAAATAAGCACCGTTATACAAATGACGCAATCCGTCACATTGTCACATGATCTGGAGGTCGATTAAACCACACCCAAAAGGACAACTTCCCCACCCCCACTAATCCAAACACCCTCACTCAACTTACCCACAGTAAACCCAATCACACGCAGATTTATTTATATACACACAAACACTCAAATAATTTCCTTTGTCTACACTACAACACAATATACTCATTTTTCCCACACCTAATTCTCCCACACAAAATTGTCCCGCACTAAATTCTCCCACTCTAAACTTCCCCACAAAAAAAATTCATACACTAAATTCTCCCACACTAAATTCTCCCACACTAAAATCCCCCACACTAAATGCCCACACACTAAATTCTCCCACATTAAATTCTCCCACACTTAATTATCCCACACTAAATTTTCCCACACTAAATTCTCTCACACTAAATTCTGCATCACAAAACTCTCCCACACTAAAAATCTCCCAAAGCTAAACTCGATACAAAAATAGTCTCTACCAAAATCACCGAAACATTCAATTCCCCCTTACTAGATTCCATCACACACTCTTCCCCCCCCCCTTAGAATATTAGTGTTAGTCCCGAGAGTGTAACACAGTTCGCAGCGGTTTGCTCTCGTCTTTCGTTTGAGCCAAAATATCTCGCGCGTGAAACTTTTTTGTTAAGGGAGAAAACAAATATTAAGTTATTTTCAAGGGAGGTAATTATAAAATTAAAAGATAAAATGAAATAAAAATTATAATAATATATTTTTAAGCTAAAACAAGTAAACAAACGTTAGTATAAATTATAGAAAATTAAAATACAAAAAAAAAATTATATATTTGGTGATTATTGTCAAAGTCTTAATTACAACTCCTATTAATTTTTAGTAGTTGATCGAATAATTAGAACCTACTTATATCAACCAACTTTAATATTAATACCGAGAAAATTCTGCAAGCATTATTGTTTATTTCTACTGTCTTGTTAAAATATTTTCTTATTGGGTGAAGCTTCTATATATTCCTTTGTAATCCTCGACTCCAAACACACATACATCTCACCTCATTTCCACCAATGTCATCCTCCAAGACGACTTTTGAAAAAATTGTCACCGCCAGCAAAGGGGTTGCGCCCTTGGATGTTCCCCCTAGGTCAAGAGACCCGAGGAGGAGCCACCCGGACTACGGTTTAATGAAATCCAGGGCCCAACCCTTTTCAGCTACTACAGCCATATTGGACCTACCTGAAGAAGACTGCCCCGAACTATTTCCTGCTGACTCACCCACCATCCAGGTCACAATCAACTCAAACGGTCAACCCAATCTGAGAGGGCATATACTCCGGCAACTAATAAGCAAACAACAGATCTTCCTCTTTAACTATGGACGAGCAGACACCTGGTTCTTCACATCAACTGCCTTCGACGTCACTACCTTACATAACACACACAAAACACACGGCCCTTACACACTATATTTCACTCTACATGAAAAGGACAGGATCAACGGAACCCATAGATGGGTCCCACCCACACTAAGCGATCATACACTTATAAAAGCACTGCAACCCTAGAGCAACAAAGAACCTTCCATATACACAATTCCTCTCACCACTAACCGTAGCTTCTCAATATACACTGACAACCCAGCAAAAATACCCCACTACATACAAATAAACTACAAAAACAAGTCACTCAACATTCTAATAGCCATCAAAGACAGAAAACAAGCCTGCCAAACTTGCTCGTCTACCGAACACTGGACCAACCGCTGTCAAGATCTCAATTCAGAATCAACGCCCAGTGATCAAACACCAACTAAATCTACAGCGCCACCCGCTCTACAAGACCCCACGCCAAGCACTCAGCAACACTCCTCAATCGAAGTCGCACCACCTAACCCAAAAACACCGCCCAAAAAAACAGCCTTCAGCTCAGAAACCAGCGCCACCCGCCCAGCCAGCAACAACACCAAGTATGCCAACAAATCCCAGCACAAATATAACGGAATTACCAACCATCAAATCTACTGCATCAACAATTGCCATACCTAACTTTGCCTCATTAACCACGACGCAACCAAGCACTAAAGGGGCAATATTTACGTCCCCAAACATGGCCAGCAAAAAAAACAATCTTAACCCAGAGCCAGCAATGGACACAAACACAAGCTCCAAAAGAAAAAAAGAAGACAGCCCCACAGAAACTAAACCAATAACAAAAAACCTTAAACCCACAAGGATGACTCACGACAATACACATTGCAAATTTTGCACCAAGCGATTCGAATCAATATCGGAAAGGGAAATGCACGAAGACTCAGTACACCTACACCTCAAGCAGTGTAAGATTTGTGGGCACAAAGAACCCTACACGAACATACTTAAACCTTATGAAGAAAAGCACCCCAGCGAACAAATGTACGATTGTAACGTATGCACAGTATCCCTCCCACTATAGGGAATACAGGAGCATACAAAAAACCACCACCCGAATGCCCAAAGTTCAAAATCGAAGAAACAACCACGAGGAAGATGGGTAATAAGTTCATAAAAATACCAATTTAAATAGACGTTTTGTATTGTATATTGTATATATATAACCTAATCTATAATGATAATAAATTAACAAATCATCTGTGTTTCTTTTTTATCACACTTTAATTATATATGTGCTTCCTCTTCTTCTTCGTTCTTAATTTTACGTGTTGGAAGGGATCGAGTCTTACCTGCCAGAGGGTTTGAAGTCGAGACTTTTTTTTTTGAATTTATCAACCATGAGCTTTTGCCGACTCGACCATGCCTCCATCACAATTAAGGATACGTTTCAACTGGTTATGCGTCATTGAGGCCATTGACTCCGATTTCAGCCTGCTTTTCTTTTTTGGATTTGCTTCCATAGCCTTTGTCCAACCAAGAACAAACTAAAAGCCAGCAGTTGTTTGATTTTGGAGTTGTCTCTCCTAGAAGAGTGGCTGTCCCCAGCTAACGAGCCTCATCTGCCCGAGGGTTCGAACTGGAGACTTTTCGACCACTCAGACCCCTATCGAGTGTATGAAGAACTTGTATTCTATTTGAGAATTATATTTAAAGAGCCGACCCGCGGTATATCATACGCCGCTATTTAGTTGTTGTTTTTTCTACTTTTCGATTATTCATAATTTGTGAATTCGACACTACCAACGCTGCCACTGAAAATATTTCTTTAAAACACTATAAGTAGCTATAAGTTAAGGACGATAACCCTCCCCCCTACGTTAAAGTAAACTCCACTTAGTTACCCCCCCCCCCCCTACGTTTAAAATCGTTTCAAACTAAATTATCTGCCCCTAATAGTCGTCACTAAACCCGGCTCTGCTTGTAAACATTTAGAGTGAACACAGCTCACTAAGACCATGTAAGGGTGGGGGTGGTAGGGAGCACGTTTACAGTTTGTTTTCTAGCGTTTCCTAGAAGAGAATTATATATATCGATAAATTTGTGTGCCTCAAATTATTTATCACATAATCACCGCGAAAAGGATTACGTCAGTTATATCAGGTTAAAAATAGTCTCACGCCGTACCTTGTATATACGCCACATTTACTTTAAAGTGACGTAGTAGTATTTAACATCGGATCACGTTAAAATAATGTCATGTCAGTGTCACGTTACGACCTAAAATAAGTTAAACTTAACCTAAAGTAGGTTCACGTGGAAAAAAAATGTTTGTACTCACGCCGCGCTGATCCGTGTGCCCGTGCGAATGCCCTCTAGAGAGCGATTGGTGATTTGTTGTGGCGTTAAGACCTATAGAAAAATTAGGTAGAGGCACTAAAACAACTCAGGAAACTTGACGATTCCTTATTTTTGGCAATAGAACAACTCAGAAAACAACTTGACGATTCCTTAATTTTGGCACTAAAACAACTCAGGAAACTTGACGATTCCTTAATTTTGGCACTAAAACAACTGAGAAAACTTGACGATTCCTTTGTTTTGGCATTAAATCAACTCAGATAAGAAAACTTGATGATTCTTTAATTTTAACACTAGAACAACTTAAGAAACGTGACGATTACTTAATCTTGTCATTAAATCAACTAAGAACTCGGTAGGACTACTCTGTGTGTGTAAATGTTGTTGACGGACGGCAAAACAGTACCATAGGTAGTTGCAAATAACTTTTAAGTGTGTAAAGCTAGACTTCTAGCCATAGGTAGTTTCAAATAACTTTAAATGAGTAAAGCTAGACAACTAGCCATAGGTAGTTGCAAATAACTTTTAAGTGAGTAAAGCTAGACAACTAGCCATAGGTAGTTTCAAATAACTTTAAATAAGTAAAGCTAGACAACTAGCCATAGGTAGTTGTAAATAACTTTTAAGTTAGTAAAGTTAGACAACTAGCCATAGGTAGTTGTAACTAACTTTTAAGTGAGTAAAGCTAGACAACTAGCCCGAGAGTCTCGAGTTCGAATCACGGGTTAAAGGCAATAGAATTGCCCTGAGTCCACCCAGCTCTGATAGGTAGCCTACCTAACTCATGATAGTGAAAGAAATATGCTGCTGGTCATAGCGCTGACCACACTATCCCTTCAAATGCCGAAGTTTCTGAAACAAATGAACTCTACTTCATCTGCACCGTGTTTTAGGCACGAATGGGTAAAGCTGATGATAAAAAATACTGTTGTTTTTATATTTTACTTTAAATATATCCACTAAAGTGCATGCATAAATTGTCCGGCCAATTAATTACCAACTGCCGGAAGTCATTATCCGTCAGAGCTGCGTGGCCACAGGGGACTAGCACGGGATTCGAACTCTGACCGCTTGCTATCTATAATTCATAAATATAGATCTGTTTTTGACACAACCAGCAACCGGATACCAGGATTTCGCGTTACATACAAACACCGTGATAGAATAATATAGTTTTGTTGTTTTACTTAGGGTTTTGGTATAGTACCCAATGGTTGTTAACAAGTGTGGAGAAAAAAGGGGATGGGGGTGGGGCGGACGAATGAGATAAGCCCAACCATTTGTTGCCAAACTCAAGTTTAAAATCAGCTCACCAAACTTCACAACGTGCTGTACTGAACAGACAAAATGGTATGATATTGATAAAAATAAAACATCACATGGCAATATATAGCGCAAAATCTACCCTAAATCAATCTAGAATCTACCCTAAATCAATCCAGAATCTACCCTAAATCAATCTAGTATCTACCCTAAATCAATCCAAAATCTACCCTAAATCAATCTACCCTAAATCAATCTAGAATCTACCCTAAATCAATCTAGAATCTACCCTAAATCAATCTAGAATCTACCCTAAATCAATCTAGAATCTACCCTAAATCAATCTAGAATATACCCTAAATCAATCTAGAAACTACCCTCATTCTATCATGAAACATCCATCAACCTTTCTCAATCCACGCCCAGACCACCTGAACATAGTGCTGAAACACAGAACCAGCATAAACCCAACCCAACCCTGGAACACAATCAGCTCAATCTTAAACCCCGCCGGATTCAACAATAAGCTAACATAAACCCAACCCTAAACCCCTCTGTAATCAACGCTAATCAAACATAAACCCAACCCTTAACCCCTCTGTACCCAACCTAATCCAACATAAACCCAACCCTAAACCCCTCTGTACCCAACCTAATCAAGCAAAAACCCTACCATAAACCCCTCTGTATCAAACCCTAATCCAACATAAACCCAACCCTAAACCATTCTGTACCCAACCCTAATCCAACATAAACCCAACCCCAAACCCCTCTGTACCCAACCCTAATCCAACATAAACCTAATCCTAAATCTTTCTGTACCCAACTCTAAATCCCCCAGTAACCAACCCTTAACCAGCATAAATCATACTCTAAATCTGCATAAGCCCAAATCTGAACCTCAAAACACCCAACCCTAAACCCCAGAACCCAACCCTGCCACCTGACCTCACTTACTTGTCTAGCTAACGCCGAATGCTGTGACCTGTCAAACATTTTATACTGCTGCAGCTGTTGTGCTAGTGATGGTTTAGGTTTCAAGACAATCAACAACAGAAAGTTCCAATCGCTTTTGTTTTCGCTTCAAACTGAAAAGAAAAAATATTCAAATAATGCTTACAAATTCCCACTTACATTTATTTAGTCACATACACATTACATAAAATGTTAAAAACGTAAACAAACATCAGGTGTTTAAGGTGGTATCGTCACACAGGTACCAGATGTATGCCTGAAAGATATTTTTGTTAAAGGGAGGTAATTATAAATTTAAACGAATAAAAAGTGAAAAGAAAAATAAAATATATATAGTATAACAAAAACAAAAAACATACGTTAGTATTAATGATAAAAAATTAAATTACAAGAAATGTAATTAAAACTTTAGGTGATTAATAACAAAATGTTAATTACAACTCCTAGGAATTGTAAGCTGTTAACACAAAAATTATTAGTAGTCTCTAGTTTTAACCAACTGTAATATTAATACAAAAAAGATTTAATAAATTCACTACTTGATTGAGGTTAATGAATGCATTCCACGATTCAAATATTTTTTAAAAATACAACAAGTGTCTCATAGTGCCTATAGTCTTATTATGTTAGTTACCTAATGATTAAAAGAATGTCAAAACCAATTGTTCTTTGTACAGGAAACACAAATAAGCTAAAAGAGATTATTGAAATACTTGGCAAAGACTTTCCCTACAAGCTTGAAAATCAAGACATTGATTTGCCAGAATATCAAGGAGAACCCGAAGAAATAGCAACGGCAAAATGTGAGCTTGCAGCAGAAAGAGTTAAGTGTCCTGATATTGTAGAGGATGTGAGTCTTTGCTTCAATGCCTTGAATGGCATGCCGACCATACATTAAATGGTTCCTAGCAAAGATGGGTCCATCAGGTCTGCACAGAGTGCTCAAAAGTTATGATGACAAGTCAGGCTCCTCAACTACGGCAGAGCAGATACTTGGTTCTTCTTCTCTACAGCATTCGACGTCACCACGCTGCACAATACACACAAAATACACGGCCCTTACACACTACACCAAAAAAATAGAATCAACGGAACCCTTAGATGGGTACCCCCCACACTCAACGATCTCACACTCATACAAGCACTACAGCCTTACAGCAATAAAGAACCAATCATAACCACAATTCCTCACACCAGTAATCGCAACTTCTCCATACACACTGATAACCCAAATAACATCACTCATTACATTCAAATTAATCACAAAAACAAATCCCTCAACATCCTAGTAGCAATCAATGGAAGGAAACAAGCCTGCCAGTTCTGCTCTTCAACCTCGCACTGGACCAATCAATGCCCAGCATCAAATACACACCTAACAGCATCACAGGAACCAGCTACACCTGCACAGCTGCCATCAACAGAACCTCCTGCGCCGGTAAACCCACAAGTCACCCCAATTGCGACTGCGCAGATCTCAACTCAGCACCCTTCAACAAATATCCCTGTACAGCAACAACCAACAGGACCTCCTAAATCTACGAACATGCAAGCCACCCCCACTACGACTGCACCGATCTCACCCAAAACTCAATTCAGGAAACAACTTGTCCAGCCAAACCGCCAAGCGAACCAACAACCCCTAGTTCAAGCAGAGCGAAAACACCAACCGTTAAACCATCTGCATCATCAACCCTCAAATCGAATGCTCCTCTACCATCCACGCTCTACCCAGTCAATTTTACGTTTACAAAGAAGCCAAATCTCGAACATAACAAGCCCAGCACAAATACATATATGCCTAAATATACAAGTCCAAAAAGGAAAAAGGAAGACAGCCCCACAGACACAAAACAAACAGCAAAAAATAAAATAAAAAACTACAAAATCAGTATTCGACGACAAAAAGTGCAGATTTTGCACCCAGCGATTCAAATCAGTTGAGGAAGCTAAAATACACGAACGCCATGAACACGGGGACTTCTTACTTTGTAAAATTTGTATTGACAAGATTCCGCACACAGATTGGACTTGGTACCTAGACATATACGGGCATTATATAAAAAACCATCCTGAAGTAACGATGTACTCCTGTCACTCTTGCAACCTATGCCTCCCTTTTAGAAAGTATAAAGGCTCACACGGAAAGCCACCACCCGCCACCCAAATAATATGCTTCGAAGGAACATTGTTTTAATTATAGCAAACTTAGACGTCTTCTATAAGAAAAAAAAAATTATGACATGTTTAAAATATGATCTCGGAATGTTGTATGCAATGCCATGTATGTATACTATGTATATTTTAAACATTCAACCTTTTTCACACAGCTAGCTCCTGGCTCGACAGGAGTGAACTTTTGTAAGGAAATATATTAAACTTAAAAAAAAAATCTATTGCGTATCCACGAGGACTGAGCACAGTAAACTAAGCAGTCAAGAGAAACCGAGTTTACACACCTTATTTTAGTCTAGTTCTTATGCCATTTTATTTTCTCCTTTTGATTATTATATATGCAATTGATGTTCATATCTTTGATGCTGTGTAAAACTTCAAACAAATTATTATTACTGATTTAAATGTTTAAAACAATTGAATAAAAAGAAAAAAAAAATGTTTGAGGACTGTATAGATATAGATGTTTGAAAGGGAAGAATGTTTGCTTTGATGTGTCTCGTTGTAATAACATAACTTTTCCGATTGCTTAAAATTTGTATCATTTTAAATTCTCTGTAATAACAAATTTATTTCAGCTCTACTTAAAAACCCAAATTCCACCCCGTCTCCCTCACCTACCACGCCGAGGGAAAAAAAATCCCTTGAATCTTTATACACATTTGCATATTCAGGTTTTTTTTATTTTTTATTTTTTTTATATTTAGACGTTTTGTATTAGATCTATGTATAAGTAAACAATCTTAAATGAATTAAAGTAGGCTACAAGTAAGAAAGAAATATTACTATTGTAAATCTGTATCAGTCCTCACAAGCGGATGATGAAAACTGTAATACTAAAGCGAACACACACAACTGACATGTCTGAGGCAAGAAAAAAAAAAAAGCTACTCAACTATGGCAGAGCTGACACCTGGTACTTCTCCTCACAAGCCCCTGACGTCACCACAATGGACAACACATGCTAAACACACGGTCCATATACATTGTATTTCTCACAAAATCAATGGGACCATTAGATGGGCACTCTCTAAACTTGACAATGCTACACTCACACATGCACTACGCCTATTCAGTAACAAAGAGCCATCCATAAACACAATCCCACACAATAATAATCGCAAAATTTTCCCACACTAAATTCTCGCATACTAAACTCTCTCATACTTAAATCTCCCACATTAAATTATCCCACACTAAAGTCTCCCACACTAAATTATCCCTCACTAAACTCTCACACACTAAAAATCTCCCAAATCTAAACACGTTAAAAACATAGTCTCCACCAAAATCATCCAAACATTCAACTACCCCTTACTTGATTCCATCACACACATCCCCTTCCCCCCCCCCCCCCCCCCAGAACATTGGTGTTAGTCCCGAGAGTGCACCAAGGTGTAGCACAGTTCACTGCGGTTAGCTGTGCTGTCGTCTTGTTTCTGTCAAAATATCTCTCGCGTAGAACTTTTTTTGTCAGGGGAAAAAACAAACAATGTTTTTTTATAAAGGGAAATAAGTATTAAATAAAACGATAAAAAGAAGAAAATAATATAATAATATATATTGAAACAAATAAAGAGTAAACACACGTTAGTATAAATTATAAAAAAAATAAGTTACAAGAAAAGTATTTAAAATTTTGGTAATTAATAAAAAATGTGAATTATAACACCTATTTATTGTTAGCTGTTAATTCAAAAAATAGCAGTCACTAGTATCAACCAGCTGTAATATTAATACAAAGAAGATTTTAAATTGATTAATAAATTTAGATTACCTGATCTTGATCTTATATCTGCCTATTTCAAACAAAGAATCCCAGGACAAAATAAACGACATACTAACCCAGTTGGATGAAATACATGCATACACATATAAAGGAGCCCTAGTCAGGAGCAGGTTAGACATCCTAGACATTGATCATCCATCACACCACAGCAACATTCTAGAACAAATACAAGCGCACAGCAAACACATACAAAGCATAACACAGGACGACGGCACAAACGCTACGGACATTGAAACTATACAAACCTGCTTTTTAGACCACTACCGACGACTGTTTGAAAAAGAAGACATTGACAATGACACGCAAGACAAATACCTTACTTTTGCACGCAGACTAGAGGACACAGACAGAGACAATCTAAACAGCCCAATCAACAGTAACGAAATAGCAAATACCATAGATAACCTAAAATTAAACAAATCACCTGGGCCTGATGGTCTAACTAATGAATTCTACAAGGCCTTCAAAAACGATCTACTCCCAATAATGAAAGCTACCTTCCAGGAAATACACGACAGGGAATACTGTGCGACAGATTTCAATAGAGCCTACATAAACCTTATTCCCAAACCTGACGCTGACAAAACAAAGGTGACAAGCTATAGACCCATCTCCCTACTTAACTGTGACTACAAAATACAGACAAAAACTCTAGTCAAGAAAATTGAACCCTACATCGACAAAATCATTTACACTGACCAACAGTACAGCACCCCTGGTAGAAACATACAAAATCACACACACCTAATAAGAGACATAATACACTACAGCACACAGAAAAACACCCAGTTAGCAATCCTAAGCGTGGATCAACAAAAAGCTTTTGTCCGAGTCGATCACACTTGGCTAACAAAAATTTTAGACGCATACAATTTAGGTCCCTACCTCAAGACATGGATAACAACAATAATCAAACACCTAGATAGAATCAGAATTGAACCGCATTATCGCCCTTTAGCACAATATTATATTGGTCATAGAATCAACACGATTCTAAAGAGAAGCAATACGACAGCACACTATGGGGGGATAGAAATAGGCAGTTTTTATAAAGAGGTTTTAAAACTATTCAAGTTAAATAAAAACATAATAGGGGAGAAAACAAATAAAATCTATAGTACTTTAGTCGAGCGACAACTTCAGCCCCTGCAAAATAGAATTAAATGGGCAAAATATTTTAATACAGTAGACATTAGCGACACCTTCAAAAACTTACACAACAGAAATAACACACACAAAGAAAAAGAAATAGGATAGAGACTCATTTACAACACCACACCCATTTCCAGAAACACCAAAGCAAACACGATTACTAAAAAAACTTGTCAAATATGTAAATAACATAAACAAGAAACAGAAAAACACATCTATCTAGAATGCTCAAAACTACTAAAAGCCAGACAAACCCAAGGATCAATCCTAGAAACCTCCAATACAGATACCTTAAACAAAGCAATCACCCTAAATTACATACAGAAATCCAACAATAAAATAGACAATGACAATAAAATTACCGCTACAGCTATTTTTAGACAGACAGTGTGGACCACGAGAAACAAAAGTAAATTTGAATCAAAGACGTACAGCGACACGGACATAGATACCATATTTCGAGCAGTAGTTACCAAAAGACTTTGTGACATAATTACAACCTAATTCTCTGCCCCTTCTACACTAATCTCATTCCTTTAATGTTTGGTTTGAGTCGGGGACACAGGAAATTAATGTCAATAACCTCTTATTGATTATGTTTATAATTTTATTTTAATTCTAAATTTTCTTGTCTCATACTTGTATACACAGTCAGTATTTTTCTCTCTGAAACGGGGAAACCCACATAAGTCTTATTTGTTTTTCACTATTTCTCCATCTATAGGGGAATCAATCAAGTTTATAGTGAGTTATTTAATCCGCATACAGTTATTTACCTTTATTCCCAACTAACAATACTAATTATAACCCCAACTAACACATTTTCAGCAATTACGGTCTCTTATTGTTGACTACAAATTGCTACGGTTTTCTTTTCTTTCTACTTAACCTATTTTCGATAATTAATAACATGTTTTCTAATATTTTAACTAACTTTGAACTCACTCATTTCATGTGATATCCAGGTAAATTTTATTACAGACAGCGGCGTGGTTTTAAGAGGGGAGATAACCAAATAAATACTGTAGATGTCAGGAAAATTGAGTTATATACCTTATTCTACAAATTCACTAAAATACCTAAATCACCGTAATTCATAACCACAATATTCATAATATTGTGGATTATGATAATTTTAACCTTTTCCATGGTCTTCTCTCCCTTCTAAATTATATTCTGTGTTTTCGCCATTAGCTATGTAAAAATTAACTACTATTTCTTAAATATATCATCTAGATAAACACATAAACAAAACAAGTAAGGGAGATAACCTATTTAATATTACAGTTGTTAGGGAAATGGAGTTATTTACCTTTAAATTTACCACGATATCACATATTTTTACTAATGCTGTAAAATATGTTTCAATTTTATTTAATTTCATGACTTGCACCTTATTTACAAGTTTAATTAACCTCTATTTTTATTTGTACTGATACATTTTTAAATTTTGAACCCTGTTAAAAAATAAAATAAATAAAACTATAGATAAAAAAAATAATAATAGAAGCGGTGGCCTGTTTGCAAATGATAGGTTCAAATGCAACGTGTTTATATTAGATCTATGTATAAGTAAACCATCTTAAATGAATGAAAGTATGCCACTATTGCAAATCTGTATCAGTCCTCACAAGCCGGTGATGAAAACTGTAATACTAAAGCGAACACACACAACTGACGCTGTACATTACATGTCTGAGGCAAAAAAAAAAAAAGAATAAAAATTTTTTTATTGAAAAAAAAAAAATTCCATCCATATTACAAGAATATACATTAAATTATTGATTGTTGATAAATAAACATTTAAAAAAAAAAAAAAAAAAAATTAATGTTTATAATTATCTAATGTATGTAATAAATTATAATTCATGTATATTTTGTAAAAATGACAACCTTCTCTCCTTCCCTCTTTAGGAAACTCACAGCAACTTCTGAAGCCAAATTTAGACATTATGGAATTTTACTAAAGCCCTCCACTCTTATATCCAAATCTCATCTAATTCATAAATTTTTACCTTTTCAGAACCAGCAAAGATCTCATGCTCCTGGAAACCATCTCTCCCCCCCCCCCCCTCCCCTTCCTTCCAAATTTCTATCATTTTAGCTTTGTACATAATATGTAAATAACAGAATGAATGACTAAGTATGAAAATTTCAGAATAGTTAAAAGTTTGTAAATCTGCGGCAGTCTTCAAAAGTCGAATGACGAAAGTAGAAAAATCAGCCAGTGCCACCACACATTGGCTGGGCAAGCTGAAAATGCATATCTACAAACTGAGACTTTAATTAAAAAAAGAATAAAAAAAAAAAAAGATCCAGATGGTGGACCTTTTGCCTTTCGGGGTCGAGAGGCGGTCAATCTACAACTCAACTCCTCAAGCAATCAATTGCAAATCCCGTCAAAGATCGCTGTGGGGTTGCGCCCACACATCCCTCGAAGTGCACATGCCCTCGAGATGAGTCACACAGTTCTTGTATTGGGTGGCTTCAAATGTACGAGTGGCTAATTTTTCAATTTCTATTCCTCAGCCTGACGACACCCACCTAGGAGAAATCTTAGGTGGGAGGTTCCGTCACAATCGCCAGCAAATCGAACTCCTCATCTCTCAAAGATCAACTACTCAAACAACTTCACGATTACTCAACTCTCGTAAAATAAACACTCGTCAACAGCCTCACTTCGCCCATTTCAACTACTCGACCAAGCTTTCGACTACTTCACCACTCTCAAATTCTTCTCATCCACAATCCTCGACACAGCAATATACGAAAAATAAACATTCATCAAAAACTTTATTTCGCCCACTTCAACTACTTGACTACGCAAGAGAACCCTAAGTTACAAGTTCACTCTCTCTCAAACTGTCACATGATCAGGAGGTTGATTAAACCACACCCAAAAGGACAACTCCACCCCCTCCCCCTCCCCACTAATCCAAACACCCCCACTCAACTTACCCACAGTAAACCCAATCACACTTAGATTTATTTATATATACACACTCTAATGATTTCCTTAGTCTACACTACATCACCACATAATCATTTCTCCCACACTAATTTCTCCCACACTAAATTCTCGCACACTGAATTCTCTCACACTAAATTCTCGCACACTAAATTCTCCCACACTAAAATCTCCCACACTAAATTATCCCCCACTAAATTCTCCCATAATCAATTCTCCAAAACTAAAAATCTCCCAAATCTAACCTCGATACAAAAATAGTCTCCACCAAAATCGCCCAAACATTCAATTCCCCCACACTAGATTCGATCACACACTTCCCCCATCCCCCACCCCATGTGAAACTAAACATTGACACAGAATATTAGTGTTAGTCCCGAGAGTGCACCAAGGTGTAACACAGTTCACAGCGGTTTGCTGTCGTCTTCTGTTTCTGTCAAAATATCTCGCGCGTAGAACCTTTTTGTCAGGGGAAATAACAATCAATAATTTTTTTCAAGGGAGGTAATTATAAAATTAAACGATAAAAAGAAATGAAAAAAGTATTAAAATATACTGAAATAAAAACAAGTAAACAAACGTTAAAATTAATTATAGAGAATTAAATTACAAGAAAAATATCTAAAAAATGTGGTGATTAAAAACAAAATGTTAATTACAACTCCTAGTAATTGTTAGATGTTAATCCTATAATTAGAATAACACTAGTATCAACCATCTATCCTATTAATATCAAGAAGATTTGTTTAGCGATATTGACATTTATCTGCAATGGTGCGTATTTTTATATCTGTTCTACTGAAGTCTCACTTGATATGTTAGCGCAGGGTCGGCAAAATGCGGCTCGCGAGCTCTTATGATGTCATGGTGCGGCTCTCCATTTCCATGCACAATGATTAATATTTGAATAGTTTCATTTTCAAAAGTCATAAAATATTATACTGTACAGAAAAACAACTTTAAATAGGATTAAAAAACCCATCAGAGAACAGTGAGAATAGGTAAGGTAGAAAGTATACGGGCAGCCGCTTGGGCACCAGGCCCAGCCCCACAGCCATGTTTGCCACTGCCCAACGGCCGCCATTTTCGATTGTCTTTACATGGGGAATGTTATTTTATTCAGAATGCATTCCTCTACCTGTCAGTATGCAATAATTTGACCTGAGTGACGAAGTATGTTTCCTACGGTTGAGCTATAAGGTACTAGACTCTGGGTTCGCGTGGGGTGAAAGATAAGCCTTGTGAAAACCGAAAGACAGAAGCGACCGATTCAGTAATCAAACCGATATCCAAACCAGTTAGTCGGAGTTTGCCGTGCTGAGGCCTGCCTGGCTATGAAAGATACCTACTCAACCAGTGGTGTCCGTAAAGAAAGAATCAAAAAGTTATTGGCTTCTAAAGTGGATTGGGATAGTCCTATAGTTATATTATGTGATTTCTAATTGTATCATAAGTAGATCTAGCTAAAACAGTTTTTGTGCGAAACATTTGTTTGTTTTTATATGAAACAATAAGTTCTTATTTAGCGCTATTTATTTCAAATCAAAGTCAAATGTATTTACCCAATCCTTATCAAATACCTAAATATTGAACAAAATAATGTTAGTAGCTCTTTAAAGGCTGGGATATTTTGTAAATTGTAACTTTTGGCTCTTCCGTCTCTAAAGTTTGCTTAAAGTTATCGTAAGGTTGGCTATTTATCTATATGAAATTAACATTAAAAATAACCCATTAGATTAGAACAGTGGTTAGGTAAGATAAACACAAGCTTTAAATTTTAACGAAAAGAATGTTTTTAAAAACATATATATCTTTTTATATTTCATAAAAATACCAGGGTTATTAGATGAATATAAAATGTATAATTAAAATATTTTTGACACAATTAACTAATATTAATTCTTGAATGCAACTCTGATCTTGTAATATATTGTTCATTATTTTAACACGTTTTTATTAACTCAGCTTCGCGTGGATGTGTTTGTTGTTAAAATTGACATCGAAAATTAGCCCACTTCTGATTGCTCTAGAGATCTGAAATTTGGCATACAGGCTACTTTCGCCCAACAATTTCAGATGCAATCATAAAAACTAGCAATTAGAGACCGTAATTAGCTTAATTTAATTACGCCCCAATGACCATAAAATTGAGGACATGATTTCTAAAGATACCGACAAGACTGGAGGCCTGTTGACACAGTTACTTCGGCCCCAATCGATGTGAGCGCGCTGGCCGTGATCGTATAGTGGTTAGTACGTCGCGTTGTGGCCGCGACAACCCAGGTTCGAATCCTGGTCGCTCAATATTTTTAGTCCGTGTATTTATAAACACTTAGTCAATTCATACTTAATCAAGTCATTAGATAAAGTAGAAAATAAACTATATAAATTTTTTAAAAAAAAAACACGTTTTTCATGTGTAGCAACGGACTAAAAAGGAGAAAATAAAATACTTAAAAAAACTTTTTAAAAAACCACGTTTTTCTTGTGGACTAAAAAGTAGAAAATAACTATTTACATACATTTGATGACAAAAAACGTGGGTCGGGCAGATGGGTCGGGAAATTTGATGGGGAACGTACCCACGTTTTTTGTCATCAAATGTATGTAAATAGTTATTTTCTACTTTTTAGTCCACAAGAAAAACGTGGTTTTTTAAAAAGTTTTTTTAAGTATTTTATTTTAAGCTTTAGGTGAGGTTTTGTCAAGGGAATGTACTCCACATTAAACGACAAAACTATTGGAGCAATCATGCTGGTTATCTCCCTTACTAATCTCTGCCGGATACCTCGCCATCATCATCGGCGCCGGGTTGACCATCATCGTCCAGAGCTCCTCTATCTTCACCTCCACCCTCACCCCGCTCGTCGGCATCGGGGTCATCGAACTCGACCGGATGTACCCTTTGACCCTGGGGTCAAACATCGGCACCACGACCACGGCGATTCTCTCAGCCTTAGCCAACACGGACGGCCTCAGAAACGCGTTACAAGCAGCCTTCTGCCACCTCTTCTACAACATCACCGGCATCCTCCTGTTCTACCCCATCCCCTACCTCCGCTTCCCCATCACGCTTGCCAAATTTCTAGGCAACTGCACGGCCAAGTACCGCTGGTTCGCCATCGTCTACATCCTCCTTATGTTCTTCCTCTTCCCCGCCCTAGTCTTGGCTCTCTCCATCCCGGGCTGGTACGTCCTCCTCGGCGTCCTCGGGCCCGTCTGCCTTCTCTTCATCATCATCGGCGTCATCAAATGCCTGCAGGCTAAACGTCCCCAGAGCCTGCCCAGAAAGCTCCAAGACTGGATGTTCCTACCCCAGCCGCTACGGTCTTTAGAACCCTATGATCACGCCATGCAGAAAGTCTTCTTCTGCAAGCGGTTCCAGACAGACTCTACCGAGAACACAGACACTGGTGCCACGTCAGACAGACAACCTAACGGAGAGTCCAGCACGCGACTTTAGTATGACCACGTGACATTGTTTACAAAGTTCGATGATTGAAAACCTATTTACTTTATAATGTTATTTATATTTGTCACTTGTATATGATTAGATAAATTACATTCGTTTTGGCTCAGTATGTATATATAGCATGTATATAGCTTACAGAATTTTAATTTGATATATTATTTAAAAGATTTTCTCTGATAATTTTTTGAAAAATATTTAAAATGCCTTTTTTTAGGAATTTTGAGCTCTGTGATCTTGTCATATGAGTTTTGTGAAATTTTTATACATTTTTAATAACACGAAAAAGTTTATTTAATTCTAAGATTGCTATCATAGTGTTGTCATTTAAAACTTCAAAAATAACTTTACTGGTTCAAAATTGAGGCAGTTATTATGATAACAGCATAAAGATCGTACTAGGTATTTGATCACTGCCAGTGTACAACTTTGTATTGAGTTGTCTTTTGACGTGTTCGTGATTTCAACGAGAGGCGATGTTACGTGCATAGAGGCCAACTTAAGCCAACTTGGCCACTTTTATGGAAAACCCAACATTGGCCATTTGTATGGAAGGCCAATCTCGGCCACGTTTATGGTAAGGTCAACCTTATATATATATACATACACACATATATAGGCCTGTATATTTATATGGGGGGGGGGGCTAAAAAAATTGTTTGCGGGGTGGCCCCTTTTTTCTAATTCCGCCACTGATCGACCCGCGCTTTTTATTTAACTTATCTTCATAATCTTTTCCCCTTCGTGCCCAATACACAAATGGCAGATAAAGTAAAGATCGTGTTTCAATCACCTCGACATACAGGGAGATAATGTGGTCAGTACTAAGCCTATCCGCCTTAGTTACCTAAGGTGCGCCAGGTACCCATCAGAGCTGGGTGAACTCACTGAGCCCAACAGAACTGAGCCCGGAACTCGAGACATTCGGACTAGCAGTAGAAAGCTCTGTTTAGTATTATAGCTTAAAAAGTGTACTCTTACTTTTGTAATTTAGCGCTTGTGAAAGCTCGTTAATATATAGGTTATTTGACATGTTTTTTTCCCTACTACTTAGTCTTAGATGAAGTAATAAATAAAGCACCGTTATACAAATGACGCAATCCGTCACATTGTCACATGATCCGGAGGTCGATTAAACCACACACAAAAGGACAACTCCCCCCATCTCCACTAATCCAAACACCCCCACTCAACTTATTCACAGTAACCCCAATCACACGTAGATTTATTTATATACACACACCCTAAAATAACTTCCTTTGTCTACACTACAACACAATATACTCATTTCTCACACACCTAATTATTCCACACAAAATTGTCCCGCACTAAATTCTCCCACTCTAAACTCCCCCACAAAAAAAATTCCCACACTAAATTCTCCCACACTCAATTCTCCCACACTAAATTCCCCCACGCTAAATACCCACACACTAAATTCTCGCACACTAAATTCTCCGACACTAAATTTTACCACACTAAACTCTCACACACTAAAAATCTCCCAAAACTAAACTCGATACAAAAATAGTCTCTACCAAAATCACACAGTCAATTCCATCACACACTCCCCCCCCCCCCCCCACCCCACATGGAACTAAACGCTGACACAGAATATTAATGTTAGTCCCGAGAGTGCACCAGGGTGTAACACAGTTCACAGCTGTATTTTGTTTAAGTCAAAATATCTCGCGCATGGAACTTTTTTGTTAAGGGAGAAAACAAATATTGAATTTTTCTTAGGGGATGTAATTATAAAATTAAATAATAAAAGGAAATGGAAGAAATAATAATATATTTTTAAGCAAAAACAAGTAAACAAATATTAGTATAAATTATAGAAAATTAAAATACAAAAAAGGTATTTAAAACCTTTGGTGATTAATCAAAAAAAATTTAATTAAAATTCCTAGTAATTATTAGTTGTTATTGGAATAATTAGAAATTACTTATATCAACCAACTTTATTATTAATACCGAGAAAACTCTAAAGTATAGTTTGGACCTATTTTGGGTTTTTGAAATATTTATATTTACGTGAAGACCCCGCCCCCTTACCCCCCCCCCCCCACCCACCCTCTCCCATTACGGTTGCTTTAAATTACCCGACCCTCCTTCACCAGCGTTCTTAGACCGTCACGCGAAAAAAAACATCTCCAACAATTAGTGGAGGCCAGCACACCACATCAAAGCAAACGATCTGCTAGGCTTACTGGCTACCAAGATAACAGCTGACTACCATTGCAACTTAGCTAGCCATCCACATAACGTAGATGGCTACCAAGATAACTTAGCTTGCTACCAAGATAACTTAGCTGGCAACCATTGTAACTTAGCTAGCCATCCACATAAATTAGCTGGCTATCAACATAACTTATCTAGCCATCCACAAAACTTAGCTGGCTACCCATATACATTAGGTAGCTACTCACATAAATTAGCTGGCTACCCATATAAATTAGCTGGCTACCCATATAAATTAGCTGGCTACTCACATAAATTAGCTAGCAACCCACATAACTGAGCTAGCTACCAGCGTATTGCTGGCTACTAAAGTAGTTTTGCTATCTACTAACATAGTTTTGCTATCTACCGACGTCTGTGATGTTTTCTACTATAAGGTATTTTGGTTAGAAAAAGCAATCAGTCATCTAAAGCTGGCTTTATATTACACCGGTAAAACGTGTCTAAAGAAATTACTGTTTGAAAGAAATACGACGCGATAAAAAATTAATTTTCCTTTGCATTAATAATAATGTAATACGAAGTATAGAGAAAGTCTTGTAATCGTGCAAAAAAAAAAAATCTCGACGTTTTACACCACACAGATACGGAAAAACATAATTTTGCAATCTTGTCCGTATGTCTGTGTGTCTGTCTGTGTGTCTGTCTGTGTGTCTGTCTGTCGTTCCGTGTGTAAACACGATAACTTGAGTACCGTTACAGCTAGGTTGATAAAATTTCATATATAAGTATTTTATCAAAATCGTAGATCCTGATCAACTTTTGAGCGATTTCCGATAACAGGAAAAGGTACTTTTTCTACTTTGAATTTTTCAAAAGCCTATAACTTGAGTACTATTTCAGATATATAAATGAAATTTCACATGTTAGTATAACATCTAATTCTCTACCTTCTGTGAAATTTTGAGTAATTTCCGTTGATCGGAAGTAGTAATTTACGCCATTTCAAATTTCTCAAAAACGCATATAAATTTATAAAGCATTAATAATATTCCGCACTATTATGCACATTTTGTTTTGGCGTTCGCTTGGTGCGCAATTCTTTTTTCTACGAGATTCTATTCTATTTTTAAAAGTTTAAGTAATTAAAAATCATGTCTATATTCCGAGTTATATAAGAATATTCGAGAAAGTTTAGGGGAGATCACTCCCGATTTATTTTACATTGATTCTGCCAGTAGTGACAATACTATTATTGTATACAATTTCCTTTTATATACTCATCACTCTTTATGAATATTTTCCCAATATTCGATTATGTGAGACTGGAAGAGTCATCTTCCCTTTTAGGTAACCCAAAACTAAAAACTGTAACCCCATACTCTTTTGTTTGAAACATGTTATATTAACAAACCTTAGATAATATTATTGATTATACTTGGGCATAATATTACTGCATTCTGTAACTGCATTTTTACATTAAGGCTGCCATTAGTGACAATACTATTTATTGTACACATACTTTGTACATATACTCATCATCCATTATGAATGCTAGGCGTCTAAGATGTAAATCACTAAGCCTGGTGTTCCTAATATTTTTACATGTGAGACTGGAGGAGTCATCTCCCATTTTAGGTAACCCAAAAGCAAAAACTGTAACCCGGCATTCTGTTCTGTTTGTAACATGGAACATTCTCAAATTTTAATATTACACATGAAAGGAATTTGACATCTTTATTATTATTATTATTATTATTATTATTATTATTATTATTATTATTATTATTATTACTATTATTACTATTATTACTATTATTATTATTATTATTATTATTATTATTATTATTATTATTATTATTATTATTATTATTATTGTAATTATAATTATTATTACTATTATTATTATTATTAAAATTAAATTATTAAATAATTATAATTATAATAATGATAATAATAATAATATTGATAATAATAATAATAATAATAATAATAATAATAATAATAATAATAATAATAATTATTATTATTATTATTATTATTATTATTATTATTATTATTATTATTATTATTATTATTATTATTATTATTATTATTATTATTATTATTATTAATATCGTTATTATTAATATCGTTATTATTATTATTATTATTATTATTATTGGTATTATTAATATTAATATTATTATTATTATTATTATTATTATTATTATTATTATTATTATTATTATTATTATTATTATTATTATTATTATTATTATTATTATTATTATTATTATTATCATTATTATTATTATTATTATTATTATTATCATTATTATTATTATTATTATTGTTATTATTATTATTATTATTTTCAGCACTCATAAAGCCACACGACCTTTTATTTAAGTTTAATTTGATATCACTAAGATAATACTGAACGTTTATGTATATTAATTTTTACATTACATTTATTATACATATTTTTAAACATATACGGGGAAAAGAATGTACGTGAAGCTTCAATATATTTCTTTGTAATCCTCGATTACAAACCAACATACATTCATCTCACCTCATTTTCACCAATGTCATCCTCCAAGACGACATTTGAAAAAATTGTCACCGTCAGCAAAGGGGTTGCGCTCTTGGATGTTCCCCCTAGGTCGAGAGATCGGAGGAGGAGCCACTCGGACTACTGTTTGGGTGGCCCAATGTAACCACAGGCCCAATCCTTTTCAGATACAGCGAAGTCAACCGATCAATCAACAACCCTCATAATTGAACTGCCTGATGAAGAAAGCCCTGATCTTTTCTCGACTCAACCAACACCAAGTACAGTCATGCAGGTAGTCATTCAAGCTAACGGCCGTGCCAATCTACGTGGACACATCATCCGCCAACTCATCAGCCCACACCAAATTTTGCTAATAAACTACGGACGTAGAGACACATGGTTCTAGACTAGATCCAAATCTACGCAAAATCTAGACGTAGAGGCTAAGTCGCTAAGATCAAGATTTAAACTCTATCTTCTCTAGAATCTATTCCAAAAATGAAATTATCTTTTAAACTATTTCAGGCCTCAATTCAAGTTTCTTGGCATTTATTTTCCCCTAACATGAGTTGG
This sequence comes from Physella acuta, assembly GCF_028476545.2. NCBI lineage: Eukaryota > Metazoa > Mollusca > Gastropoda > Physidae > Physella > Physella acuta. The sequence continues at coordinate 89,249 of NW_026732523.1, read as the reverse complement.
GAACCCATCAGAGCTGGATGAACTCAGGGACATTCTACCGACTTGGACCCGGTTTCGAACTCACGACAATCGTGATACAACTCTAGCGCTCTACCGCTTAGGCCACACCTACACTCTTAATACAGCGTAATATTTAAATATTTTTTTCAGTAAAACGTGAATATTGTCAAAATAAATTCAGCAGAACTTAAATAAAAAGTCACCAAATTTAAAATGATGTCACCTGAATATCATAAGTCAGGATAGTTAAGTTTAAGTCACCTGAATATCATAAGTCAGGATAGTTAAGTTTAAGTCACCTAAAATCATAAGATATAAAAAATTATAGGTCATCAAATTAAACCAAAACTCAAAAACTCACTTGTCAACTAATTCAAGTGACAAAACTGGTCTATACACTCTAATAGAACAAAATGCGCTATACGAAAATCTGAAAATCTCATTAAATAGCTCCCCCCCCCCCCCCTCCATACGCTACGAGATGTTAGCTAACCTCTCGATTAAATCACGAGAATAAGCGAGATTTGCAATAAAATAAAAATAAAAAATCAAGTTTGAAAAACTGAGTTAAAATTTAATATCTTTAATTTGGCGGCTGCATTTATAGCCTTGATTTTTTTTAAAGAAAGAAAGAGGATTTAAATATAACCAGACACCCTGTATTACCGTTAAATGAAAATAAAAGCGTCAATATAAAGTACTTTTTTCACACACCCATTTCCCTATTCAGGCCAAGCTCTCCCATTTAACTATAGAACAACGATTTAATATTCAAATTTAAATATACACACTAATATTCACATTAATTTTTTTTTTAATTTAAATGTCGGGTACCTTACTGAAGTTTCGGGAAAGTAAAATCAACATAACTAAGTCGTTTATGTCGTTGTCACATAAACAAGTGAACTCTACTCCATCTACCCAATTGACAGGTCGTGTTTTAAAGTTTAACTTTACTTTTTTAAAACCTAAATTAATAATTAAAACCTAAGTTAATGGAAATCCTAGCTTTGTTACACATTTGTATACACAATTTCCCCAAAGTTGTAATCAATTACTCGCTGCAATCCTCGTCTGAGTTTTAAATTTAAACAACTATGTTGGAGATATATTGTAATCCCTACGGGGTTTTAATTTAATTTAATTTCATGATCGTATCTATTGAAATTACCAGATTCTATCAGCAGAGTTTTGTTTGTAAATACCAGTGAATTTATTAAACCCGTATATGGTAAACCGCTTTGTTTGTTGAGCTAACGTAAAGAATTCAATTTAAATAAATAAATTAGAACCTGGTTGAGTGATTGTGTATGTGAATATTTACACAAGAGGTATATGTGATAAAATAAAATAAGCTGCTGGCTGAATAAGTGTATGTGGTTTAATTGGAGATTTAGCTATATTAAAGTTGTGAGTATTCGTTTGTTTTTTCCAACTATTTTTATAAAACAAAAACCTGAAGTAAACACAAAGCGAAAAACAAAAGAAACAGCCCAGTTAACAACATCTGTATAAATATAAATGAACACAAGTCACTATAACGAATACATACGTTTTTTTTTAAAACAAGTGATGGGAAATGGAGGGGGGGGTGTACAGAAGTCACTTACCATTGAGACCATTTAGGTCTAAGATGGACCAATGGACCTTACAGAACCCAATGACGTCGAGTGAGGTCACGCGACTAATGATTGCGACTGTTTTGAGTTTGGTTACACAAGCAATATAATATGTTAATTATAACCGTGATGTAAGTATGTAAGCATTCTGTGGGAAGACGAAGCTGGCTGTGGGAGTGCAGTAGGTTCATAGGTTCATAGGTTTATGTTAGGTTCATAATACGTGTATGTCAGGTTCGTGTTACGGCCATGTTAGGTTTATGTTTAATTCAATTTAATTTTTGTAATTTTAATATCGAGTGCAATTTAGTAATTCGTGTTACATTCAATTAAGGTGTACAATAAAGCAACTTGCTAATATTCAGTTATGTTCATAACAGGTTACGCTTTAGGTAGGTTCATTATAGGTTCAAACTTGATGTTAGGTTTGACTTAAATTATAAGTTCATATTAGCCACATGCTAGATTCAAGTTCGGTTTATGTTAGTTTATAGTAGGTTCATGTTAGGATTTTGTTAGGTTAAAGTTTTGTTAGGTTTATTTTAGTATGAAGAAAGGTCCTTGTGGTGATCAGTTTATCGTGTGTATCTTCTTTTCTTCTTCGTTCTTAATTTTAGTGTGGGAAGAGATCCCCTCCAACACTATTAAGTAGGCTATAGGGTGTCAACTTGTTATGCACCATTGAGGCCGTTGATTCCGATTTCAGCCGGCTTTTCTTTTTTCTTTTTTTTACTTTGCTTCCATAGCCTTTGTTTAACCAAGAACAAACTACAAGACAGCAGTTATTTGATTTTGGAGTTGTCTCTCCTTGAAGAGCGGCTGTCCCCAGCTATCGAGCCTCATCTACCCGAGGGCTCGAACTCGAGACTTTTCGACCACGCAGACCCCTATCGAGTGTATGACTAACTTGTATTCTATTTCAGAATTTTATTTAATTTTTGTGCCCCAAATTTTCTTGGCCATTTCTTATCACTTGATAACCACGTAAGGATCACGTCAGTTATATCAGGTTAAATAGAGTATCACGCCGTACTATGTATACACCACGTTTACTTTAAAGTGACGTTGTAGTGTTTAACATCGGATCACGTTAAGATAACATCACGTCAGTGTCACGTAACGACTTAAAATAAGATACACGTAACCAAAAATAAGATCACGTAAAAACATGTTTCGGGAAAACCACGTTTAAGTGATGTAGTAAGTCGAACGTAACACGAAGCGAGAGCACGCTAGAAGCCAATTAAGTGTAAACAGAACATACAGTCAAAAAAAAAAGAAAAAGTGTTTTTTTTCTAACTAAAGACATTTTTCCTAGAAATGAGGTCAAGTGATGGGCGTCGTTCCTACGAATAATGACATGGAACAGAAAGGGAGACAAACTAATACATTAAAGGGAAATAACTAGATTTTGGCCTATAATTTAATTATTTTTTTTACAAAAATTAAACGAAAATTCGCGTTATTATACTTTGAATAATACACTATACGTAACGTATTAAATAAAAATATTTGAAGAAAATCTGAAAGCTTCCACTAATCCCACCACACAGAACATGCGTCCACTAATCCCACCACACACAACATGCGTCCGCTAAGTCCACCACACACAACATGCGTCCACTAATCCCACCACACTTAAAATGCGTCCACTAATCCCACCACACACAAAATGTGTCAACTAATCCCACCACAAACAACATGCGTCTACTAATCCCACCACACACAAAATGTGTCCACTTATCCCACCACACTATATTCTCCAATACTAAATTCTCCCACACTTTAGTCTCCCACACTAAATTCGCCCACACTAAATTCTCCCACACTTTATTCTCCCACACTAAATTCTCCCACACCTCAATTCTCCCACACTTTATTCTCCCACATTAAATTCTCCCACACTAAATTCTCCCACACTAAATTCTCCAACACTTTATTTTCCCACACTTTATTCTCCCACACTAAATTCTCCCACATTAAATTCTCCCATACCAACAATCTCCCAAATCTAAACTCGATACAAAAATAGTCTAAACCAAAATCACCAAAACATTTAACTCCCCAATATTAGATTCCATCTCACACCTCCCCCCCCCCCCACCCCACATGGAACTAAACGCTGACACAGATTATTAGTGTTATTCCCGAGACTGCACTAAGGTGTAACACAGTTCACAGCGGTTTGATCTCGTCTATTGTTTGAGTCAAAATATCTCGCGCGTGGAACTATTTTGTTAGGGGAGAAAAGAAACATTGTTTTTGTTTAAAGGGAGGTAACTATAAAATAAAACGATAAAAAGAAATGAAAAAATAAATAACATATTTAGAAGCAGAAACTAGTAAACAAACGTTAGTATAAATTATAGAAAATTAACATACAACAAAAATATTTAAAACCTTTGATGATTAATAACAAAATGTTAATTACAACACCTAGAAATTGGTAGTTGTTAATCGAATAACTAGAAGTCACTTATATTAACCAGCTTTAATGTAAATACCAAGAAAATTTCTATAACATCGCTCGCATCGTAATTCTGACTCATACATTTTATAGACCATTTCTAGCTGGCTTTAAAAAAAATAAATAAATAAATAAATAAAAAAATTAAAAAAAAAAATTTCTAGCTGGCTTTGAAGATCATACTTTTAGGGATCATTTCTAAAGTTGGTCTTGCCGGGACGCGATAACCGATAGTCAACTGCCAATCATGTCATCTCCCAAAAGAATGACTTATGCAGCTATTATCGACATCTACAAAGGGGTTGCGCCCTTGGATGTTCCCCCTGGGTCGAGAGACTTGGGGAGGAGTCACCCGGACTACGGTTCGGGTGGCTTAATGAAATCCTGGGCCCAACCCCTTTCAGCTACAACGAATTCAACTACCCTAATAATCGAGATGCCCGAAGAAGAGAGCCCAGATCTGTTCTCCAGCCAACCAACACCAAACACAATCATGCAGGTGACAATTCAAACGAATGGACATCCAAGTCTTCGAGGGCACATTATCCGAAAACTGATAAGTCCACAACAGATTCTGCTGATGAATTACGGCCGAAGTGACACGTGGTTCTTCTCATCAGACGCTTTCAACGTAGCGACGATGGATAATACAAGTAAACAGTATGGGCCCTACACACTGCATTTTTCAATCTACCACAAAGACAAAATCAATGGCACACTTAGGTGGGTCCCACCAGCACTAGAGAACGACGCCCTGCTAAAGGCTCTCAGAATAATAAGCAAAAAAAGAACCAATAGTAAACAATATCCCATACACAAACAACCGCAGCTTCACCATCTTCTCCGACACTCCGAACACTATACCACATTATATTAAGTTCAACTATAAAAACAGACCCATCAACATCCTCATGTCCTTACCTGGAAGACGACAAGCCTGCCAATCATGTGGTTCAACACAACATTGGACACGTCAATGCCACCAGAGACATCAAGAATGGGAACAACAACCATCCTCACAGACAACTATAACAGCGATACCAAAGGATATAGCGCCCACAAATCAGACGAACCAACAAGCGAGTCCAACCACCCCCAGTGTACAACTAGCAGCAACACAAGAACCAGTAACAACTTCACCGCAGCCCTCAGAGCCGATGGAAGCGGAAATACCGTTCAGGGAACCAACCAGCCCTCCCAAAACATCAAGTAAGCCAACAACCCCCAATACAAACAAAGCGAAATCACCAGTCGTCAAAAACTCCCGTACCGCAGCAACCAGTAACACCACCAAATTCATCGGCAAAAGTAACAACCCCAAGCACAACCGCAGCTCAAACCCCAACCAAGAAAATTAATTTACACTTCAGTAAATATCACGTAAAAAAGTCGGACAAGCTATAGCAGATCTTGATAAATCTTCTTAGTATTAATATTACATCTGGTTGACACTAGTTACATTTCATTATTGGATTAACTATAACAATTACTCGGAGTTGTAATTAACATTGTGTGATTAATCACCAAATGTTTTAAACAAGTTTTTAAAAATTTATTTGTTTATCATTAATTCTAATGTCTGTTTATGTGTTTGTGTTTCAAAATGTATTACTACTTTATTTTTTATTTTTATCGTTTAATTTTATAATTATCTCCCTTATAAATAAAACATTGTTTATTTTCTCCCCTGATAAAAAAGTTCCACGCGCGAGATACTTTGACACAAACAAAAGACGAGAGCAAACCGCTGTACTGTGTTACACCTTGGTGTACTCTCGGGACTAACACTAATATTCTGGGGGGGGGGGGGGGGGGGAGGTGTGTGATGGAATCTAGTGAGGGGGAATTAAATGTTTGGGTGATTTTGGTGGATACTGTTTTTGTATCGAGTTTAGATTTGGGAGATTTTTAGTTTTGGAGAATTTGTTGTAGGAGAATTTAGTGCGGGATAAATTATTGTGAGAGCATTAAGTGTGGGGGAATTAAGTGAGGGAGATTTTATTGCGAGAAAATTTAGTGTGTGGGAATTTAGATTTGGGGAATTTAGTGTGGGGGAATTTAGTGTGGGGGAATTTAGTGCGGGAGAATTTAGTGTGTGGGAATTTAGTGTGGGGGAATTTAGTGCGGGAGAATTTAGTGTGGGATAAATGATTGTGTGGTGTTGTAGTGTAGGCAAAGGAATCTAATTGAGTGTTTGTGTGTATATAAATAAATATACGTGTGATTGGGTTTACTTTGGGTAAGTTGAGTGGGGGTGTTTGGATAAGTAGGGGGTGGGGTAGTTGTCCTTCTAGATGAGGATTAATCGACCACCGGATCATGTGACAATGTGACGGATTGCGTCATTTGTATAACGGTGTTTGTTTATTTCTTCATCTAAGACTAAATAGTAGGAAAAAAAACATGTCTTATACCCTATATATTAACGAGCTTTCACAAGCGCTAAATTACAAAAGTAAGAGTACACTTTTTAAGCTATAATACTAAACACAAAGCTTTCTACTGCTAGTCCGAATGTCTCGAGTTCCGGGCTCAGTTCTGTTGGGCTCCGTGAGTTCACCCAGCTCTGATTGGTACCTGAAGCGCCTTAGGTAACTAAGGCGGATCGGCTTAGTACTGACCACATTATCTACCTGTATGTCGAGGTGATTGAAACACGATCTTTACTTTATCTGCCATTTGTTTATTGGGCACGAAGGGGAAAAGATTATGTAGATAAATTAAATAAAAAGCGCGGGTCGATTTTAAAATCGTTCTTGGGTCAGTCGTCTCTTGGTTGTTTTCGTCCATTATTTGTTAAATTTGTTTTGATCTTTGTATGCTTTGTGCTAGTATGAGAGTGTGGTGTGTTTGGTTTTCCGAGCCTATCTGCTCTATTTTGCTTCTGATTTGTGTCCCTCTATATTTATATTCTTGTATTTTCAAAAGATCAATTTCTATTGAATTTAAAATTCAGTGGTCAGTAGTATCAACCAGCTGTAATATTAATACAAAGAAGATAAACCAGATCATTGATGGTATTCTAGCTAGTATGAGTGTTTACTTTTATTTCAGCGTATCTACTGCGAACTTTTGCCAATAATTACTCTCTTTAAAGAAAACGGTCCTACTTCTCGGTTGCACAAATTATTCAATATCTGATGACGCTTCTCGGCCTTTTGGCTAAGATCAAAGTGAAATATCTGTTATGGGTCTACATAAATCTTAGTCAACTCTTTTTAGGGCTGGCTGCCGGGGTCGAGAGGCGGTCAATCTACTACTCAACTCACCAAGCAATCAATTGCAAATCTTGCCAACGATCGCCGTGGGGTTGCGCCCACACATCCCTCGAAGTGCACATGCCCTCGAGATGAGTCACCCAGTACTTGTATTGGGTGGCTGCAATGTACGAGTGGCTAATCTTCAATTTTCTATTTTTTCAGACTGACGACACCCACCTAGGAGAAATCTTAGGTGGGAGGCTTCAGTCAAACACTAGCAAATCAACTAACCATCTCTCAAAGATCAACTACTAAACTTACCTAAAATAAACACTCGTCAACATCCCTCAAAGCTCAACTACTCAAAAAAACTTCACGATTAACTGTCAAATCTAGACTTTGGGCAAATGTAACTGTCTAATCTAGACTTTGGACGCATGTAACTGTCAAATCTAGACTTTGGGCACATGTAACTGTCAAATCTAGACTTTGGGCACATGTAACTGTCTAATCTAGACTTTGGGCACATGTTACTGTCTAATCTAGACTTTGGGCACATGTAAATGTCTAATCTAAACTTTGGGCACATGTAACTGTCTAATCTAGACTTTGGGCACATGCAACTGTCAAATCTAGACTTTGGGCACATGTTACTGTCAAATCTAGACTTTGGGCACATGTAACTGTCTAATCTAGACTTTGGGCACATGTTACTGTCAAATCTAGACTTTGAGCACATATAGCTGTCTAATCTAGACTTTGGGCACATGTTACTGTCTAATCTAGACTTTGAGCACATATAGCTGTCAAATCTAGACTTTTGCCACACATACCAGCTAATCAACTCAACATCTCTCAAAGATCAACTACGCAAAACTCTCTCATCTACGATCCACAATTAGTTCGATATCAACAACTTCACGATTAGTCTGACGACACCCACCTATGAGAAATCTTAAGTGGGAGGTTCCGTCACAACCACCATCAAGTCAACTCGACATCCCTCACAGATCAACTACTCAAACAACTTCACGAGTACTCACCTCTCATAAAATAAACACTCGTCAACCGCCTCACTTCGCCCATTTCAACTACTCGACCAAGCTTTCGACTACTTCACCACTCTCAAATTCTTCTCATCCACAATCCTCGTCACAGCAATATTACGAAAAATAAACATTCCTCAAAAACATTATTTCGCCCACTTCACCTACTTGAGGCTGATTAAACCACACCCAGAAGGACAACTCCACCCCACCCCTCCCCACTAATCCAAACACCCCCACTCAACTTACCCACAGTAAACTTTGATTTATTTATATATACACACCCTATTGATTTCCTTAGTCTACACTACAACACCACATAATCATTTCTCCCACACTAAATTCTCCCACACTAAATTCTCGCACACTAAATTCTCTCACACTAAATTCTCCCACACTAAATTCTCGCACACTAAATTCTCGCACACTAAATTCTCCCACACTAAATTCTCCCACACTAAATTCTCCCTCGCTAAATGCTCTCACACTAAATTATCCCCCACTAAATTCTCCCACAATAAATTCTCCAAAACTAAAAATCTCACAAATCTAAAGTTGATACAAAAATAGTCTCCACCATAATCACCCAAACATTCAATTCCCCCACACTAGATTCCATCACACCCCCCCCCCTCACCCCACGTGAAACTAAACATTGACACAGAATATCAGTGTTAGTCCCGAGAGTGCACCAAGGTATCAGAGGTCATCCATATATGACGTCACGCTTTTTTTTGACGATTTTCACCTCCTCCCCTCCGTCACACGTCGTCACAAAAAGCCAGACCTCCCCCCCCCCCTCCCCGCTAAAATGACGTCACACCTCGACCTACATCCCCCCTCAAAATTGCAGTTGAATTTTTTTAAAACAATATTTTTCCAAAATCTTGTCTAGACTATTACAATTTATTAAAACAGTTATCTGAAACGCGTAATAACGTCTAAAATTCGTTTTCTAACATTGCTTTTTTAGAATGCAAAAATGTGACGTCGCAACATCTGAACCCCCCCCCTTCCCCCTCATCACACATCGTCACAAAATTACGGACCCCCCCCCCCCTCCACCCTACGAGTGTGACGTCATTTATTGATGACCCCTAACACAGTTCACAGCGGTTTGCTGTCTTCTTCTGTTTCTGTAAAAATATCTCGCGCCTAGAACTTTTTATGTCAGGGGAAGTAACAAACAATATTTGTTTTCATAGGGCGGTAATTATAAAATTAAACGATAAAAAGAAATAAAAAAGAAATAATATAAATTGAAACAAAAACAAGTAAACAAACGTTGAAATTAATTATAAAAAATTAAACTAAAAGAAAATGATCTAAAAACTTTGGTGATTAATAAAAAATGGTTAATTAAAACTCCTAGTAATTGTTAGATGTTAATCCTATAATTAATAAACACTAGTATCAATTTTCTATAATATTTATACCAAGAAGATTTTTAACTTACGTTTAATTTCCAGCAAAACTTTGTGTTCTTATATCTGCTTTACAGCGTTTCTTGCTGCGTGCTTTTTTTTTTATTCGCGTACCGTCCCAGAGTGACGCTTCTCGGCCTTTTGGCTAAGATCAAAGTGTAGTATCTGTTATGGATCTACACGGATCTTAGCCATTTGGTTGGTCAGCCCTTTTTAGGGCTGGCTACCGGGGTCGAGAGGCGGTCAAATCTACTACTCTAACTCACGCAAATCTCGCCAACGACCGCTGTGGGGTTGCTCCCACACATCCCTCGAACGCACACGCTCTCGAGATGAGTCACCCAGTACTTGTATTGGGTGGCTTCAAATGTACGAGTGGCTAACTTTTCAATCTTCTATTTTTCAGCCTGACGACACCCATCTAGGAGAAATCTTAGGTGGGAGGTCTGTCTATCGCCAACAAATCGAACTCATCTACTACGTCAAACGCAACTACCTCGCTCAAGAAATCGAACTCATCTACTACGTCAAACGTATCTACCTCGCTCCCAACAAACTCACTAACACTCTGACGACACCCACCTAGGAGAAATCTTAGGTGGGAAGCTTCCGTCAAAACACTAGCAAATCAACTAACCATCTCTCAAGATCATCTACTCAAAATAAACAATCGCCAACAGCTCTACCTCGCCCACCTCATCACTTCACCAAGCTCAAAACCATCGACTCAGCAACATCAGCAAACTTCACTCTTCAACGTCACCTCGCCCAACTCAATTACTCGACTACGTCACAACGTTACTCCTCCTCAAACCACAATGAACAATACTTCAAAGCAACTCACCTCGAAAGATCTCTCAACACAAGAACCCACCCAACTCATCTACCCAAGCTTCAATTCATCGAACAACTCTACCACCATGCGCATCATGCCTCACCTCAACGCAAGTTCTACACCATTCGACCAACTTCACCATCAACGACAAGACACCAAACTCACTCTCACCAAGTACAACTACCAACAAAGAATAAACCACTATCAAACCAAGAGCGTATCAAGCAAAAGAAGAAAGGCCAAAAAACAGAGAAGCGATCATGTTTGTACTGTCCTGTACTTTATGTCATAGCAAACCGGAAACAAATGGAACCAAGAAATCGGAACAAAGAAACATGGAACAAAGAAATCAGAAGGAATATTAAGACATTGTAAATCTTTTTAATGTTATACTATGTATCACATTGTAATTTTTTAACATGCAACCTATCCACTTGTGGAAGGAACAATATTAAACGCCAAACGGCACAAAAAAAAAAAAAAAAAAAAAAAAGCTTTACTGAAGTCTCACTTAAAATGTTAACGCAGGGTCGGCAACCTGCGGCTCTACGGTTTCATACACAAAGATTAATAATTGTATAGTTTTATTTGCAAAACTCATAAAAATATTATAATGTAAAGAAAAGCAACTTTAAATAGGATTAGAAAACTCATCAGATAACAGAATAGTTGAGATAGAAAGTATACGGGCAGCCGTTTGGGCACCAGGCCCAGCCCCACAGCCGCTGTAAGCAGCACCATGGCGACTATTCCATGTTTGCCACTGCCCAAGGGCCGCCCTTTTCGATTGTCGTTACATGGGGAATGTTATTTTATTCAGAATGCATTCCTCTACCTGTCAGTATGCAATAATTTTACCTGAGTGACGAAGTATGTTAGTTATTAGTTTCCTACGGTTGAGCTATAAGGTACTGGACTCTGGGTTCGCGTGGGGTGAAAGATAAGCCTTTTGAGAACTGAAAGACAGAAGCGACCGATACAGTAATCAAACCGATATCCAAGCCAGTTAGTCGGAGCTTGCCGTGCTGATGCCTGCCTGCCTATGAAAGATACCTACTGAACCAGTGGTGTCCGTAAAGAAAGAAAGTGGATTGGGATAGTCCTATAGTTATATTATGTGATTTCTAATTTTATCATAGCAGATCTAGCTAAACAGTTTTTGTGCGAAACAGTTGTTTGTTTTTATATGAAATAATAAGTTCATATTTAGCGCTATTTATTTCAAATCAAAGTCAAATGTATTTACCTAATCGTTATCAAATACCAAAATATTGAAAAAAAATAATGTTAGTGGCTCTTTAAAAACTGGGATAATTTGTAAATTGTAACTTTTGGCTCTTCCGTCTCTAAAGGTTGTCGACTCCAGTGCTACGGTTATCGGAAGGTTGGCAATTTATCTATATGAAATTATCATTTTAAAAAACCCCTTTTTTTTTTTTTTTTAATACTTTTATTTGCAATTAAAACAAGTACATCAACATCAAATTCTTACATAATTTCGAACATCAAAAAAAAACGAAATAGTAATACAATATATTATAATATATTACAATAGCAATATTTCTTTCTTACTTGTAGCCTGCTTTCATTCATTTAAGATGGTTTACATACACATAGATGTAATACAAAACGTCTAAATATATATATTAAAAAACCCATTAGAAAAGTGGTTAGGTAAGAAACAATAAGCTTTAAACCTAGTGGTGATGTTTTTAAAGTTATTTATAATTTTTTTAAATTTCACAAAATTCCTGGTTTTCTTTATACAAATATAAAATATACAATTAACTTTTTTTGACACAATTAACTAGTATTAATTTTTAAATGTAATTATGATGTTTGTAATTTAATACTTATTATATTTTAACCTGTAGGTGAGTTTTTATTCAAGGGAACGTACTCCAAATTAAAAGACAAAGCTATTGGAGCAATCATGCTGGTTATCTCCCTTACCATTCTCTGCCTGTGTTTAGTCGCCATTGTCAAACTGCTGCACTCCCTTCTCCAAGGCCCCATCGCTCTCATCATCAAAAAATTTATCAACGCGGACTTTCCCGGACCGTTGTGCTACCTCACCGGATACCTCGCCATCAGCATCGGCGCCGGGTTGACCATCATCGTCCAGAGCTCCTCCATCTTCACCCCCTAACTCACCCCGCTCGTCAACATCGGGGTCATCGAACTCGACCGGATGTAGGCCTACCCTTTGACCCTGGGGTCAAACATCGGCACCACGACCACGGCGATTCTCTCAGCCTTAGCCAACACGGACGGCCTCAGAAACGCGTTACAAGCAGCCTTCTGCCACCTCTTCTTCAACATCACCGGCATCCTCCTGTTCTACCCCATCCCCTACCTCCGCTTCCCCATCCCGCTTGCCAAATTTCTAGGCAACTGCACGTCCGAGTACCGCTGGTTCGCAATCGTCTACATCCTCCTCATGTTCTTCCTCTTCCCCGCCCTAGTCTTCGCTCTCTCCATCCCGGGCTGGTACGTCCTCCTCGGCGTCCTCGGGCCCGTCTGCCTTCTCTTCATCATCATCGGCGTCATCAAATGCCTGCAGGCTAAACGTCCACAGAGCCTGCCCAGAAAGCTCCAAGACTGGATGTTCCTACCCCAGCCGCTACGGTCTTTAGAACCCTATGATCGCGCCATGCAGAAAGTCTTCTTCTGCAAGCGGTTCCAGACAGACTCTACCGAGAAGACAGACACTGGTGCCACGTCAGACAGACACGCTAACGGAGAGTCCAGCACGCGACTTTAGTATGACCATGTGACATTGTTTACAAAGTTCAATGACTGAAAACCTATTTATTCTATAATGTTATTTATATTTATAACTTGTATATGATTAGATAAATTACATCCGTTTTAGTTCATTATGTATATATAGCATGTATAAAGCTTACTATATTTTCTATGTGATATATTATTTAAAAGATTTTCTCTTGTAATTTAAAAAAAAAAATAAAATACTTTTTTAGGAATTTTGAGCTCTGTGATCTTGTCATATGAGTTTTGTGAAATTTTTATACATTTTTAATTACACGAAAAAGTTGATTTAATTTTGATATTGCAGTCATAGCGTTGTCATTTAAATCTTCTAAAATAACTTTACTGGTCCAATTTTGAGGCAGTTGGTACGATAACTGCACGTCGTACTAGGTATTTGAACACTCTGCCTTTGTACAACTTTGTATTGAGTTGTCTTTTGACGTGTTCGTGATTTCAACCAGAAGCGATGTTACGTGCATAGAGGCCAACTTAAGCCAACTTGGCCACTTTTATGGAAAACCCAAAATTGGTCATTTGTATGGAAGGCCAATCTCGGCCACTTTTATGGTAAGGTCAACCTCGGCCAATTGTATGAAAAGGCCACTTTAATATTTGCACCTAATGCATAGCCCATCTATGACAAATCAAGCATAGGCATTCGTTGCCACAAAATAAACCAACAGATCTAGAAACAGAAAAAAAACGATTTCGGTTGAGTAAGATATCAAATAGGGCTTCCCCCCCCCCCCCCCTCTTCATCCCTGAATATTTTGAATAAAGTTACTAGGCTGTTACCAACCCTTTAAATGGAGCGGCGTGGTCGAACAGTAGAGCACACAACTGCTAACACGAAAGTCTCGAGTTCAGATACCGGGTTGGAGTCCCAAGGACATTCCTATATTCACTCATCTCTGATTGGTGCATGACTCAACTTAGGGAAATAAAGGAGACAAGATATACTAATGAACACACTTTTTTCAGCATAGGCCGAGGTCACAGAAACAGGTGAACTCTACTTTATCTACCTCATTGACCGCCTGGTTTGAAAGAGTAACTTTAAGTGTGCGAGGCACTAGACTGCTAACCCGAAAGTCTTGAGTTCGAATCCGGGTTAAACTGAGTAAAATTTCCACGAGTTCACCCAGCTCTAATGTGTAACAGAACAAACTAAGGCAGCTTGACATAGTGCTGACCACACTATACCTTCATATGCCGAAGGTCACTGAAACAGATGAACTCTACTTCTTCTGCCCGGTGTGTCTTGGGCACGAACGGGAAAACATGACGAGCCAACTTTGTATAAAAATTGATGACTTTATGTAAAACGTGACGAGCCAACTTTGAATAAAAATAGATGACTTTATGTAAATAATAACGCTTTTATATTTTTAATGATGATTGGACATAATTCTTACTTATAAAAACATTTTAATTTTTTGCAATTTTTTTTCATTATTATAATCTTTATAAAAGGGTATACAAACGTCTTTTAAAAAATTGTTATTTAGCAACCTAAAAAACAGCATCACTATTTAAAAAGAAAGATACATTTTAAAAAAAAATTAATAAATTAAAGCTTTTTAAAGATTTATTATTAAGTTGTAAATGGAAAAGCATAATCACTATTTAAAAAGAAAGGACAGACACATTTAAAAAAAAATTAAATTACTAAATTAAAACTTAAAAAAAATCATTATTAAGTTGTAACCGGAAAAACAAACACTTTTTAAAGAAAGACACTGATACATTATTTTAAGTATATATTTTATTAATAAATAAAATCCCATTCCCCAGCGAGCCAGATTTATAACATCCTTTCTTGAAAAGTTCACCAAGGGAAACAACTCCCACAGCCCCTGGTTCACCCTTGAAAAGCGACACAAAGGGACACAACTACAACATCCCCTGGTTCACCCAATACGCTTGAGCCAGCTGCAGCAGATGTAGTCTCGTGAACATCGGGACGGCCCGTCGTCGATAATCTCCGCGTTGGTCAGCCGGCAGTCCCGGCAACATGCGGCCATGTCGTAGAGCTCCACACCGAAGGCCTCGAAGCAGCCGAAACAGCCCATCAGACAGCTCATCTTGGCTCTGCGGGGGTTGCACTCCAGGCTGGTGGAGGCGCGCGCGGTGGCCAGGTGCAAGGTCAAGGTGAGGACGACGAGGGTGATCAGAGCGTGACGAATCTGAAAGTGGGAGAAATAAGTTGATGTAGTAAGTTTGACACGTACTACTTAAAGCTAAAGGTTTTGGAGAAAATCCAACATTACATGGGAGAAATAAGTAGATGTAGTATTGGTCAAGAATTCGTGTTGGAAATTAAATAATTAGTGTGTGCTACTGCTCAGAGTATATATAAATAAATAAATAAATAAATAAATAAATAAATAAATAAATAAATAAATAAATAAATAAATAAATAAATAAATAAATAAATAAATAAATAAATAAATAAATATATATATATATATATATATATATATATATATATATATATATATATATATATATATATATATATATATATATATATATATACTAGGCATACTGCCTAGCTTCGCTTAGGTTTTCAAAAACATTTGATAATTTGAATACTAATTATTTGGTGATGGATGAGGTATGGAGTGCTTTAATTTAAACAGTAATGCTAATTTTAGAGAAGATGTTGTATGTTGTTTAACAATCGCCTTCAGAGCAAAAATTAGAAAGTACGCAATTTATAACTAAAATGGAATTAGAAATACAGAGGTTCCATTAACAGTATATCTCATAATTTATACTACATTGACTTTAAAAATTAATTTTTTATTTAATTATGATGCGTAGCTTAATTAACAACTTATTAAGTTTAAAACAAATGTTATACTTTGTCGTTTTCTGTTTCTGTTTAAAATAGTATACAATTATTTGAAAAATAATTATTAAAAAGGTTATCTCCCTTGAAAATGGACCAAATGACGTATTTTTTTGTTTACTTTTTTTAAAAACAGTTACTATGCTTATATTAAAAAAATTGATATATGAACATATTTAACGACTACAATGGATTTTTCCTACGTGAATAACGTTTTTTTTTTTTTGTTACCCTCCAGGGTCGGTCTACGACCTCAAATAATATGAAGGAGATCGTTCGTCAATTTATTTATATATATATCTCATATAAGGAGAATTTCACTCGCGGTCATCTTTTAGCCCTGCTCGAGGGCTTTGAGTCTGACCAACAGTTTTTCCATAAGGCCTAGTCAGCTATAGAAGTGTATGCAAAACATTAGCTTGATGTACAGAGGTTAAGTAACCTAAAACTTGTGTTGGAAATTCCCTGTTTTTCCCATAAAATACAAAGATTATATAGGGAAATACGACTGGTCAGTTTTGACACATTTAACGAATTTTTCCGGACATGGCGAGTTGTTTGTGACACCCCCAGGCATTCTCCTACCACCTCACAAAATTTCAAAAGGGGTCGTCGGAGGAAATTTTTTCGTAATAGAGCTCATATAAAGAGAATTTGACTCGCGGTCACTTGTTAGCCCTCGTCGAGGGCTTTGAGTGACAACGACAGTTTTCCCTAAAGGTCAAGCCATTTACCTAAGAGCATGCAAAAAATTAGCCAGATGTAAAGAAGGTAAGTGCCCTAAAATCCGTTTTGAAATCACCCTCTGTTTTCCCCATAAAATACAAAGATTATATAGGGAAATACGACTGGTCAGTTTTGACCCATTTCCCGATTTTTCCCAGACATGGCGAGTTTTTTTTGACACCCCCAGGCATTCTGCTACCACCTCACAAAATTTCAAGGGGGGTCGTCGGAGGAATTTTTTTTTTCGTAATACAGCTCATATAATGAGAATTTCACTCGCGGTCACTTTTTAGCCCTCGTCGAGGGCTTTGAGTCAAACTGACAGTTTTCCTAAAGGTCAAGCCATTGACCTAAACGTATGCAAAAAATTAGCCAGATATACCGAGTTTAAGTACCCTAAAGTCTGCGTTGAAATGACCCTTTGTTTTCCCCATAAAATACAAAGATTATATAGAGAAATACAACTGGTCAGTTTTGACCCCTTTACGAAGTTTTCCCAGATAATCCGAGTTTTTTGTGACACCCCCGTGCATTCTCCTACCACCTCACAAAATTTCAATGGGGGTCGTCGGAGGAAATTTGTTTTCGTAATATAGCTCATATAATGAGAATTTCACTCGCAGTCACTTTTAAGCCCTCGTCGAGGGCTTTGAGTCAAACTGACAGTTTTCCCTAAAGGTCAAGCCATTGTCCTAAACGTATGCAAAAAATTAGCCAGATATATATATATATATATATATATATATATATATTTATATATATATATATATATATATATATATATATATATATATATATATATATATATATATATATATATATATATATATATATATATATACATACATATCTTCTGTTACACACGGTTCCTTCCACCCCTGCCCTCTAAAGAAACAGTAACTGACTTAGAACCTCGGCAATGAAACTCACTAATCCCACACACACACACACCACACACACACACACACACCACAAAATGTGCCAGCGATATCCATTTGATAAGAGGTCATTGACTTCGACGATTCTTTCAAGCTTAACAAGGGGAGTGAAGTGGACCAATTATGCTGACCCGTGTATAGATTTGATTATCTTCCATCGATTTGGAAAATAATTGCTTCGTATGTCGGTATATTCCATTAGTTCCAGAGATTTTCTTCTTACAACGTCATTTTGGTGCCTATATATATATATATATATATATATATATATATATATATATATATATATATATATATATATATATATATATATAATATTCTATTGTAAGGAGGTGCGTGTATGGAGTTGTTTGTTTTTGGGATATAAGTAAAATGTGTCGACTTGTGAATGTGCGTGTGTGTGCGTGTGTGTGTGTGGGGGGGGGGGGGGTCATGGTGTATGTCTGTATATTCCATTAATTCCAGAGATTTGTTTTTTTCACAACGTCGTTTTTTTTAAAAGCCGAGAGTTGGTGCCTATATATATATATATATATATATATATATATATATATATATATATATATATATATATATATATAAAATAGGCTATTGTAGTGCGTGTGTGGGGTTGTGAGTGCGTTTTCTAATATAAATAAAATGTGTGTGGACTTGTGAATGTGCGTGTGTGTAGGGGCCGGGGGGGGGGGGGGGAGAGAGTCATGGTGTCGGACAACGCTTTGAATGCGTATCAAAGAACAATATTTCCTCTCCCAGTTAATGTTAATGTTGACCCTTATAATTAGGTCAAACACATCCCAGGTAACAAAGTTGTTGACCTCGACAGGTGGAAAGGGTGGGGGTGAGGGGGTGGTTGGTCACGTGACATGAACTTGTTCTTATATTTATCAACGTTCTTGTTGCAATTATTTTTTTCACGGTTTTCTTCGTCAGATATGTGAAAGTCATTGACCTATCCACGATAAATACAATCGATCTTGGTCAGTTCATCAGACATGTGAAGGTCATTGACCTATCCACGATAAATACAATCGATCTTGGTCAGTTCGTCAGACACGTAAAGGTCATTGACCAATTCACGATGAATACAATTGATCTTGGTCAGTTCGTCAGACACGTAAAGGCCATGTTCCCATCCACGATAAATACAATCCATCTTGGTCCGTTCGTCAGATATGCGAAGGTCATTGACCTATCCACGATAACGCAATAGATCTTGGTCAGTGTTCCAGGCGTATCCGGATGGAAATTTTCACGTTCATTCGGTCATTCAGTCCTATAACTTAAAATGGAGATGTTTATGAAAGGTTATATAAATTTAACAGTTAGACCTTTGTAAGAAAATTAAAAATCGAAGATAAATAACAAAATTATTATCATTTTATAACCATATATTTATGTGGAATGGCGTGGTCTAGCGGCAGAACGCACGCTTGACGCCCTGAAAGTCCCGGTATCGAAACCCGACCTTTACAGCGAAATATTCGTCATGTCCATTCAGCTCTAAAAAAGCGACAGCTTTCACCGATGGTAAACCGTTGACAAAAAAAACATAAAGTATTTTTTCCAGGAATCCGTTTTATCTTTCGCTAGGATCTATTTCATATAGATATATTTCCTACTGAAACTAGAGTAACTTTTTTTTTCTTTCTTGAAATTTTTCTATTTTTCTCTTTTTTTTGTTTGAGAATTAAAAGTTAAAAGGTTTCAGGGAATTCACAATTTTATCTTGAATTAATATAAAAAAGAAACTTCTCTTGATAAAAGCCATAGATAGATACAAAAATAGATTGTAGTGTAACTGAATCACATTTTATTAAATCTGGGCTAAAAATGTAACGTGGGAAATGGGCACTCAGACACTACATTCTCTCCCTAAGTTTATGTCATACGTTTCTAGAATTTATTACACATCTAAATACTTGTCTTTAAATATAATAAACACTAGCAATTAAGAACACGGTGGGGCCAG
Organism: Physella acuta; assembly: GCF_028476545.2. Classification (NCBI taxonomy): domain Eukaryota; kingdom Metazoa; phylum Mollusca; class Gastropoda; family Physidae; genus Physella; species Physella acuta. The sequence continues at coordinate 69,393 of NW_026732523.1, read as the reverse complement.
TCTTTGTACTCAGACTGGTTTCTAGAGTATTCCATTTCCGTTTACTGGTACTTCACAGGTTTGTCGGTATGTAGGTTACAGCATGGAGTCTAGGAGTTGTCGTTTTACTTTGTCCGATTCTGGGTTAGCTATGCTACTATTTGTCCATTTCTGAGCAAGTGATATTTTAATGTGTCCTTTTCTCAGCCGGCGATATTTATATTTGTCCTTTTCTAAGCCGGCGATACTTATATTTGTCCTTTTCTCAGCCGGCGATACTTATATTTGTCCTTTTATCAGCCGGCGATACTTATATTTGTCCTTTTATCAGCCGGCGATACTTATATTTATCCCTTCCTCGGTTGATGATATTTTTTAGTATACTTCTCAGCAAGTGATATTTATTTTGTCCAATTCTCAGCAAGTGATTTTTTATTTGTCATCTTTTCAGCAGGCGAAACTTCAAATTGTCCATTTCTCAGGCAGTGTAGATTTTGTCCATTCTTCGACCTCTTGACGTCCATTTACGACCTGATCTAATCAAACGACTTGTCTAAAAATAACAACCAATCAGCAACAATTCCAGACACTAATGACGCTTAACTTTTGTTGTTAGCTCAGGAACTGGTCATTAGCTCAGGGTAGACACAAGTCGTGAGAGGAGGGGGAGGTGGGTGGGGGGGGGTGCTACCTACCGTTATACCAAATATCTTAGGGTCAGCCGAACCTAGTTTGTTGTAAATGGATAAGATTGATCGATCTATACATGATGTAGATCAGTTGTGATTTTATACACTTACCTAGGTAAACAGTATCAGTAAGAATATATGCTCTTGATATGCCGCACTCACGCACACATTTAGATGGCTCTAGTTAGTCTAGTTGTTTCTTTCGTGTATCTAACGGTAAGGGTTGAGGTGGGCGGGAGGAAATGGCCTCCTTAGAACGCCCACCGCCCACCGCCCCAGGCCACCCCCTCCTCCCTAATGAAATAGATATCAAATTGTATGCAGAAAATATATACGTTAATGATTGTACACAGAACGGAAAATTTCAGTGCACCCCTCCTGGAGAAAAAAAAATGTCTGAAAGAAACCCTCTCTGCTCCCAATCGGGATGAATGTTTACCGTAATATTTTTTTATTTTTTTTTGCAAACAGGCAAAATTAAAAATGTCAAAAAAAAAAATTTACTCAAGTTTCTCTACTAAAACTGCGCTATACAAGTCCATTTATCCTGCTTAAATAAAACAAACCAATTGAATTTTTTAAAACGGAAATGCCACCAATGCGATATGAAACAATGATTTGAGATTTGAACAAGCAAGACATAAATAGAAATGCTATGATATGCAGGTATATTATTTGGTGTGGTCGAAAACTCACTCGCCGGTCATGAAGATTAAATATTAGTGAACATTGATTGGCCTCAGGAAAAAAAGGTTTTTTTGTACGAGCGAAATTTCTTTCGGTACCTTATAAGTTCCGTTACGTGATGTTAGACAAGTCAACCGCGAGGTTATCACGTGATTCCGTGCACTCGAGACTCGTGTGAAAAACGTCATCATATTGTGTGACACGTCATCATATTGTGTGACACGTCATCACTCAGGTGACCTAGGACACCACGCGACAAAAATCTGGTCAAAAACTTGTTGACTCTGGATCAAGAGCTCTACCAACGACTGACGAACATCTTTGCACATGCGCGAACGGGAGTGAAGTGTGTGGTTCGCGACGAGAATTGTCTAATGTCGAGTAACTAGTCAATTAGATAAATTAGACTTCGTCAGACATCTCGACTTAATTAGCAAAATAGGGTTTCAAGTCGCGTCGTCTATATACATAAACATATATGTATGGGCGTGTGTGTGTGTGTGCTTAGTGTGTTTGTACACCTTCTATCTAGTCGACGTGAAACTTATGTTAGTTGAAGAAAATACTTCCTGTATGGAAAATTGTATTTTATTGAAAACTTAAACTCAGCTAAGTATCTACTAGTTCCTTACTTACTACAGTAATACAATCTTGCTCAGTTATACACGAATGAAGTTCGTCTTCCGTGTTCAATATGCAATGTAACATTTATGAACAAATATTAAGATTAAGAAGAGATAACGACAAATCTAAATCTTCAAATGCCTCAGCCCTAATATTTAAAAAACAACCAAACAGCATTAAAGTATGTCGTTTCTTTCCCTGTACACGATCTAGATCTGGCTATTAAAGATCCCATGTTGCTGTTTTATTGACAGAACCACAATATCATGAATTATAGAAAGCTACAAGAGACAGCTGAAACAGATCATTCCCTTAGGCTCGGCCATAATCCCTATATAACATTACTGTAAGCCAGGGGTTCCCAACCTTTTTTTTCCCACGTTTTCTTTAACTTGCTTTCTCTGTTTGTCTTTCCAATCAAATCTTGCGATCGAAATTTCTGGCACTTCCCAGTTAGCTAGCGCGCTGAAATTTTCAGGGAAGCTTTCTTTTGGATGACCATTGAATATTCAATTGTTATTATTACTAAATTGATCAATGGAAACATTTTATTGAGCATTTTAGACCGCTATATAATCTATATATATAATCCTCCTCTGCTAGCCATTAGAAAAAAAACCAGCGACGCGTACCTCGCGCGCAGTGAAGCGAACGATCACATGTCGCCACAGGCTTAGGGGCAGAGAATTTAGCTTGAACCGAGTTTAAACTTACAGAAGGTAGGCCAGTTTGGGGGAGACGATATGGTCGAGTGGTTGGGCACACGATTGCTATCCCACTCGACACGGGTTCAAATCTATGTGTTCTAGTCAGTAACGTATTCAAACAACGTGTTTTTTACGAGTTGTCTTTTTACGAGTTGTCTTTTTACGAGTTGCCTTTTTACGAGTTGTCTTTTTACGAGTTGTCTTCGTTTACCCAAAAAAAGTGAAAAGATAAAATCGATAGCAAGATTTTAATGCAAACAAACAGACAAAGACTAAAAAGTAGAAAATAATAATCATTAAAAAAGTTTTAAAAAACCCACGTTTTCTGATTGAACTAAAAAGTAGAAAATAAATGCTATAGGCCCTACATCACAATAATGCAAGCGATCACTCTACTATAAGCAAGCAAAAACGTGGGGCGCCGTGATTTTCTTACAGTTTCTAATACTGTTGACTCTCTACAAGCTCCCTAATAAAAGTCAATAGTATTATCTAATCAATAGTAATATAACTTTTACTTCGACGCCCCACGTTTTTGATCGCTTATAGTAGAGTGATCGCTTGCATTATTGTGATGTAGGGCCTATAGCATTTATTTTCTACTTTTTAGTTCAATCAGAAAACGTGGGTTTTTTTAAACTTTTTTAATGATTATTTTTACTCTAGAGCACATTCTAAAATATCGTTAGGGTGGCGGGCACCGTTTTCTATCTTTGATGGATATTAGAATGTTGAGTGACTTGTTTTTGTAGTTTATTTGAATGTAGTGGGGGATGGTTGCTGGGTTGTCAGTGTAAATGGAGAAGCTGCGGTTGGTGGTGTGAGGGATTGTGTTTATTGAAGGTTCTTTGTTGCTGTAGGGTTGTAGTGCTTGTATGAGTGTGCGATCGTTGAGTGTGGGTGGGACCCATCTAAGGGTTCCGTTTATTCTGTCCTTTTCGGGTAGAGTGAAGTGTAGCGTATATGGGCCGTATGTTTTGTGTGTATTCTGTAGAGTGGTGACGTCGAAGGCAGTTGATGAAAAGAACCAAGTGTCTGCACGACCGTAGTTAAGGAGGAAGATCTGCTGGTTGCTTATTAGTTGACGAAGGATATGACCTCTCAGATTGGGTTGACCTCTTGAGTTGATTGTGACTTGAATGGTGGGTGAATCAGCAGGGAGGAGTTCCGGACAGTCTTCTTCAAGTAGATCCAATATGGCGGTAGTAGCTGAAAAGGGTTGGGCCCAGGATTTCATTAAACCCCCCGGACCGTAGTCCGTGTGGCTCCTCCCAAGTCTCTCGACGCAGGGGGAACATCCGAGGGCGCAACCCCTTTGCTGGCGTAGACTATATTTGCATATGTCGTCGAGCTAGGCTGTGACATTGTTGGATGAGTAAAATGAGTAATCTTTAGTAAAAGGCGAAAGATTTAAAAAAATCGAGGTACTTGTTAGAATACATGCAACAATAGTTGAGTAGATTTGATAAGTTTAAACGATTGGAGTGATAGTACAGCATTTTTAATAATTTTCTTGCTATAAATATTATAGCTGGTTGGTACTAGTGGCTATTGATTATTGGATTAACAACTAACAATTTTTAGGAGTTGAAATTCACATTTGGTTATTAATTATCAAAAGTTTTAAATTCTTTTTTTGTAATTTAATTTTTTATAATTAATACTAACGTATGTTTACTTGTTTTAGTTTCAATATTAATTAATATCTTTTCTTTTGGTTTTATCGTTTAATTTTATAATTAACTCCCATTAAAAAAAAATATTGTTTGTTTTCTCCCCTGACAAAAAGGTTCCATGTGCGAGATACTTTGAAACAAACAAAACACAGAAGCTTCACGCAAATAGAAATATTTTGACAAAGTTCAATGACCATCAAAAAATGTTCGAAGAATTTTCTCGGTATTAATATTAAATTTGGTTGATATAAGTAATTTCTAATAATTTGATTCACAACTAACAATTACTAGGAGTTGTAATTAACATTTTTATATTAATCACCATAAGTTTTAAAACATTTTTTTTGTATTTTAATTTTCCATAATTTATACTAACGTTTGTTTACTTGTTTTTGCTTAAAAATATATTTTTATTTTTTCCATTCCTGTTTATCGTTTAATTTTATAATTATTTCCCTTGAAAAGAACTCAATATTTGTTTTCTCCCTTAACAAAAAAGTTTCACGCGTGAGAAATTTTGACTCAAACGAAAGACGAGAGCAAACCGCTGTGAACTGTGTTACACTCTCGAGACTAACACTAATATTCTGGGGGGGGGGGGGGGGGAGAGGAGTGTGCGATGGAATCTAGTAAGGGGGAATTGAATGTTTCGGTGATTTTGGTAGAGACTTTTTTTTTATCGAGTTTAGCTTTGGGAGATTTTTAGTGTGGGAGAGTTTAGTGATGCAAAATTTAGTGTGGGAGAATTTAGTGTGGTAAAATTTAGTGCGGGAGAATTTTGTGTGTGGGAATTTAGTGTGGGGAATTTTTGTGTGGGAGAATTTAGTGTGGGAAATTTTTTTGTGGGGGAGTTTAGAGTGGGAGAATTTAGTGCGGGACAATTTTGTGTTGGAGAATTAGGTGTGGGGGAAATGAGCATATTGTGTTGTAGTGTAGACAAAGGAAATTATTTGAGTGTGTGTGTATATAAATAAATCTACGTGTGATTTGGGTTACTGTGAATAAGTTGAGTGGGGGTGTTTGGATTAGTTGGGGTGGGGGAGTTGTTCTTCTGGGTGTGGTTTAATAGACCTCCGGATTATATGACAATGTGACGGATTGCATCATTTGTATAACGGTGCTTTATTTATTTCTTTATCTAAGGCTAAATAGTAGAGAAAAAAATGTCTAATACCCCATATATTAACGAGCTTTCCCAATCGCTAAATTACAAAAGTAACAGTACTCTTTTTAAGCTATAATACTAAACACAAAGCTTTCTACTGCTAGTCCAGGGGTCGGCAACCTGCGGCTCGCGAGCCGCATGCGGCTCTTTTGATGCCAAGATGCGGCTCTTCAGTTCCATGCACAAATATTAATAAATATTTTATATTATTTTCAAAACTCATTAAAATAGTATAAAGAAAAATAACTTTAAACAGGATAAAAACATCCATCAGAGAACAATGTAGAGAAGGTGAGGTAGCAGTATACAGACAGCTGACAGCCGCTTGGGAATCATGGCTACGATTCCATGCTTGTCATAGCCCAAGTGCAGCCTTTTTCGAATATCGTTAAATGGGGACTATTTTTTTTTTAATCGAGAATGCATTTCTCTATCGGTCAGTATGTATTTATTTTGACCTAAGTGAAGTGGTTTTTTAGTTATTAGCATCCTAGAGTTGAGCCGGGTACTGGACGGTGGGGTACGAGTTTACCCTGCGTTCATTGGGGTGGAAGATAAGCCCGGTGAGAACCAAAGACAGAAGCGACCGATACCCAAGCCAGTTAGTGGGAGTTGGTCGTGCTGAGATCTGCCTGGCTTTGGGAGACACGCCCTGAGCCAGTGGTGTCCGTAAAGAAAGAAAAAAAAAAAAAAACAGTCATTGACTTCTAAAGGGGTTTAGGAAAGTCGTATAGTTATATTATTTGATTACTAAAGTTATCATAGCAGAGCTAGCTAAAATGCTTTAATATGTTTTGTGCGAAATATTAGTATGTTTTTAGAGTAAAAATATTCTTTCATATCTAAAGCTATTTATTTCAAATAAAAAATCAAATGTATATGCCTAATCCTAATCAAATTCCAAAATATTGAAAGAAAAATGTTAGTGGCTCTTTAAAAACTGGGAACTTATGTAAAGTGTAGCTTTTGGCTCTTCCGGCTCAAAAGGTTGCCGACCCCTGTGCTAGTCCGAATGTCTCAAGTTCCGGGCTCAGTTCTGTTGGGCTCCGTGAGTTCACCCAGCTCTGATGGGTACCTGGCGCACCTTAGATAACTAAGGCGGGTAGGCTTAGTACTGACCACATTATCTCCCTGTATGTCGAGGTGATTGAAACACGGTCTTTACTTTATCTGCCATTTGTGTATTGGGCACGAAGGGGAAAAGAATATGAAGATAAGTTAAATAAAAAGCGCGGGTCGATTTTAAAATCGTTCTTGGGTCAGTCGTTTCTTGGTTGTTTTCGTCCATTATTTGTTTGATTTGTTTTGATCTTTGTATGCTTTGTTCTAGTATGAGAGTGTGGTGTGTTTGGTTTTCCGAGCCTATCTGCTCTATTTTGCTTCTGATTTGTGTCCCTCTATATTTATATTCTTGTATTTTCGAAAGTTCCGTTTCTATTGAGTCTATTTTTTCTTTGTTATTGTTTTTTCCCTTAAGCATACTTAGTAGTTTTTTTTTTCTAGTTTAGTTTCTATGTGGGCCCTAACGCTATTAATGCTACATGCATATTGAATAGATACCCGCTTAATGTCTTGTTTTAAGTCTTCCCAATGTTGGATTTTGTTAAATTTTGGTGATGACTGCGTGTAAAATTGTATTATGTCTTTTATAGTTTTGATGTAGCGCTCGTCTAGTAATAGTGTATTATTGAATTTCCAGTATGTGTTATGTTTTTGTTTGCTTTGTGTTTGTTCGTTGTTTAAAGTTGTCAGAACTGCTGTATGGTCGCTAAACTGTAGTGTTGAGAGTTGGCGTTCTACTTTGTTGATTTTCATGTTCACTGGGGCGTAAATTCTGTCTAGACGGAATCTATTTCCAGATGTGTTATTTCCGTGGGTGGTTTGCATTATGTGTGGATATTGCGCTCTGTATGTGTCAACTAAATTGAAATATGTTTTAATGTTGTTGATTGAATCGGCGTGTGGTTTGTCTACATTAAAACATATTTCATCATCATTATCATCATGTTTAAAACCTTTGGTGATTAATAACAAAATGTTAATTACATCTCTTAGCAATTGTTAGTTGTTAATCGGATAATTAGAAATCCCTAATATCAAACAGCTTTAATATTAATACTAAGAAAATTTATTTATCCCACTCCCCTGTAGCCAAGCCAACAAACGCAACCCTTGGTCCACCACAGGAAGATGCCCAGACCCCCATCCAGCTGAAGCACCCACAGTGCAAATCATCTCCAGTTCGCACCCCAGATACATGAGACATACGAAATAGAGTCCATTAATTTAAATTATCTCTGGATATATAGGAGGGGGGGGGGTAGTGTGTTCAGCACAATGCCCAGCCGCTGTTACTTTGCCTAACGCTAATCAGTGGAGTGGCGTGGTCTAGCGGCAGAACGCACTCTTGACGCCCTGGATGTCCCGGCTTCTTTACCTTTTATTATATTCATGCAAGAAAACGCTGGCTTGTATGAATATGTTGACCCGAAGATCGTCAGCACTCCAGATAACAACTTCTTCACCCCACTTTACTATCCTGGGAGACTATTCAATGCGTAACATATTAGTGCCTCAACTCGCAGCATATCTTTTAGAGTCGTCCACTTGTTCAGCGTAACGTGCATGTTTTACTGGACCTCCAATTCTCCTAACTTGCTCGTGATTTCCGTGAACTTACCACTCCACAAATGTTTGGTTGTCAAATCCAGGAACCTATTCATAACGTTTGAGATCGTAGAAAACTCCGGAAGACTTTTAGAACTGACAGGTCCGAATTTTCCCTACATCACATCAATCTCTCTGAAAACGGGCTATAAACAACAACAACAACAACAATTTCTCTAAAATTAGCGTTACTGTTTAAACTTAAGCACTACACATAACAGTTAATCACTAATTAATTAAGCATTAAAATTCTCAATGTTTTTGAAAACCTAAGCGAAGCTAGGCAGCATGCCTAGTTCTAATAGCATAGCGAGTGTTTATTGTTTATATTTATTATTATATCGTTCATTACCGAGTGCTGCAGAACAACATTTTAATGAGTTCTGAAAATAAGTGTTTATTTAAATGTGTGCATTGAGCCGTTGGTTGTCGAACCAGATACATTACATTTTGCTAACAAAAATAAAAAATTCGCCGACATAAGACCACTAGATTAAGTCTGGTTTGTAATACTGTTTAATGAACTTCTTGGTATTAATACTACAGCTGGTTGAAACTAGTTACATTTGATTATTGGATTAACATTAAAAATTACTGGTAGTTGTAATTAACATTGTGTGATAAATCACCAAATGTTTTAAAGAGTTTTTTTTTTAAATTTATCTTTCTATAGTTAATACTAAAGTAAGTATACTTGTTTTTGTTTCAAAGTTTATCACTACTTTTTCACTTCTTTTTCTCTTTTAATTTTTTAATTACCTCCCTTGAAAAAAAAACATTGTTTGTTTTCTCCCCTGAGAAAAAAGTCCCACGAGCGAGTTACTTTCCCACAAACAAAAGACGACAGCAAACCACTGTGAACTGTGTTACACCTTGGTGCATTCTCGGGACTAACACTAATATGTTTAGTATCATGTGGTAGGGGGAAGGTGTTTGATGGAATCTAATATGGGGGAATTGAATGTTTGGGTGATTTTGTGGGAGAATTTAGTAAGGGATCATTAATTGTGGGAGAATTTAGTGTGGGAGAATTTAGTGTCGGAGAATTTAGTGTGCGAGAGTTAAGTGTGGGAGAATTAGTGTGGGAGACTTTAGTGTGGGAGAATATAGAGCGGGAGAATTTAGTATCCGAGAATTTATTGTGGGAGAATTTAGTTTGGGAGAATTTAGTGTGCGAGAATTTAGTGTGAAAAAAATTAATGTGGGAGAATTTAATGTGGGAGAACTTAGTGTGAAGGAATTTAGTGTAGGATAATTTAGTTTGGGATATTTTATTCTTGGAGAATTTAGTGCGCGAGAATTTAGTGTGGACGAATTTATTTACTTACTTAATCCTCATCACTCCCTGTTGAGTATAGGCCAGCAACAAATCTCCGCCATTCCACTCTGTCTTGGTGGAGCCACTTCACTTGATGCCAGGTCTTGCCAGTAGCCTGCACTTCTTCTTCCATCTCTCTCCTCCATGTTCCCAGTGGTCTTTCTCTCTTTCGCTTTCCAGGTGGGTTCCACTTCCGCGTCATTTTGGTGAGTTTTCTTTTGCTCATACGTAGGACATGGCCCAGCCATCTCCGTCTCTTCATTCGAACTTCTGAGACAATGTCGTTTAATCCTGTCCTTCGCCATATTTCCTTGTTCGGGACTTTGTCGTCCCACTTTATTCTGAGGATACGTTGGAGGGATCTTCTTTCAAAGCCGCTGAGTCGGCTCTCTCCTTTCTTGTTTAGTTTCCATGACTTTGCAGCATAGAGGAGTACAGAACGTACATTAGACTTGTAGATCCTTATTTTAGTTCTCTGCTGCAGTGATGATGATTTCCAGAAGAATTTAATGAGCGATAATTTATTAGTGTCGGAGAATTTAGTTTGGCAGAATTTAGTGTGGGCGAAATCATTGTGTTGCGTTGTGGTGTAGGCAAGGGGAATAATTTGCATTGGTGTGTTTACAATTATATCTACTGTTGGTGTGAGGGTGTTTACTGTGGGTATGTTAGTTGAGTGGGGGTTTTAGGTATCAGTAGGGGTGTTTTTGTTTTGTGGGGGGGGGGAGGGGGATTACTGGACGCATTTTGTGTGTGGTGGGATTAGAGGGCGCATTTTGTGTGTGGTGGGATTAGTGGACGCATGTTATGTGCGGGTGTTCGGGATTAATTCAGGTGTGGGGATCAGAGTTCCTTCTTAGACTCCCCCCCCCCCCTTTACCTACCATGGACGAAATAGAATTTATATAGAAAAAATATACTTTTACCAGTTCCCGCCCCCCATCCTGGGAGAAAAAGTCTGAAATAAACACAGTATTATGGACTCTGCTATAATACCCAAAAGGATAAAGAAAGCGCATTTATTCTGTCCAAACATCCAGTGTACATTTCTTCAATCTTTCTCGTGGGTCAGAGTTGTTGTCCTTCAGGGTGTGGTCTATAATCAACCTTCGGATCATGTGACTTATTACATAGCTTTTGTAACGGTGCTTTTGTTAGTCCTATATCTAAAACTAAATAGTAAGTGGAAAAACATGTCTTATACCCTTTATGTTAAGGAGCTTTTACAAGCGCTAAAACGGGGTGGTGGGTGCAGGGCCGGCGCTACCTATTAGGTGAACTAGGCGGTCGCCAAGGGCGCTGTCCATAGGGGGGCGCAAAAATGTGAAATCGCCATTTTTAAAAAGTAGGCTTATATAATAATTGATAACTTTGATAACAAAGGCGTACCGATCTATTTAGGTGCCCAGGACGAACTATCAAGATTGCACCCCATCTTGCGCATTGGTGAAATTGGGCCCCTCCTCCCTCATTTGAAAAGGTCGGGGCGCTTTTTAATCAATGTTTCTTCCAGATATTTTCTCCGGAGGGATTTTAAAATTTTTGTGAGGGGGTAGGTGTGGGACGGGACACTGGTAAAAGCATATATTTTCTATATAAAATCCATTTCGTCCGGGGGGAGGGGGGCGGCAGAGATGCCGGAAAGAAACTCTGTTTTAAACATAATTTATGTAGAAAAAAATTAAATAAGTCTGTAATTCCAAGTAGCAGTCCGCATTCTTTATTTCGATTGTATATAATTCAGTAATGAGCTCTTTATATTATTACCTATCACGTTTGCGCCCTTTTTGTGTCGGCGCATAACGCAGGCCGTTTAGGTAGAAAGGAGGGGGGGGGGGGAGGGCGAAATCCGACAGAAAATTATATTTTTTTTTGCACCTTGATAGAATAGTAGTTTTGTAAAAACAAATAAAATATTCGATTGCTCCAGTGATTGTTCTACATTTCATAAAACACACTGTTACATAGAGAGAAAAAAAAACTACATAAGTTGTAGTATGAAAAATAGCCAAATCTTTAAACCACTTCCATGACTTATTCTCTCCTTTATATAGTCGAATCGGGGTGCCGATAAAACTAATTAAAATAGTTTTTTTACTAAGCGAATTAAAACTAAAAATTCTTCTCTTAAGAATTACTAAAATTAAGCATCCTGACGAATGACTAACCTATAAAAAGGAATTAATTCCAAATTAATAGTATAAATGAAAAAAAAAAACAAACCCGGGAAACCATTACACATGGATTCATTGTATTTGACCAACTTGCCAAATAAGTAAGAACACTATCATTCATAATTTTCGGGCCTACATGAGAAATTTTAAGAAAAAAACTTTATTACTCCAGGCCAGAAATAAGTTCGAGCCTATCTCTGTGTGGTTTGGTGTCTCATGATGGAAATACTTTGCAACGAAATGTTTTAATTTAGAATATAAAATTCTGATATATATATATATATATATATATATATATATATATATATATATATATATATATATATATATGTGTGTATATATGTATAATATGGGGGGGGGAGGGAATCGTTTTAATAAGTTTTGCCTAGGGCGCTGAATAACCTGGCGCCGGCACTGGGTGGGTGCTGACTCGTTGTCACCTTCATTAACTTGAGCTGTCCTCTTTCTTCCTTTTGGTTGTTGATGTTTCCACGATTGTTTGATGTTGATGTTTCCACGATTGTTTGCTGTCGATGTTTCCACGATTGTTTGTTGTTGATGTTTCCACGATTGTTTGTTGTTGATGTTTCCACGATTGTTTGTTGATGTTTCCACGATTGTTTGTGGTTGATGTTTCCACGATTGTTTGTTGTTGTGAGATTTGAGGGCCGGAAGTTTCTTTCTGTGGTGTCGAGATCTGGGTGGTGACTGCATACATGCTTGTTGTTGGATGTTGTGCTGCTTTGCCATGGTCAGTTGTTGGTGTCTTCAAGACCGTTGATTCAGATGTGTCCATGACTGGGCTTTGGGGAATGGAAATTACTGGCTGTATTGCGATCCCTGTTGTAACAGGCGTTGTTGATTTTGTAGTTGATCGTGGTGCTGGTTTTGGGGTTGTCTGCTGCGTTGTTTTTGCTGGCGTTGTTGGTTGTGCTGTTGGGTCTTCCTGCAGTAATATGTCTGAAGGCGTTTGCTGGCGATGGTTTGTCCAGTGTAGGGTGGAGGAACAGATTCGACACGTATATGAATAATACTTCATATTTAAATCTATTTATATATATATATATATATATATATATATATATATATATATATATATACATATACATATATATATATATGCCTATTCCTTATCAAAATAATAATATTGAAATAAAAATGTTAGTGGCTCTTTAAAAACTTGGAAATTTGGTATATTGTAACTTTTGGCTTTTCCGTCTCAAAAGGTTGCCGACCCCTGTAGATCAGGGGTCGGCAACCTTTTAAGGCGGAAGAGCCAAAAGTTACAATTTACACAATTTCCCAGTTTATAAAGAGCCACGTTATTATTTTACTATTATCATACTATTATGCTATTAGATTAGGATCAGAGGCGTAGCGGCCCTTCCCGGCGCCCGTGGACAACTTTCGATTTGCACACCCCCCTCAGACTTTCGATTTGCAACCCCTCTCTTCATAATTTCGATATGCATCCCCTTCGAACTTTCAATTTGTTTTTCCAACCCATTTTGGCGCCCCCTAGGGTCGGCGCGCGGGGATATATGTCCCCGCCCCCCCCCCCCCCCTCACTACGCCCCTGATTAGGATTAGGTAAATAAATTTGATTTGTTATTTAAAAGCATGGAATTGTCGGCACCGTGCTTTCCTCAGCATGGCTGTGGGGCTGGACCTGTTGTCCACGCGGGTGTCAGTTGTCCGTATACTTTCTACCTCATATATTCTCACTGGTTTTTTATCCTGTTTAAAGTTGTTTTTTTAGAGTATAATATTTGTTATGAGTTTCGAAAAGGAATTGATATAATTATTAATATTTGTGCAAGCGGTTGGAGAGCCGCATTTGACAGCAAAGAGCCGCATGCGGCTCGCGAGCCGCAGGTTGCCAACCCCTGTCCAAGGTGGGTGTCGTAAGGCTGAAAAACAGAAAATACAATACAAGTACTGTGAAACAGATGTAAATGCTAGAAATATCGCTTTACTTGCAATACAGCATATACAGTTTTTTTGGTATTAATAGTACAGCCGGTTGATACTATTGACTACTTAGTATTGGATTAGTAACTAACAATTACTATGAGTTGTTATTAAAATTTTCTTATGAATCACCTAAAGTTTTAAATAATTTCCTTGTAATTTAATTTTTTATAATTAATACTAAAGTTTGTTTACTTGTTTTTGTTTCAATATATATTAATTGTTTTTTTCTTTTTTTTTTATCCTTTAATTATATAATTATCTCCCCTTAATTAAATTATTGTTTGTTATATCCCCTGACAAAAAAGTTCTACGCGCGAGATATTTTGACTGAAACAGAAGACGACAGCAAACCGATATGTACTGTGTTACACCTTGGTGCACTCTCGGGACTAACACTAATAATCTGTGGGCATTTCACCACCACTTTACCCCACCCCCGCCTCTCCCTAATTCTTCAGCAGGTCTTAACACAAAAAAATTACCAATCGCTCTCTAGAGGGTATCGCACGGGTACACGGATTAGCGCGGCGTGAGCACACCCCAGTAGCACGTGCATCAATCATTGACAAGCCGGGTGAGAAACACAATCAACGCGGCGGTAACAAGGTCGGTAAAAGGATCTGTTTGACACGTGGTAAGATAGCCGGACCCGGTAGACGGAACACTTAGCCAGACCTGTTAGCCGGAACACTTAGTTAGCCGGAACACTTAGTTAGCCGGAACACTAAGTTAGCCGAACCACTGAGTTAGCGGGACCACTGAGTTAGCTGGACCACTGAGTTAGCCGGACCACTGAGTTAGCCGGACCACTGAGTTAACTGGACCACTGAGTTAGCTGGACCACTGAGTTAGCCGGACCACTGAGTTAGCTGGACCACTGAGTTAGCCGGACCAACGATTTAACTGGACCACATAGTTAGTTTGAATACTGGATTAGCCGGACCCATAAGCCGGACCACTGGGACAGCCAGAATACTAAGGTAGCAGGAACACCAAGTAAACCGAAGCATTGAGATAGTCGGTTCACTTATTTTGCCGGAACACTGAGTTAGCCGGACCACTGAGTTAGCTGGACCACTGAGTTTGAAGGATCACTGAGTTAGCTGGACCACTGAGTTAGAAGGACCACTGAGTTAGCCGGACCACTGAGTTAGCCGGACCACTGAGTTAGCCGGACCACTGAGTTAGCCGGACCACTGAATTAGCCGGACCACTGAGTTAGCTGTACCACTGAGTATCGGACCACTGATTTAGCCGGACCACTGATTTAGCCGGACCACTGAGTTAGCCGGACCACTGAATTAGCCGGACCACTGAGTTAGCTGTACCACTGAGTATCGGACCACTGATTTAGCCGGACCCGTAAGCCGGATCAGTGATTTTAGCCGGACCACCGATTATGCCGGACCACTGCGTTGGCCGGAATACAGACTTAGCCGGACCGTTAAGCTAACCGGACCACTGATTTAACCGGACCCTTGAAAACTAGAACATAATTAGCCCACTAGTAAACCGGACCACGGAACAAAATAACTTTTCTCTTAGCAGCCGTCACGTGATACCCGTCTCCCAGCATCAATCATGCATGTGTTCATAAGCCGTGGGCGCCATGTTTCTTGGTCGTGACGTCACACATCATGGAGGTAACCTCTGATCAAAATCTCCCCCCCCCCCCCTCCCTACCCGAACAAGAGAGTAGAGATGACTTACAGTAATGATATATAGGGATTATGGCCGAGCCTGAGGGAATGATCTGTTTCAGCTGTCTCTTGTAGCTTTCTATAATTCATGATATTGTGGTTCTGTCAATAAAACAACAACATGGGATCTATAAATAGCCAGATCTAGATCGTATACAGGGAAATAAACGCCATACTTTAATTCTGTTTCCATTTTTTTTTAAATTTTTTTTTTAGAAAAATTAGGGCGGAGGCATTTGTAGAATTAGACTTGTCGCTATCTCGTCTTAATCTTAATATTTGTTCATAAATGTAACATTGCATATTGAACACAGTAGACGAATTGCATTCGTGTATAATTGAGCAAAATTATATTATTTTAGTAAGTAAGAAACTAGTAGATACTTAGCAGAGTTTAAGATTTCAACAAAATTCAATTTCCATTCAGGACTTATTTTTATCAACTAACCAAAGTTTCACGTCGACTAGATGAAAGGTGCAGCCATACACAAAGGGCACACACAGACACACACAGAGACACACAGAGACACATACACACACATACAAACCCACATACATTCATTTTTATGTGTATAGGGCTGGTAAGTAGGTCACCAACCTGTTCTATGGCTCATGCAGTTTTTATTGAGCCGTAGAACTGGTTGGTGTTAGACTTGGTCAGACATCTCGACTTAATTAGCTAAATAGGGTTTCAGGTCGTGTCGTCTATAGAGCTGGTAAGTAGGTCACAATATTTAATCTTCATGACCGGCGAGTGAGTTTTCGACCACACCTAATCAATATACCTGCATATCATAGCATTTCTATTTATGCCTTGCTTGTTCAAATCTCAAATCATTGTTTTATATCGCATTGGTGGCATTTCCGTTTTTAAAATTCGATCGGTTTGTTTTATTTAAGCAGGACAATCAGAGTTACACAGCAAAGTTTTAGAAGGGAAACTTGAGTAGGTTTTTTTTTAACTTTGACATTTTAAAAATTTTGCCTGTTTGCAAAAAACAAATATTATGGTAAAATTCGTCTCGATTGGGAGCAAGGAGGGTTTCTTTCAGACATTTTTCTCCAGGAGGGGTGCACTTAAATTTTCCGTTCTGTGTACAATCATTAACGTATATATTTTCTGCATACAATTTGATATCAATTTTATTAGGGAGGAGGGGTGGCCGGTGGCGTGCTAAGGAGGCCATCCCCCCCCCCCAACCCGCCCCTTACCGTGAGATACATGAAAGAAACACCTAGACTAACTAGAGCCATCTAAAGGTGTGCGTGAGTGTAGCATATCAAGAAAATATATTCTTACTGATATTGTTTACCCATGAAAGTGTATAAAATCACAACTGATCTGCATCGTGTATAGATCGATAAATCGATATCCGTTCACAACAAACTAGGTTCGGCTGAACCTAAGATATTTGGTATAACGGTAGGTAGCAGCCTCCCCTGCCCCCCCCCCCCCAGCCACCCCACTCCCCCTCCTCTCACGATTTGTGTCTACCCTGAGCTAATGACCAGTTCCTGAGCTAATAACAGAATTTAAGCGTTATTAGTGTCTGAAATTGTTGCTGATTGGTTGGTATTTTAGACAAGTCGTTTGATTAGATCAGGTCGTAAATGGACGGTCAAGAGGTCGAAGAATGGACAAAATCTACACTGCCCGAGAAATGGACAATTTTAAGTTTCGCCTGCTGAAAAGTTGACAAATAAAAAATCACTTGCTGAGGATTGGACAAAATATATATCACTTGCTGAGAATTGGACAAAATAAATATCACTAGCAGAGAAGCATACTAAAAATATCATCAGCTGAGGAAGGGATAAATATAAGTATCGCCGGCTTAGAAAAGGACAAATATAAATATCGCCGGCTTAGAAAAGGACAAATATAAGTATCGCCAGCTTAGAAAAGGACAAATATAAGTATCGCCGGCTTAGAAAAGGACAAATATAAGTATCGCCGGCTTAGAAAAGGACAAATATAAATATCGCCGGCTTAGAAAAGGACAAATATAAATATCGCCGGCTTAGAAAAGGACAAATATAAATATCGCCGGCTTAGAAAAGGACAAATATAAGTATCGCCGGCTTAGAAAACGACAAATATAAATATCGCCGGCTTAGAAAAGGACAAATATAAATATCGCCGGCTTAGAAAAGGACAAATATAAATATCGCCGGCTTAGAAAAGGACAAATATAAATATCGCCGGCTTAGAAAAGGACAAATATAAATATCGCCGGCTTAGAAAAGGACAAATATAAGTATCGCCGGCTGATAAAACGACAAATATAAATATCGCCGGCTTAGAAAAGGACAAATATAAATATCGCCGGCTTAGAAAAGGACAAATATAATTATCGCCGGCTTAGAAAAGGACAAATATAACTATCGCCGGCTTAGAAAAGGACAAATATAAATATCGCCGGCTTATAAAAGGACAAATTAAAATATCACTTGCCCAGAAATGGACAAATAGCAGCATCACTAACCCAGCTTTGGACAAATGAAAGCGACAACAGCTAGACATGCAGTAACCTACATACCTGTGATCTACAAGGAACCGGAAATGGAATATTCTAGAAACCAGTCTGAGATCAAAGACTGGTCCCACCGTGTTCTTAATTGCTAGTGTTTATTATATTTAAAGACAAGTATTTAGATGTTTGATAAATTCAAGAAACGTATGACATAAACTTAGGGAGAGAATGTAGTGTCTGAGTGCCCATTTCCACGTTACATTTTGAGCACAGATTTAATGTAATGTGATCCAGTTCACACTCCAATCTATATTTGTATCTATCTAAGTCTTTTATCAAGAAACGTTTTTTTTTCTATATTAATTCATGATAAAATTGGGAATTCCCTGAAACCTTTTAACTTTAAATTCTCGAAAAATATGAAAGATAGAAAAATTTCAAGAAAGAAAAAAAAAACGTTATTTTGGTATCAGTAGAGTATATATGTATGTGAAATAGATTCTAGCGAAGGATAAGAAACGAATTTCTTGACAAGATACGTCAGTATATTATTAACTCCTAATTAATTCATACATTCAAGCTTTTAGCTTTACTCTCACAACAGTTTATTATATTCCAAATATACAGGCATTCATATTATATCAATGGTTGGTCTTAGAATCTCAGTCCATCCAGACAAGGTATCGGGTATCACATCAGCATTGTCCATCTTCTCCTAATAGTTGCTAAAATAAATATAAAACCAAACGCCACATTTGTTTAAACCCAAAATATTTGTGATGGCGAACAGAGCCACAGTACCACCATTTGGCACATTTGTGGTTGTTCTCATTATAATATACAAACAGCATAATATGTCAATACCATAATCAGTTCCAATATTCTGAAACAAAATATTAAGTATCATGTCCTAATATCATATCACTCGATAGACCCGCACACACAGAATCTCATTATCTCCATAATATGTCCGTACAAGTATATCAGATTTATCAACAACCCAGAACCAACATGTATTCAAAATATCTTTGGTAACATACTATATTATGAACTCAACACATATTACAACATGTAAACGTTAACTTCAACATTATAACCGTAATTATAAACACCTCGTGATAGAATATGTGGTCTATCACATTGTATTAACTAGTTAAAAATCATGCATATTGTCTCACACCATATTGTTCCATATTTAATCACTGAGATCCACTTTATTTAATCACTCAATAACTAGGCAATTTTAAAAGTAATCATATAATAATCATATCTCTAAAAGTCATTCCAAATACGTTCCTTACACTCCCATTCAATTAGCGTAATTCACATTGTAATCCAGTACTTCATCATCCCACATAAAGGTCTGGACATTCTTCCTGTGGTAGATCAGGGGTTGTTGTTGTTGACTTGGCTACAAGGGGTGGGGCCCAGGATTTCATTGAGCCACCAGAGCCGTGGTCCGGGTTTGTCGTGGACTTAAATAGCAAATACAAAATCGTAGCAATAAGGAATGCCATCGGAGCGATACTTCAGTAAATACGCAGATTTTTTTTTTTTTTTAGATTTAATAGATTTCCTTCCACACAGTTCACTCCCTTCGAGCCAGGAGCTAGCTGTGTGGATAGGTTGCATGTTAAAATATACATGTAATACATAGTATTGCTTACAATGTTTACAATATTATTTTCTTGACTTTCCTTCCATTTTCTTGTTTTCATTTTTCGTGTTCTTCTGATTTCTTGTTTTTATTTCCGTTTTCTTGGTTCCTTTGATATAACATAGAGTACAGGACAATACATGATAGCTTCTCGTAGTTATTGGCCTTGTTTCTTTCGTGTATTACAATCTTGGTTGGGCAGTGGTTGATTCTTGGTTGGTAGTTGTAGTTTGAGAGTATCTATGAGGTATGATGTGTTGGTGAAAGGGCGAGTCTCGTGTCTTGTCGTTGATAGTAGAGTTGTTCGAATGGAGTGAAGCTTGGAGAGAATAGTTGATGTGGTGTCCTTGTGTTGAGATATCGTTTATAGTAGGTTGCTTTGAATTATTGGTCATTGTAGTTTGAAAGAGAGTAAAATTGTGTCGTAGGGTATTCTTGCATAGTCGAATAGTTGAAATGGGCGAAATGATGTTGAATAACGTTTAGTTTTCGTGATATTGTTGTGTCGAGGATTGTAGATGAGAAGAATTTGAGTGGTGTCGTCTGACACATATTCTCTGTCATCTACAAGTTAATCATTGTAGAAATAGTTACCATCATTATCTATCGCTATATTGTCTCGCTCCGTTACATACGAGTTTCGATAAAGTACGATAAAGCGATTTCAGTCTGAACACCCTTCACTAATAGAAAAGCGAGTGTTTATTGTTTATATTTATTATCATATCGTTCTTTACCTAGTATTGTAGAAGGGCTTGTTAATGAGTTCTGAAAATAAAATAATGAAAAATATGTGTGCATGGAGCCGTTGGTTGTCGACCCTGATCCATTACATTTTCTAAACATAATAAAACAAATACGCAGAAATGAGATTACTAGCACGTGAAGTAATATCCAAACTATGTTTAATAAAACTTCTTGGTATTAATATTACAGCTGGTTGAAACAAGTTACATTTGATTATTGGACTAACATTAAAAATTGCCGGTAGTTGTAATTAACATTGTGTTATAAATTACCAAATGTTTTAAAAACCATTTTTTAAAAGTATTTTTTATAATTAATACTGAAGTCAGTTTTCTTGTTTTTTGTTTCAAAATTTATTACTACATGTTTCACTTCTATTTATATTTTAATTTTAAAATTATCTCCCTTGAAAAAAAAACATTGTTTGTTTTCTCCCCTGACAAAAAAGTCTCACACGCGAGATACTTTCCAACAAACAAAAGACGACAGCAAACCGCTGTGAACTGTGTTACACATTGGTGCTCTCTCGGGACTAACACTAATTTATGTGGGGGGGGGGGGGATTGTGTGATGGAATCTATTATGTGGGAGTTGAATGTTTGGGTGATTTTGGTGAAGACAATTTTTGTATCGAGTTTAGATTTGGGAGATTGTTGGTGTGGGAGAGTTTAGTTTGCGAGAACATAGTGTGGGAGAATTTAGTGTGGGAGAATTTAGTGTGGGAGAATATAGTGCGGGAGAATTTAGTGTGCGAGAATTTAGTGTGTGAGAATTTAGTATGAGAAAATCTAATGTGGGAGAATTTAGTGTGCGAAAATTTAGTTTGGGAGAATTTAGTGTTGGCGAATTTAGTGTAGTGCTAATTCAACATGTATTACTAATTCAAAGTATAATAACGTAAAATTTGCGTTTAATTTTTGTAAAAAAAAAATTAATAAAATAACAGGCTAAAATCTAGTTATTTCCCTTTAATTTATCAGTTCGTCTCCTTTTCTTTTTCACGTCATTATTCGTAGGAACGACGCCCATCACTTAACTTAATTTCTAGGAAAATGTCTTTAATTAGAAAAAAAACAATTTTTTGGGGGGTGTCTGTTCTCTTTACATTTAATTGGCTTTTAGAGTGCTCACGCTTCGTGTGATGTTCGACTTACTACATCACTTTAACGTGATCTTGCCTAAACATTTTTTTCCACGTGAACCTACTTTAGGTTACGTTTATCTTATTTTAGGTCGCAACGTGACACTGACATTATTTTAACGTGATCCGATGTTAAATACTACTACGTCACTTTAAAGTAAATGTGGCGTATATACAAGGTACGGTGTGAGACTACGTTCAACCTGATGTAACTGACGTGATCCTTTTCGTGGTGATTATGTGATAAATAATTTGAGGCACAAAAATTAAATATAATTCTCAAATAGAATACAATTAGTTAGTCATACACTCGACAGGGGTCTGCGTGGTCGAAAAGTCTCGAGTTCGAAACCTCGGGCAGATGAGGCTCGTTAGCTGGGGACAGCCACTCTTCTAGGAGAGACAACTCCAAAATCAAACAACTGCTGTCTTGTAGTTTGTTCTTGGTTAGACAAAGGCTATGGAAGCAAATCCAAAAAAGAAAAGCAGACTGACATCGGAGTCAACAGCCTATCTGGCGTATAACAAGTTGACACGTATACTTAATTATGCTGGAAGGGAAACCTTCCCACACTAAAATTAAGAACGAAGAAGAAGAATAGATACACACGATAAACTGATCACCACAAGGACCTTTCTTCATACTAAAATAAACCTAACAAAACTTCAACCTAACATAATACTAACCCCTTAACGCCGACTGTCGCGTTTTCGCGACATACCGATTTAGCGCATAGCATTTGCGCATATGTAGATTTATCCTACCGCTGCCGGTCGTTGTGTATTGGGTAGATCCAGACGGTTGTATCGGTACCAGCGGTCACGTTGTCAAGTCGAAATTTATGACGTCACACTCTCCTGAGTCACGCGCATCGTAATTTTTTTGACTTCGTGAATTCGTCCTACTTACATTGATTATTATTACTAAATAGGTGATCCGTTTTTTCTACAAAAAATACTAATAGCTTTATTATTCATTCTTTTATGTATACAAACAATATAAATCACATATGAGAATAATTTTGGAAGTTATCTGCTAATTACGGTTTGTCGCGTTTTCGCGACATCCGGCAATAAGACAACAAATGGAACTTGGGTGCCAAGCAGGTATAACGATATACGATGCATCGCCAAGCTGTCATTTATTCAAGTATGATTATAAATAAGTAAAGGATTTACAATATAGTCTTCGCCTATATATAAAAGTGCACTTTAGAACGTCACGGTCCATGTGGTAGGTGAAGTAGAGTTCACCTGTTTCATTGACATTGGCATATGGAGAGAGAGCGATGCTTGAATAATGTGATCATGTTGCTGGGTACAATATAACGAATTTAGCTTTGAAATAGTATTGTAAAATATTAGGAGAACATAAAAAACATAATAGACAACAGGAAGTGAGGTGGTGGACTACTATCCTGGATACCACCAAATAAAGGTCTTCACGGTGACCTTGACAATAATAACACTGAGCAAAGACCTACACCTCGTAATAAATACAGTGAGGTTGAGTACTGACAAACATACCCTTTGCAGTGCTATTGAATACCCACATTAGTGGCATTATACTGGTATTTAGTACCAACAGCAGTGTTATTGAGTACCCACATCTTCAGCACTGAGTACCAACATCAGTGACACTGAGCAACCACAGTTTGAGCACTAAGCACTCACATCAGTGATACTGAGTACCTACTGCTAAGGCTGAGTACCCACATCAACGTTATCGATTACCAACAGCTCCAGCGCTGAGTACCCACAGCAGTGACACCAAGAACCGACTGCAGTAACACTGAGTACCCACAGCTTCAACAGTGAGTACCCACAGCTTCAGCACTCAGTACACATGGCTTCAACACTCAGTACCCACTCTTTCAGCACTGAGTACCTATACCAGTGGCAATATGTAGCTACAGTATTGTCATTAGTAATCAATATCAGAATCAGTCGAGAACAATAGCCGTAGCACGAATCGGAAAAATAGGGTACCATCAACAATAGCAGTGAGTACCCACACCGGTGGCACTGAGTACCCACAGCAGTGACACTAAGTACCCACAGCAGCTGCATTGAGCATGGACGAATATACAATGGCTGAACACTGTCATTTAGGACAGTATTTGTTCACGTGCTTTGTGTGTATAGCAAATATAGGTCAAATGAGAAATATGCGTCTTTATTAGTTGACCTTGAATAAGAGTTCACGAAAATTACGTAACCGGGGACAACTAAGGCTCTACACATTGAAGGAAGTCCTTCCATATGTAGTGTGTTACTGTAGTGTAGTAGAATTACGACAGCAAGACATCAAAATACCTATTCATAAGAGTTAGTCAGTGAGCAGGTGCAGCAGAGTTATGTAACTCTATGCCTGAGCTAATAAAGTATAGTTTTCATGAGTTTTGCAAGTGATTCTACATCTCCTTGCATGTCCGTATGTTCAGTTTGTGATATTTTATTGTTTCTGCATGGATATTTAGAGAAACATGTGACAGTAAAAATAGTAAAATGACCCGGACTAAAATAAAATAAAATTACTGTTTGGTCCATAAGTGCCTGATGTCGCGTTTTCGCGACATACCGTAATTATCATCAAAAATAAGTCCAAATTCAAAAACAACTATATACCTCAAATTCAGTGTCAGTATGATGAGAGAAAATCAGCACAAATAATTTTTTACACGCTTGGAACATAATTCAGGCATTAAGGGGCTAACATGAACCTACCATAAACTAACATAAACCTAACTTGAAGCTAGCATGTGGCTAATATGAAATTATAATCCAAGTCATACATAACATGAACCTAATTTGAACCTAATTTGAACCTATAATGAACCTACCAATGACCTAAAGGCGGAGTTAACATGAATCTAACATGAACTTGTTATGAACTTACCTGAATGCTAGCAAGTTGCTTAATTTTACACCTTTATTGAACGTAACACGAATTACTAAATTGCACTCGATATTAAAGTAACAAGAACCTAACTTGAATTAATCGTAAACCTAACATGGACCTAACACAAACCTAACATAAACCTAACGTGAACCCTACATAAACTTATGAACCCAGCATAAATCTATAAACCTTACATAAACATATGCACCTAACATAAACCTATAAACCTAATATAAACCTATGAACATAACATAAACCAAACATAAACCTAACATAAACCTATAAATCTAACATAAACCTATAAACCTTACATAAACCTACTATGAGCCTTACATGAACCTAACATGAACCTAACATGAACATGACATAAACCTATCATGAACCTATCATGAACCTAACATATACCTTTGAACCTATCATTGAACATATACCTTTGAACTTAACATAAACCTTTAAACCTATCATGAACCTAACATATACCTTTGAACCTAACATAAACCTATCAACCTAACATAAACATATCAACCTAACATAAACCTATCAACATGACATAAGCCTAACATAAACCTATGAACATAACATAAACCTATGAACCTAACATGAACCTGACATAAACTTATCATAAACCGATCATGAACCTATCATAAAACTATCAACCTAACATAAACCTATAAACCTAATATAAACCTATGAACATAACAGAAACCAAACATAAACCTAACATAAACCTATAAACATTACATAAACCTACTATGAGCCTTACATGAACCTAACATGAACCTAACATGAACCTGACATAAACCTATCATGAACCTATCATGAACCTAACATATACCTTTGAACCTAACATAAACCTATCAACCTAACATAAACATATCAACCTAACATAAACCTATCAACATGACATAAGCCTAACATAAACCTATGAACATAACATAAACCTATGAACCTAACATGAACCTGACATAAACTTATCATAAACCGATCATGAACCTATCATAAAACTATCAACCTAACATAAACCTATCAACCTGACATAAGCCTAACATAAACCTATGAACATAACATAAACCTATGAACCTATCATGAACCTAACATAAACCTATCAACCTGAAATAAGCCTAACATAAACCTATGAACATAACATAAATCTATGAACCTAACATGAATCTGACATAAACTTATCATAAACCTATCATGAACCTAACATAAACCTATCAACCTAATATAAATAGCTGTGTGTGTAGGTTGCAAGTTAAAAATATACATGTAATACATAGTATTGCATACAATTTTCTAATAGGAAAATATTATAAAGGGTCTATATTGTAGCTAATACAAAAAGTTTATAAGAGAGGTTAAATAACAATATCCAACCTTTTCAGATCGCTTATTCACTGTCAAAAAATTCTGGATGCTTTCTTATACTTTCTTGTTCCTCCTGAGACAAGAGATTAAAATGGTGTGCTATCACATGATTAAGAATGCCTGATAACGGCAGGAGTCTATCACAAAAGCAACACTTTTAGATAGTCTTATTGTTGTGCTCCTTCTGATAGTCTCTTCCTATGTCTTTATGAATAATTGTTCCATTACAAATGCTGCATTGTTTGAGTTTAGTTTGTTCTGTATTTTCATGCTCTATAGCTTCTTGACTGTTTGGTACGATTTGGGGCAGAAAAGGCATGTTAGGCTATCATGTTTTAGATCCGTGAGTTTTTTTTTTTTGCTTTTGTAGGTTGCCCTGTCTCTGTGGGACTGTCCTTTTTCCTTTTTGGATTTGTGCTGGCTTCCATTTCTGATTCTGGGCTAAGGATGTTTATTGTAAGGATTGGCTTCGCTGTAGACGTGTTTGGGATCAGCGTGGATGGTGAATTAAGGTCTGAGCTGAGGTCTGTTGTTTTAGTTAATTTGACGATTGGTGATTTCGCTTGTTGGTTCGTCAGATTTGAGTGCACCATTTGCTGCTGTGCAGTGACTGATGCTCTTAGTGGTTCTGTTAAATTTTCCAATAAGGGTGGTTGTTGGTCCGGTACTTGATTTCTTTGACAGCACTGGTTTGTCCAATGTTGTAAGGACCAGCATGTCTGGCAAGCTTTTGTTTCCTTCCCGGGATTGATATGAGCACGTTGATCGCTTTGTTCTTGTAGTTAAATCTGATATATTGTGGTATGGTTGATGGGTTGTCTGTGAATATTGTGAAGTTTCACTTGTTAGTGTGAGGGATTTTGTTTACTGTCGGTTGCTTTTTGCTGATTATTCCTAGAGCTTTTAGCAGGGTGTCATCTCCGAGTGCCGGGGGAGCCCATCTTAGTGTTCCATTGATTTTGTCCTTTTGGTAGATCGTAAAGTGTAGTGAGTAAGGTCCGTACTGTTTGGTTGTGTTGTCCAGTTCAGCCACGTTGAAGTTTTCGGACGAAAAGAACCATGTGTCTCAACGTCCTTAGTTCATTAGCAAAATTTGGTGTGGGCTGATGAGTTTGCAGATGATGTGTCCACGTAGATTGGCACGGCCGTTTGCTTGAATGACCACCTGCATGACTGTACTTGGTGTTGGTTGAGTCGAGAAAAGATCAGGGCTTTCTTCATCAGGCAGTTCAATTGTGAGGGTTGTTGATTGATCGGTTGACTTCGCTGTATCTGAAAGGGATTGGGCCCGTGGTTTCATTAAGCCACCCGAACCGTAGTCCGGGTGGCTCCTCCACCGGTCGCTCGACGTAGGGGGGGGGGAGTCATCCAGGGGCGCAACCCCTTTGCTGGCGATGACAATTTTTGCAAATGTCGTCTTGGATGATGACATTGGTGAAAATGAGGTGAGATGTATGTATGTGTGTTTGTAATCGTGTATTACAAAGAAATATATAGAAGCTTCACGCAAATGAAAATAATTACGGGGAATAATTAGTAATAAATGATTTTTGAAGAATTTTCTCAGTGAAAAATTTAAGTTGGTTGATATAAGCAACTTCTAATTATTCGATTAACATTTAACAATTACTAGGAGTTGTAATTACCATTTTTTATTAATCACCAAAGCTTTTAACATTCTTTTTTGTATTTTAATTTTCTATAATTTATACTAATATTTGTTTACTTGTTTTTGCTTGAAAATTTATTATTATTTTTCCATTTCTTTTTATCATTTAATTTTATTATTACCTCCCTTGAAAAGAACTCAATATTTGTTTTCTCCCCTAACAAAAAAGGTCCACGCGCGAGCTATTTTGACTCAAAAAAAAAGACGAGAGCAAACAGCTGTTAACTCTGTTACACCTTGGTGCACTCTCGGGACTAACACTAATATTCTGGGGGAGGGGGGGGGGGAGTGTTTGAAGGAATCTAGTAAGGGGGAATTGAATGTTTGGCAGAGACTATTTTTAGCTTTGGGAGATTTTTAGTGTGGGAGAGTTTAGTGATGCAGAATTTAGTGTGGGAGAATTTAGTGTGCGAGAATTTAGTGTGTGGGAATTTAGCGTGGGTGAATTAAGTGTGGGAGAATTTAGTGTGGGAGAATTTAGTGTGGGAGAATTTAGTGTGGGAGAATTTAGTGTGTGAAATATTTTTGTGGGGGAGTTAAGAGTGGGAGAATTTAGTGCTGGACAATTTTGTGTGGGAGAATTTGGTGTGGGAGAAATGAGTATATTGTGTTGTAGTGTAGACAAAGGAAATTATTTGAGTGTTTGTGTGTATATAAATAAATCTAAGTGTGATTGGGATTACTGTGGGTAAGTTGAGTGGGGGTGTTTAGATTAGTGGGGGTGAGGGGGGGGGGGGGGGAGTTGTCCTTTTGGGTGTAGTGTAATCGACCACCGGATTATGTGACAATGTGACGCATTGCGTCATTTTTATACCGGTGCTTTATTTATTTCTTCATCAAAGACTAAATAGTAGTGGGAAAGCATTTCTTATACCCTATATATTAACGAGCTTTTACAAGCGTTAAATTACAAAAGTAAGAGTACACTTTTTAAGCTATAATACTAAACACAAAGCTTTCTACTGCTAGTCCGAATGTCTCGAGTTCCGGGCTCAGTTCTGTTGGGCTCCGTGGGTTCACCCAGCTCTAAATGAGTACCTGACGCACCTTAGGTAACTAAGGCGGATAGGCTTAGTATTGACCACATTATCTCCCTGTATGTCGAGAAGCTTGAAACACAATCTTTACTTTATCTGACATTTGTGTATTGGGCACGAAGGGGAAAAGATTATGAAGATAAGTTAAATAAAAAACGCGGGTCGATTTTAAAATCGTTCTTGGGTCAGTCGTTTCTTGGTTGTTTTCGTCCATTATTTGTTAGATTTGTTTTGACCTTTGTATGCTTTGTTCTAGTATGAGAGTGTGGTGTGTTTGGTTTTCCGAGCCTATCTGCTCTATTTTGATTCTGTTTTGTGTCCCTCTATATTTATATTCTTGTATTTTCGAAATTTCCTTTTCTATTGAGTCTATTTGTTCTTTGTTATTGTTTTTTCCCTTAAGCATACTTAGTTGTTGTTTTTTTTTTCTAGTTTAGTTTCTATGTGGGCCCTAACGCTATTAATGCTACAAGCATATTGAATAGATACCCGCTTAATGTCTTGTTTTAAATCTTCCCAATGTTGGATTTTGTTAAATTTAGATGAAGACTGCGTGTAAAATTGCATTATGTCTTTTATAGTGTTGATGTAGCGCTCGTCTAGTAATAGTGTATTAGTGAAATTCCAGTATGTGTTGTGTTTTGTTTTGTGTTCGTTCATTTTTTTAAATTGTCAGAACTGCTGTATGGTCGCTAAACTGTAGTGTTGAGAATAGGTGTTCTACGTGGTTGATTTTCATGTTCACTGGAGCGTAAATTCTGTCTAAACAGATTCTATTTCCAGATGTGTTATTTCCGTGGGTGGTTAGTATGGTGTGTGGATATTGCGCTCTGTATGTGTCAACTAAATTGAAATATGTTTTAATGTTATTGATTGAATCGGCGCGTGGTTTGTCTGCGGTTAAGCGATTTCGAATTATGTCTTTTGGTCCTACAATGTCTAATCTGTCTTCCACGAAATTGAAGTCCCCGGACAAAATAATGCCATTTTGGTTGTATCTGTTAGTTAATAATTGTTCCAGGTTTTCATAAAATGCTTAGTTTTCACCCTAGTCTGGAAGAAACACTGGCAGTCTAGCGCTTCGCACTCTAAAAATGATTTAAAAAAATAGTTACTCTATAAAACAAGGCGGTCAATGAGGTAGATGAAGTAGAGTTCACCTGTTTCTGTGACCTCGGTGTGTTCAATAGTATATCCTGCCTCCTTTATTTCCGTAAGTTGAGTCTTGTACCCATCAGAGGTGAGTGAATATAGGAATGTCCTACGGACTACAACCTGGTATCTGAACTCGAGACTTTCGTGTTAGCAGTTGTGTGCTCTACAGTCCGACCACGCTGTCAAAAAATATTCGGGGGGGGGGGCACTAATTGGCATCTTACTTAATCTAAAGTGTTTTTTTTTCTATTTCTAGATCTGTTCGTACAT
The DNA here is from genome assembly GCF_028476545.2 of Physella acuta. Lineage (NCBI taxonomy): Eukaryota > Metazoa > Mollusca > Gastropoda > Physidae > Physella > Physella acuta. Next base: position 39,613 of record NW_026732523.1, on the reverse strand, counting down.
TTTGTGTCAACGAGCGTCATGCTTGAAGTGTTCTAAATGGGCTATGCAAAGTGGCCTTTCCAAAAAAGTGGCCCAATGTTTGCCTTTCCATAAAAGTGGCCTAGGTGGCTTAAGTTGGCCACTATGGACGTACCATCGCCTCTCGTTGAAATCAAGAACACGCCAAAATACAACTCAATACAAAATGGTACAAAGGCAGAGTGTTCAAATACCTAGTACGACGTTCAGTTATGGTACCAACTGCCTTAATTTTGGACCAGTAAAGTTATTTTGGAAATTTTAAAATAACAACAAATAGTATATCAGGTCCCTTTTGGGTCGTAGGCGCAGGCGCAGGCGCAGCCTGGAGCAATGACATATAGTAAAATACTCCGGAGGGGGATGGGGATGGGGAGGTGGATGGGGATTGGAATGGGGAGGTGGAGTAGGTCATTAGGTCAGGTGAGTGGGTAACCTAGTTACGTAAAAGTATGATTTTTTTTTTGTTTTTTTTGTCTTTTATATATTAAGTCTCAGTTTTGTAGATTTGTATTTTCAGCGTGCCCAGCCAATGTGTGGTGGTACTAGCTGATTTTTTCTTCTACTTTCATCATTCGACTTTTGAAGACTGTGGCAGATTTACAATTTTAACTGTTCTTAAAACTTTCATACTTATTTTCTATTCTTATATTTACATATTATATACAGGAATGAAAGAGCATAATTTGAAGGGGGGGGGGAGGTTTCCTGGAGCTGGTTCTGAAAAGTAAAGGTTATAAATTAAATGAGATTTGGAAATTATATGAAAATGGTGTGTTATAGTATATTTCACCTTGGCGAATTTGTCTTCAGAAGTTGGTGTAGGTTTCCTAAAGAGGGAAAAGGTATTGTTATTTATGCAAAATAAATACATGAGCATACATGAATCAAAATATATTATATACAGTAGATGAAAAATTAGCATTCACACTTTCCATTTGTACCTAACATCTGCAAACAGTCTTCTTTTTATTTATTTTTTTTTTGTATTTTTTTTTTAGTATTATTTAATTTATTTTAATTGTTAACAAAATTAAAATTTAGAAATGCATAATTTCAGAACAAAATGAAAGGTTAATTAAACTTGTATTTAAAGAAACAAATTATGAGGTTAATAAAATTGAACATATTTTACAGTTTAGTAATGAAAATGTGATAGCAATGTAAAAGAAAGGTATATAACTCTATTCCCCCTACAACTGCAGTAGTAGTTTGGTTCCTGTTTCATGAATTCATCAAGATAATAGATAAAAGGGGTAGTGGTTTATGATAGAACCCAAAGAAATATATAAATAAAATGGTTGTGATTAAAACTGTAATATAGATAATTTAATACAAAAGAAAGAAAGGTATATAACTCAATTTCCCTAACAGTTTCAGTATTTATTTGGTTATTTCCCCTTCCAACATTTCACGATTATGATTTGTTGATATTTTCCCTGATATCGCATGAAATAAAAGTTAAATTAAGATATTAAAAGCATGTTAATCATAGAAAATGAGTTTAGTATAGAAAGAAAACCCATAACAATTTGTTGGCAATGATAAAAGACCATAATTGCAGAAAAATATAGTGGTTAAGAGTCAAATTAATAATGTTAGTTAAGCATAAACATAAAAATGAAGGTAAATAACTGCGTCCAACTTAAACGACTTACAATAAACGTGATTGCTTCCCCTAGAGTAAGAGAAACGTAAGTCACATGTGGGTTTCTAAATATCAGGGAGAGTGCAAAATGTATGTATAACAGAAGGTAAAGATATTGAGAGTTAAACATGAAAATCCATAAAACAAAACAAACCATAAGCATATTTAATAGAAGGTTCTAGATGTTTCTCTCCCAGTCTCCCTGGCTCAAAACCTAACCACTAAAGGAATGAGAAGGGGGAAAGGAAATATTCCTTGTGTGTAGCCACATACTAGAGATCTAGATCATGATGTTACCTAGTCTTTTCGTGACTACTGCTCTGAATATAGCCTCTATGTCAGAGTCGCTGTAAGTCTTTACTTCAAATTTGTATTTGTTTCTAGTGGTCCACACAGTCTGTCTGAAGATTGCTCTAGCGGTAACTTTGTTGTCATCGTCTAACTTATTTTTGGATTTCTTTATGAAGTTTAGGGTAATTGCTTTGTTTAAAGCGACAGTGTCGGAGGTTTCTAAAATTGTTTCTAATGTTTGTCTAGTTTTCAGTAGAGTTGTGCATTCTAAGTAGATGTGTTGTTCAGTTTCTTGTATATGTTGTTTACATATTTGGCATGTTGTTTTAATGTTTTTCTAGTTTTAAGTAGAGTTGTGCATTCTAAGTAAATGTGTTGTTCAGTTTCTTGTATATGTTGTTTACACATTTAGCATGTTATTTTGATGTTTGTGTTTGCTTTGGTATTTCTGGAGATGGGTGTAGTGGTGTAGATGAGCCTGTATCCTATTTCTTTTTCTTTCTGTGTGTTGTTTTTATTGTGTAGGTTTCTGAATGTGTCGCTAATGTCTACTGTGTTGAGATCTCTAGCCAATTTGATTCTATTTTGTAGTGGTTGTAGTTGTCGCGTGACTAGCGTGTCATAAATTTTCTTGGTATTCTCCCCTATTGTTTTTGTTTGTCTTGAATATTTTTAGAGTCTCCATATAAAAGCTGCCTATGTCTACTCCCCATAGGATGGTGTCTTTGTTATTTGTCTTTAGAATCATGTTTAACCTGTGCCCTGTGTAATACAGCGCTAGAGGGTGATAATTCGGTTCCAATCTGATCCTGTCTAGGTGTTTAAGTCGAAAAGCGCTAATCTGTGTGTTGATGTCGTGCAAACCAATTCCACCGTTTGATTTATTTTGTATTAGTGTTTGGTGATTAATGTTTCTGATTGTACCTTTGAAGATAAAATCCCTAATGTTTTTGTTTGTTTCCTTGATGAAGGTGTTGGGTATTGTGCTGTTTGTAGCGCTATAGATTATTTTAGGAATGACGTATCTGTTGACTAGGGCTGCCCTAGAGAATATTGTAGTGTTACAACTTCTGTACTTGGTTAGGGTGTGATTGATTTTGTCCGTCAGATTTGTCCATGTGGCTTTGTTTTCTGTCGTCGGGCTGTCTGTATATGTTATGCCGTATAGTTTAAGTTTGTCTGCCTCTAATTTAGGCATGTTGTAGTTGTTTTTCCTCGCCCACCTGCCCACTCCCATTATTTTTTTATTTTTGTGTGTTAATTTTGCTGCCACTAGCCCTGCCTAAATCTATAAAGGTATCTATAACTGTTTTGATTTCTTTTTCTGTTTGTATGAGAAAGTTCGTGTCATCTGCGTAAGCTAGGTGTTGAATTTGGTAATTGCAGACCTTTAATCCTGCTGACCTGCCTGATAGGGGTTCTGTCATAGGATATAAGGGATTGGGGGCAATGGGCAACCCTGTCTATCAGATTTGTTTATTATTATAGGGTCGCTGAGTCTGTTGTTTATCATGAGGTGGCTGTGCGCGTTTTTGTGGAGTGTTGTTATCCATTTTTTGAGGTGGGGACCTAAGTTGTATGCATCTACAGTTTTCGATATCCAACTATAGTCGACCCGGTCGAAGGCTTTTTGCTGGTCTATACTTAGAATGGCTCATTGGGCGTTTTTATGTGTGCTGTAGTGTATAATGTCTCTCATTAGATGTGTGTGATTTTGTATGTTCCTACCAGGGGTGCTGTATTGTTGGTCAGTTTGAATGATTTTGTCGATGTGAGGTTCTATTTTCTTGACTATAGTTTTTGTCAGTATCTTGTAATCGCGTCGTGTTTCGGGATAGGGGTTGTGTAGGCTCTGTTAAAATCAGTCGCGCAGTGCTCCTGTCGTGTATGTCTTGGTAAGTTGCCTGGAAGTAAGTCATTTTTGAAGGCCTTATAAAATTCATTAGTTTGTAAAATTAAAATTAGTAAAATTCAAAAGTATGGATACGGAAATAAAACATTGCTGCCGTTTACACTATTTTAGGAGCGTTGCATAGAGAATTTTCTTTGTATTAATAATAAAACTGGTTGATGTAAGTGACTATTAATTATTGGATTAATTACTAAGAATTACTAGCAGTTGTAATTAACATTTTATTATTAATCACAAAAGTTTTTACACATTTTTTTGGAATTTAGTTTTTTATAATTTATACTAATGTTTATTTACTTGTTTTTGCTTGATAATATATTATTAATTTTTCCATTTCTTGTTATCGTTTAATTTTATAATTATCCCCCCTTTAAAACAACTCAATGTTTGTTCTTTCCCCTAACAAAAAAGTTCCACGCGCGAGATATTTTGACTCAACAAAAGACGCGGGCAAACCGCTGTGAACTGTGTTACACCTTGGTGCACTCTCGTAACCTCAATAATCTGGTTGGTGGGAGTGTGTGATGGAATCTAGTAAGGGGGAGTTAGATGTTGGTGCGATTTTGGTAGAGACTATTTTTGTATCGTGTTTAAATTACTTTAGTGTCTTGGTAATTGCTGCTGACGTTTCCTCGCCAGTGACTGTTCCTTTGTTGAGACAAGCTGGTGGTTGGATGTTTCTGTTGCAGCTTGTTGGCAAGTTTGCTGTATTTTCAGTTATTGGCAGGTTAGGTAACACTGATTTGTCCATTGTTGTGTGAATGCGCATGTTTGGCATGCTTGTTTTCTTCTTGGGATGGCTATGAGAATGTTAATGGATTTATTTTTGTAGTTGAACTTTAAGGATGGTTGCCGGGTTATCTGTGAAGATGGTAAAGCTTCGATTGTTGGTGTGTGGAATTTTGACTGATGGTATTTGGCATGTTTTTTTTTTCCATACTATTTAGTCTTAGATAAAGAAATAAATAAAGCAACGTTATACAATTTACGCAATCCGTCACATTGTCACATGATCTGGATGTCGATTAAACCACACCCAAAAGGACAACTCCACCCACCCCCACTAATCCAAACACCCCCACTCAACTTACCCACAATAAACCCAATCACACGTAGATTTATTTATATACACACACACACTCAAATCATTTCCTTTTCCCACACTACAACATCACATAATCATTTCTACACATTAAATTCTCCCACACTAAATTCTCCCACACTAAATTCCCCCACAATAAATTCACACAAACTAAGTTATCCCGAAATAAATTGTCCCACACTAAATTCCCATACACCAAATTCCCACACACTAATTTCTCCCACACTATATTTTCCCACACTCAAATCTCTCACACTAACTTCTCTTACACTAAATTCTCCCACACTAAAGTCTCCCACACTAAATTCTCCCACACTAAATTCTCTCACACTAAATTTTCGCACTCTGAATTCTCTCACACTAAATTCTCCCACACTAAATTCTTTTATACTAAATTCTCGCTCACTAAATTATCCCACACTAAACTCCCCCACACTAAAGTTTCCCGCACTAAATTCTCACACACTAAATTCTCTCACACTAAATTCTCCCACACTAAATTCTTTCATACTAAATTCTCGCTCACTAAATTCTCCCACACTAAATTCTCCCTCACTAAAGTCTCCCACACTAAATTCTCTCACACTAACTTTTCCCACACTTAAATCTCTCACACTAAATTCTCCCACACTAACTTCTTTTACATTAAATTCTCTTACACTAAATTCTCTCACACTAAATTCTCCCACACTAAATTCTGCCTCACTAAATTCTCCTACACTAAATTCTTTCACAATAAATTCTCCCACACTAAATTCTCACACACTAAATTCTCCCACACTAACTTCTTTTACATTAAATTCTCTCACACTAAATTCTCCCACACTAAATTCTGCCTCACTAAATTCTCCTACACTAAATTCTTTCACAATAAATTCTCCCACACTAAATTCTCACACACTAAATTCTCCCACACTAACTTCTTTTACATTAAATTCTCTCACACTAAATTCTCCCACACTAAATTCTGCCTCACTAAATTCTCCTACACTAAATTCTCCCACACTAAATTCTCACACACTAAATTCTCCCTCACTAAACTCTCCCACACTTAAAATCTCCCAAATCTAAACTCGTTATAAAAATTGTCTCCACCAAAATCACCCAAACATTCAACTCCCCCACACTAGATTCCATCACACACTCCCCCCTCTCCTCACCTCACCCTCAACATGGAATGAAAAACTGACACAGAAGAATTGTGTTAGTCCCGAGAGTGCACCAAGGTGTAAAATAATTCACAGCGGTTTGCTCTCGTCTTTTGTTTCTGTCAAAATATCTCGAGCTTAGAACTTTTTGTCAGGGGAAACAACAAAGAATAACTTTTTTAAGGGAGGTAATTATAGAATTAAGCGATAAAAAACAAGTAAACAAACGTTCGTATTAATTATAGAAATTTAAATTGTAAAAAAAAATTGTAAAACTTCTAATGATTAATCACAAAATGTTAATGACAACTCCTAGTAATTGTTAGTTGTTATCCCAATAATTCGTATTCACTAGTACCAACCAGCTGTTATATTTATACCAAGAAGATTAATTTAATAATGTTACCAGAAAATCTGAATCTCGTGTTGTTACATCTGCCTGTTTACTGCGTGTTTAAGGAAGTCTCACATAAGTCACTCACTATGCTAGTCGCCGGTAGAAGACAAGCGTGCCACATCTGCTCCTTCTCCCCTCACTGGACGAATCGCTGCCAAGAAGCAAATCTCTCAACAACACAGGATACAGGACCACCCACACCGCAGCAACCGAGGGACCAACAACCAAGTTCACTGACGATTATAAACAGAACCACCAGGCGGATCACCCACACCGCAGCAACCAACGGAATCCCCAAAATTGACGAACCAACAAGCAACTCCAATTACGACTGCAGCGAAGCCACCATCTAGGGAATCAACAACATTTTAAGACACTGCAACAAGAAGCTCAAACTCAGATATAGAAGCAAATGCCACCTCATCAATAAAAAGAAAAACTCACCACAGCCCCACAGAACAAGGAAAAACAACCAAAGAACAAAAACGCACGATTTTAATTCACGAGCGCACGATATGTAGATTCTGCCCCACCCAGGTCAAGGTAGCGGAAACTCATGAAGATACAGAACACACAAAATATAAACAGTGCAACTTCTGCAAGGACAAAAAAATTTATTATTCTTAATTGATATTCGATCGAACCCCAGGGTTTCGGTGAGTGAGTCTCAGGGGTTCAGCGGAAGTCAAAACAAACACCCGACTCATTATTCATGGTCGGATTTTGCCAGTGGGGAAGATATAACTATTTATAAGGGTTCAGTGAATGTGCATTTGAAACTGATGGGGTTCGGTACCTCTAAAAAGGTTAAGAACCACTGCTGTAGAGGAAATAAGCAACTCCACGTTCACTAATACAGTCCCGGTTTGGTTAAGCAGTTAGTGCTTATTTCATCTGCGAGTAGATGAAGTAAGCAACAGGCCGCTTTCCCCTCTTATAAACTGAAGGCAAAAGAACATGTTGCTTATTTCCTCACAGAAAGACACGATAAACACTATCAACAATGCAGGCCAATAAAAAAAAATATATCCTGCTGAGGTTTTTTGTTCTACGAATAAGTTAGATTGCTATCGACAGTTGTTTTTTTTTTTACAGTTTATTCAGCGACTTGATTGACAATGGTAGCTGGAATCAATAAGGAAATAAGTAGAGTCATACCGGGGGGGGGGGGGGGTTGCGTACCCTTTCAAAGGGAAGGGGGGGAGGAGATATAGTGGGGGGAGTAGATACAATCCAATAGGATGACACCAAACGAAAGATTTCACTTTACAGAATTAGAAAGGAAAAAAATCTTTCTTGACCAGACAATTTTCAACGATTTCTTAAAACTTTTATAACATCTATGAGAATCCTGTGACAATATCCGGGATGGGATTGTCACAAAATGACTGTTTGCTTATTTTAAATACTCTCATTCCAAGATAGGTATGTGTGTGTGTAGGGGGGAGGGGGTGACACACAGAGTTACAGAACAAGGCGTCACCAGGTGTAGTGACTCCACTGATGGGGAACCAGCACACGGGCAAACAACCAGGGACCACAACTATCGAGGTGTCTCAATTTGTTTGATATCAATACATTAAATTATACCTGGGTTATGATGTCTCAATGTGTTCGATATCAATACATTAAGTTATAGCTTGGTTATGATGTCTCAATGTGTTCGATATCAATACATTAAGTTATAGCTTGGTTAAGATTGTCTCAATTTGTTTGATATCAATACATTAAGTTATAGCTTGGTTATGATGTCTCAATTTGTTTGATATCAATACATTAAGTTATAGCTTGGTTAAGATTGTCTCAATTTGTTTGATATCAATACATTAAGTTATAGATTGGTTATGATGTCTCAATTTGTTTGATATCAATACATTAAGTTATAGATTGGTTATGATGTAGGTTAGAGAAAAGATAATACCACGTTTATACTCTTTAGAAAAAAAATATATAGAATCCTCTTTAGACCTAGCGATCCATTGGGAATATGAAGTAGAGTTCATATGTTTCTTGACCTTGTTATTAGCCGAGCCGCCTTAACTTTCCTTAACATGAGTTGGGTACCTATCACAGCTGGACGGACTCAGGGACATTTTAGCGACTTGGACCCGAAAGAACGAAATGTGCTCCACAAAAAATGTGTACATCTTTGAACCACCCTTACCCTCCCCCACTAAATTCTCCCACACTAATTTCTATTACAATAAATTCTCTCACACTAAATTCTCTCACACTAAATTCTCTCACACTAAATTCTCTCACACTAAATTCTCTCACACTAAGTTCTCCGACACTAAATTCTCCCACACTAATTTCTATTACAATAAATTCTCTCACACTAAATTCTCTCACACTAAATTCTCGCACACTGAATTCTCTCACACTAAATTCTCTCACACTAAATTCTCTCACACTAAATTCTCTCACACTAAGTTCTCCGACACTAAATTCTCCCACACTAAATGTTATTACAATAAATTCTCCCACACTAAATTCTCCCACACTAAATTCTCTCACACTAAATTCTCTCACACTAAATTCTCTCACACTAAATTCTCTCACACTAAATTCTCTCACACTAAATTATCTAACACAAAGATCTCCCACACTAAATTCTCCCACACTAAATTTTCTTACAATAAATTCTCCCACACTAAATTCTCCCACACTAAATTCTCTCACACTAAATTCTCCCACACTAAATTCTTGCACACTGAATTCTCTCACAATAAATTCTCGTACACTGAATTATCTCACACAAAATCCTCTCACACTAAATTCTCGCACACTGAATTCTCTCACACTAAATTCTCTCACACTAAATTCTCTCACACTAAATTCTCTCACAATTTGTTTCTCTCACACTAAGTTCTCCCACACTAAATTCTCCCACACTAAATTTTCTTACAATAAATTCTCCCACAGTAAACTCTCCCACACTAAATTCTCTCACACTAAATTCTCGCACACTGAATTCTCTCACACTAAATTCTTTCACACTAAATTCTCCCACACTAAATTCTCGCATACTGAAATCTCCCACACTAAATTCTCCCAGACAAAATTCTCTCACATTAAATTCTCGCACACTGAATTATCTCACACAAAATTCTCCCACACTAAATTGTCTCCACCAAAATATCCCAAACATTCAACTCCCCCTTTCTAGATTACATCACACACTCCCCCCCCCCCCCCACGACACATGGAACTAAACACTGACACAGAATATTAGTTTCAGTCCCGATAGTGCACCAAGGTGTAACACAGTTCACAGCGGTTTGCTCTCGTCTTTTGTTTGAGTCAAAATATCTCGCGCGTGGAACTTTTTTGTTAAGGGAGCAAACAGATATTGAGTTGTTTTCAAGGGAAGTAATTATAAAATAAAATGCTAAAATGAAACGGAAAACAATAATAATATATTGTTAAGCAAAACCAAGTAAACAAACATCAGTATAAATTATAGAAAATTAAAATACAAAACAGTTATTTAAAACGTTTTGGTGATTAATAACAAAGTGTTAATTACAACTCCTAGTAATTGATAATTATTAATCGAATAATTAGAAGTTACTTATATCAATCAACTTTAGTATTAATAACGAAAAAACTCTTTATGCATCGTTAAATGGTAATTTAGCATTTTTAAAATATTTTATTTTCGTGAAGCTTGTTATATATTTCTTTGTAATCCTCGATTACAAACAAACATACATACATCTCACCTTATTTCCACCAATGTCATCCTCCAAGACGACATTTGAAAAAATTGTCACCGCCAGCAAAGGGGTTGCGCCCCAGGATGTTCCCCCTAGGTCGAGAGACCGGAGGAGGAGCCACCCGGACTACGGTTCGGGTGGCTTAATGAAACCACGGGCCCAATCCCCTTCAGATACAGCGAAGTCAACCGATCAATCAACAACCCTCATAATTGAACTGCCTGATGAAGAAAGTCCTGATCTTTTCTCAACCAACACCAAGTACAGTCATGCAGGTGGTCATTCAAGCTAACGGCCGTGCCAATCTACGTGGACACATCATCCGCCAACTCATCAGCCCACACCAAATTTTGCTAATGAACTACGGGCGTGGAGACACATGGTTCTTTTCGTCCAAAAACCCCAACGTGGCTGAACTGGACAACACAACCAAAACAGTACGGACCTTACTCACTACACTTTACGATCTACCATAAGGATAAAATCAATGGAACACTAAGATGGGCTCCCCCGGCACTCGGAGATGGCACCCTGCTAAAAGCTCTAGGAATAATCAGCAAAAAGGAACCAACAGTAAACAAAATCCCACACACTAACAACCGAAACTTCACAATATTCACAGACAACCCATCAACCATACCACACTATATCAGATTTAACTACAAGAACAAAGCGATCAACGTGCTCATAGCAATCCCGGGAAGGAAACGCCAGACATGCGGGTCCTTACAACATTGGACAAACCAGTGCTATCAAAGAAATCAAGTACCGGACCAACACCCACCCTTACTGGAAAATTTAACAGAACCACTAAGAGCATCAGTCACTCCGCAGCAACAAATGGTACACCCAAATCTGACGAACCAACAAGAGAAATCACCAATCGTCAAATTAACTGCAACAACAGACCTCAGCTCAACAAATGGTACACCCAAATCTGACGAACCAACAAGCGAACTCACCAATCGTCAAATTAACTGCAACAACAGACCTCAGCTCAACAAATGGTACACCCAAATCTGACGAACCAACAAGCGAAATCACCAACCGTCAAATTAACAGCAACAACAGACCACAGCTCAGACCTTAATTCACCATCCACGCTGATCCCAAACACGTCTACAGTGAAGCCAATCCTTACAATAAACATCCTTAGCCCAGAATCAGAAATGGAATCCAGCACAAATCCAAAAAGGAAAAAGAAAGACAGTCCTACAGATGCAAAGCAAACAACAAAAAGTCTAAAAACCACAAAATTGGTAGATAACAACACAAAATGCAGATTTTGGAGCCAGCAACACAAAACATTCACGGAAGCGGAAAAGCACGAACATAAAGTACACACGAAGCTCTTACAGTGCTATATTTGTGACGACAAAACAATCAACTCAGACATATTCATGCACTATACAGAAAAACATTACGACGTAACAATGTATAGCTGTCAGATTTGCAACGTATTCCTCCCATTAGAGGGTATGAAGTTACATTGATCTGGCTAACTCATTGGTCCGGCTTTCGGGTCCGGCTAACTCAGTATTCCGGCGAACCCATGGGTGGTGCAGCTAACTCAGTGGTCCGGCTAGCTCTGTGATCCGGTTTACTAAGTGTTTCGGCTAACTAAGTGTTCCGGCTAACTAAGTGTTCCGGCAACAGGTCCGGCTAAGTGTTCCGGCTTACAGAACTGCTAACTAACTGTTTCGCTACCGGGTCCGGCTATCTTACCACCTGTTAAACAGATCCGGTTACCGACCTTGTTATCGCCGCGCTGATTGTGTTTCTCACCCGGCTGGTCAATGATTGATGCACGTGTTACTGGGGTGTACTCACGCCGCGCTGATCCGTGTGCCTGTGCGATACCCTCAATGTGTGCCCGTGCGAATGCCCTCTAGAGAGCGATTGGTGTTTTTTCTGTGGGTGTTAAGACCTGCTGAAGAAATAGGGAGTGGGGGGTGGGGGTGGGGGTCTGATGTCAAGACGTTCAGTGCTGTCAAGTTCTCTGAGGTCAACATTCTATCACGACTCAATAGAAGAGCATACGACTGCTAACCCGAAACTCTCGAGTTCGAATCCCGTGTTTGTGTACGTAGAACGTCTCAGAGTCCACCCAGCTATGATAAAGTAAAAGTAAAGTTTCCCTTTCGAACCTGACGGTCTATAGGGCAAGTAATGTAGAGTTCACCTGTTTCTGTGACTTCGGCATATGAAGATATAGCGTGGTCAGCACTCTGCCCAGCCGCTTTTACTTTCCCTAACGTGAGTTAGGTACCCATCAGAGTTGGGTGGACTCAGGCATTGTCTACTGACTTGAACCCGGATTCGAACTCGAGACTTACAGATTAGCAGTCCAACTCTCTACCGCTACACCAATCCGTCGATCCAGCTATGATATATATATTTAGGAATATATTTAGGAAAAGTAAAAGCGGCTGGGTATAATGCCGACCATACTATCTTTTCTACGCCGAGGTCGCAGAAATAAGAGAACTCTACTTCACCTTCAACAGAGACCGTCAAATTTGAAGGGTACTATACTACTTACTTACAGTGACAAGGCAACTATATTTTTATATATAATTTCATATTAAATTAATCTTCCGGAGACGGAAGCTAATCCATTAAACTACATGAATCAATCATGATTTCATCAAAAGATATATTTTTATATTTTTTATTATAGTTAGTTCTCCATTCAATGAACCGTAAAGGAAAGCTCGACCTCCGTGTCTAGAATGTTCACACGTTTTATATTTCAGAATAAATTTACTTTTGTTTACCAAATAAGCAAAGTGATTTTAAGATTTTTTATCTTAGCATGGTCCAACTTAGAAAATGATGCAGTAAATTTGTGTTGCTCATGTATTAATAGATAAGATAAGCGTTATTTCTATTCGCGCGTGAGTATTTTGTGGCATTGTTCAAGCCTTTCCTGCTCATATAAATTAAGGCGAGTTACGTTTGAATTTACGTAGTATTCTAAAAATACATTTTGTTGTCACCTTTTTGGTTAACAAAAACCTGGAACTAGAACTTTAATACAGTCAATATCAGGCAGAATGAAAGTTGGTAAATTAGGTTTCCCCTGAATCTGATTGGGTGGTGTTCGCGTAATTTAAAAAAAAAATCCATCCTGATTGGTTGGTTAAGTTTTGTTGTGAGTGTATTTTGTCTTATTCTGCTCTCTGATTGGCTGATTTAAAAATTGAAAAAAAAATTAAAAAAAAAAACAAACAAAACAAATGTGAAGTGTTGCAATCGAATTTTGATCGTAGGTAAAAATGTGTCTTTCACTTGGAGTTTGTAAATTTACTGTGCCTACATTTTTTTACAGTAACTTTATTCATTTTAAGGTAATGTATCTCATTTTACGGTAACTAATATTTTACGGTAACTTCTTTCACATTTCGGCAACTTCATTCATTTTAAGGTAATGTATGTCATTTTATGATACCTTAAATATTTTACGGTAACTTCATTATGCCACCTACGTCACGATCTAACCACAAGTACCCTCTTCCACACAACTCCCCCACCCCCACCGCCACCCCCACACCCTTAAACATCCCGCCTCCCACATCCAATGTTAAAATCAACACTTATTAACATGTATTAAAAGCATTGGAAAAATAAGTATGAGGTGCGGTTCAAATAGGTAAAAGTAAACAACCCATATACAACAGTTCAGTCCGACTTGTTCTTTTGTATTTGAAGCATTGACAAATTGTCAGAATGACCAACTCATTCCGACAACCCGTTAAATGACCAACTTAGTCAGACAACCCGTTAAAATACCAACTAAGACAAACGGTTAAATAACCAACTCAGTCAGCCCACCCGTTAAAAGACCAACTAAGACAAACTGTTAAATAACCAACTCAGTCAGCCCACCCGTTAAATGACCAACTCATTTCATGCTACGTGTTCTGTCTAGTATATGAACCATCAACAAGCCATTGAAAAACCAACTCTGTTTCTTCAACCTGTTCAGTATTGTAAATTGAACCACAGACATATGATTTAAACTTTAAACGCCTCCCACGACTCGCAAACTTTATGTATATCGTGACAATCATCTCTTGCTGTGTTGAGGTAATTATCTTTACCTGTTAATTACTTGCTAATAAAGAAACATTAAGCTGGAAAAAAGACTTGTTGCTTATTGATGACCTAACAAATGCTATTCCTACCCCACGGATTGCTATAATGCTAGAGTTAGTAGAATACAAATGTGTATATCATAAAGCTATATATTATACTTTTTGATATATTATAAGTCATATAGCGAGGGCTTGTTGATGTGTATATTTTTTAAAAGCTTTTATTACAAGCTTTTATTTAACTCACTTTCTCTGTCGTCAGTCTGTCGTCAGTCTAGATCGAAACGCAGGAGTGAAAATTCGGACACTTCTACTTGACCGATACGATTCACAGTTGGCACGTGAGTCAAGACATGAAGACAATGCATAGTGACATTAAATTTGACTTAAAAGGTTGCCTAATTAATTTTTTATGAATTAATTAAAATTTGGACCGAATTAGTAGGCATGTCTATCCAACCACACCACACGCGTCATCACGTTCAATAGCTGCGCCATCACGTTCAGTAGGCGCGCAATGGTTTTTAGTCATGTAACTCTATTGTAAATAAAAAAACATGTGAGGTATTAAAAAAAAAATTCATAAAAAACGTTTTAATAACAAGCTTGTATGTAATGATGCACTAAAAAGTAGAAAATAAATTATAGACTACTATTTAAATAACTATAAAGAAAAGCGTGGGTGTCTTCCTTAACATTAGTAAAGGTATCCAATAGAAACTAAAGTGGCTCACGCTTTTCTTATAGTTATTTAAATAGTAGTCTATAATTTATTTTCTACTTTTTAGTGCATTATTACATAAAAGTTTGTTATTAAAACGTTTTTTATGAATTTTTTTTTTTAATTTATTCCTGCTAAAAAAGTTAGCCTTTGAATGGAAAGGTAGAAATGTAATACATGAGCAAATAACTCAGCTTAAAATCGGTACCCAGAATTTCGCCATGTACTTGTTGTGAGCATCAGGATGGTCGCTGAGTTCTAAGGTAAGCGGTGTTTAGGGGTAAAGGAAAGTTAGGGGTAGTTTAGAGGTAAAATACTTTAAGGGTAAGCGAAATCTAGTGTTATACAGAGTTTTGAGACATCGGACTGATCATTGCTCTATTTGCTAAACTTATCATCTTTCGTGGTACGCCGTTCTTAACTTACTTTTTAAGTGATTTTTATTCAATATTCTAAAAGTGGTCAAGTTAAAATTGTAAAGCCCCACAGTCTCGTACTTATCTTTTTTAAAGCCCAAATTTCTTTGCTTTTTAGTTCTAATAAATTTGTGATAAACAATTATTGACACGTGACACTAAGACTTGAGAGTAAAAAGGTGACAAACGATTTCGACAAATTCTTCGTCATCAAACAACAACGGAAAAAATACAACTACGGATATTTTTTAAAAAAATAACCTTCCAAGAACGTCTCTGACAACTTTAATTTAATGTAAAAAAAAATTAAAAAAAAACAACAACTCAAAGTCAGCTTTCGCGGCTTATTCAAAACAAAAAAAATTGAGTTATAAACCTAGAATGAAAACAGCTTTGCTATAAACCAGAAACAAGGGACGACAACTTTCTCACAATAAAGACCGACAACTCTACCTCCACAAGGGCAGACAACTTCCCCACAAATCGAGAACTCGTCCACGACAGCGCCCTAATAAAGTCAAACCGAGGGCAAACTATTAAAACCGAATCCGACAAACGCCCCGTGGCTGTTTTCTACCTGATGGAGAAATTATGTCCAAAAGCCCCTTGTCATCACGCCACGGAATAGGCTAAGTGGGCTTTTCTAAATGGGAGAAAGTGACGTTGTAATTCCAGACATTGAAGACTTGATCTGGAAACATTAAACACACAGAGGGACGAGGCTAGCGTCTTTACACGTCTTTAAAATCGACGTTTTGAAATTTGAGGGAGCTTAACTTTGCTTTTAGAACCTCGTAACTAGTTTATACCAAGAAGTAAATAATGAGGATGTTCCGTGGAGTGATGTTATAAATATTTACATGTCAATAATTTGTTGGATTTCTTCCCACGCAGTGTAGAAAAAAGTTGATATCAAGAAATCCAAACTTAGAAAAACTTTAAGAAATCCACTGTACACGACGTGATACAAATCTAAGTTTGGTTGGGGTAGGGTTTTTAGTTTATGGGTGACGAATTTCGTGTATGGGAGGGCGTGGCAGAGCGGTAGAGAGCTAGACTGTTAATCTGCTAATCCGAGAGTCCCGAGTTCGAAACCTGATCAAGTTCGAATCCAGGTTCAAGAGTGTCCCTGAGTCAACCCAGCTCTGTTGGGTATCAACTTTAGGGAAGCAAAGGCGGCTGGTCATTGTGATGACCACACTATTCCTTCATATGCCGAGGTCATCTTAAACAGATGAACTCTGCTTCATCTGCTTCATGTATCTTGGCCACGATCGGAAAATGCTGATGATGTTTATGTTGATGAATGTCATGTGGGCTGGATCGGTTAAAAACTGTTGCGATGACGTCATATTTACTCATCTATTCCAAACACACCGCGATGACGTCACATACATCTGCATTAATTAGATTTAAAAATCAACTACGGTAAAAAAAAAAAAACCCGAATTTTCATTTTTAAACAAAATCTTTCAACATGAAATATTTAAAAAAATAAAAAATCTCAAAGTTTAATTCAATTATTTCTTAAATTATAGAAAAATGTTTATATTGAAGTAGATAAAGCCATTGTTTAAGTTTACGTGTAGATAAATGTGATGTCAAGTTTCCGTCAGAAAGTTTATTCTTGTTTTACTTGATTGGTTCATCTGAGGGCGGCCTTACGGACAGAAATTACAAGGGACAGGATGACTTCATTAGAGACATGGAATTAAGGGGGTAGGATGACTTCATTAGATACATGAAATTATGGGGGTAGGATGACTTCATTAGAGATATGGAATTAAGGGGGCAGGATGACTTCATTAGATACATGAAATTAAGGGGGTAGGATGACTTCATTAGATACATGGAATTAAGGGGGTAGGATGACTTCATTAGAGACATGTAATTAAGGGGGTAGGATGACTTCATTAGAGACATGGAATTAAGGGGGCAGGATGACTTCATTAGATACATGAAATTAAGGGGGTAGGCTCCGGTAAAAAAAAATCTTTCATATACTAGAGAGTAAACAATTTTTTTTCTCTACAGCTTTTTAAAGGTACATTTTGTGTCCGTTAAAAACACTAAATTTAAGACCCCGAATTCCCCCAAAAATTTAGTGTTTTTACCAGAACTCAAAATTTGAAAATTCATAAGAAATTAGTTTTAAGACCTGCATTTAAATATGTTAGCTGAGTGCCCCAAAATATGTAGAAGATTAGTAATTTATTCTTTATTTGGCTTAAAAGATAATACTTTATGAATGGTGGAAATCCTAAAAATAGGTTAATTTTTCAAGATGGCCGCCCTAGGCATAGTTACCAAGCTTTCTTCACCATTAAAAAAAAAGAAACACATATACGGATGTACCTTTTAAAAAGCTATAAAGAAATAAGGGTTTCCTAAAAAGTATTAAAAATGTGTTTTTTTACCGGCGCCTCCCCCCCCCCCATTAAAGCAACAGCTATAAGGAACAGCAGTTACATTGCTGGACAGCAGTTGAGGACATCAGTTACATGACAGGACATTATTTCAGGACATCAGTAGGACATAAACTTACTTCAGCAGTCATATAGTGGGACATGAATGGAGGACATCAAAAAGAACATAAACTTACTTCAGCAGTCATACAGTAGGGCACAAATTGAGGACAGTTAGATAGAAGGGCATGAATTAAGGACGACAGCTAGTTAGGACAAGAATTAAGGACAGCAGCTAGTTAGCATGAAGACAACATCTAGCCGACTTGCTGTTTTTCTCGCGCCCTTTGAAGACAACACACTGTCTGTGAACTGAATTCAACTTTTGTTCCTTTAAATTTAAACGATCCTGACTTTCCCATTTCACCAGCGGGCTGAAATGTTTAGCACTTGTGTGTCAGTAGGTAATGTAGTATCGTATCGTGGTGCAGTATCGTATCGTGATACAGTATCGCATCGTGGTGCAGTATCGTATCGTGATACAGTATCGTATCGTGATACAGTATCGTATCGTGATGCAGTATCGTATCGTGGTACATTATCCTAACGCAGTGCGGTATCGTATCGTGATGCAGTATCGTACCGCGGTGCAGAATAAGTATCATGGTACAGCATCGTATCGTGATACAGTATCGTATCATGACGCAGTATCGTATGACGCATAACCAGTTGACACGTATACTTAATTGTCCCGCACTATATACTCCCGTACTAAATTCCACCAAACTAAACTAAATTTTCTCACAATAAATTCTCCAAAACTAAAAATCTCCCAAATCGAAACTCGATACAAAAACAGTCTCCACGAAATTCACCCAAACATTCAACTCCCCCATACTAAATTCCATCACACACTCCCCCATCCACCCATCCCACCCAATGTAGAATGAAAAACTGACAGATTATTATCGTTAGTCCCGAGAGTGCACCAAGGTGTAACACAGTTCACAGCAGTTTGCTCTCGTCTTTTGGTTGAATTAAAATATCTCGCGCATAGAACTTTTTTGTTAAGGGAGGAAACATATATTGAGTTTTTTTCAAGGGAGGTAATTTTAAAATTAAATGATAAAAAGAAATGGAAAAAATAATAATATATTTTTAAGCAAAAACAAGTAAACAAATATTAGTATAAATTATAGAAAATTAAAATTCAATAAACGTATTTAAACCTTTGGTGATTAGTAACAAAATTTTAATTACAGCTCCTACTAATTGTTAGCTTTTAGTCTAATAATTAGAAATCACTTATATCAATCAACTTTAATATTAGTACCGAGAAAACTATTTTTGCACGATGTGTCTTTAAACAAATTACTTAAGATATTTTTTTTCCGTGAAGCTTCTATATATTTCTTTGTAATCCACGATTACAAACAAACATACTTACATCTCACCTTACTTTCACCTATGTCGTCCTCCAAGACGACATTTGAAAAAATTGTCACCGCCAGCAAAGGGGTTGCACTCTTGGATGTTCCCAATCCTTTTCAGATACAGCGAAGTCAACCGATCAATCAACAACCCTCAAAATTGAACTGCCTGATGAAGAAAGCCCTGATCTTTTCTCGACTCAACCAACACCAAGTACAGTCATGCAGGTGGTCATTCAACCCATTGCAATCTTAAACGTTTTGTATAGTGAACATTTAAAATGACATGCTTCATTATAATATGGGGAAAATTGTATGCAATACTATGTATTACATGTAAAAAAAAGGATCTGTTCTTATTAAAAAAAAAAAAAAAAATTCTAAATATAATCTATACCGATTACGCAGACTTAATCAACAACATTAAAACATGCCTCAAACTAGTCGACTTATGCAGAGCGCAATATCCACACACAATACAAACCACCCACGGAAATAACACATCTGGAAATAGATTCCGTCTAGACAGAATTTACGCCCCAGTGAGCATGAAAATCAACAAAGTAGAACACATATTCTCAACACTACAGTTTAGTGACCATACAGCAGTTCTGTCAACTTTAAACAACGAACAAACACAAAGCAAACAAAAACATAACACATACATGAAATTAAAAAATTCACTATTGCTAGTCAAGCGCTACACAAAAGCATAAAAGACATAATACAATTTTACACAAAGTCATCACCAAAATGTAACAAAATCCAACATTGAGACGATTTTAAATAAGACTTTAAGCGGATATCAATTTAATATGCTTGTATCATTAATATCATTAATAGGCTGGGAAAACCAAACACACCACACTCTCATACTAGAACAAAGCATACACAAATCAAAACAAATCAAACATATAACGGACGAAAACAACCAAGAAACGACTGACCCAAGAATGATTTTAAAATCAACCCGCACTTTTTATTTAACTTATCTTCATAATCTTTTCCCATTCGTGCCCAAAACACAAATGGCAGATAAAGTAAAGATTGTGTTTCAATCACCTCGACATACAGGGAGATAATGTGGTCAGTACTAAGCCTATCCGCCTTAGTTACCTAAGGTGCGCCAGGTACCCATTAGAGCTGGGTAAACTCATTGAGCCCAACAGAAACTGACCCCGGAACTAGATACATTCGGACTAGCAGTAGAAAGCTATTACACTGCTTTTGCCACCTGGAACGCCTAATCGAACTGACACATCCCCCTTTCATCACACCCTCTCCGCCCCCGCCCCTAAACCTCATGATCCCATTATCTAATTTCCCCTCAAAACTGCATCCCCTCGTCCCCATCACCACCACCCCTGTGATGAAGTACTATGTTAAACAGTGACAATGATGTATTATCCAAATACATTTCTAACAACATCAATGTAACCCCCACCCCCCCAACCCCCATGTCCCCACTTTGTGTCGCATCATTTATCATTTGGCATTTCATTTCCCTATTGTTGCTTTTTGTGTATTGTTTAATTTATAAAGCTTACAAACATTGTAAAGCTATCATTTGTTACTATATTACTATTATCATATATGTAAGGTACTTTGGTCCACAACGTACAAATGACCCCAATGACCCGTACTCCTTTTGTATTCATTGTATTATCACCAAACTAACACTTACAGTTGTTTCGTTAACTTTACTAACTCTTGTATGTGAACACACTTTTTTTTTTATCTATAAAACTCCACTGTATCCCTACACGTGATAGCTACACGCCTACACACCCCTAACCTGTCGGTACTAAACATTCATCTAAACATAAACACCGACTTGAACATACCAACCTTTCACCCTCCTACTAATTCGCTCACACAGCAATCTGTTCGTCAACCCCCCCCCCCCCCACCCACACACACTACAAATGGAAACACCTCAGCAGTCAGATAACACAGCACAAAATTTGACGCTTGGCTTGCCTTAAAACACGCAGTCACCCTCTCCACGCCTCGTCAGACACATCTACCCACTCCCCCCTCTCCCCCTCTATCCACTTACCCTCAGACATGAAAACACCACTTTCCCTTTAACTGTTCCAACGACCCCACCACCCACCCCAACATCAATTTCGAATATCTATTCATTTACTTTTTAAAGTTCTAAATCTTGTTTCTTTCCCCTCCTTTTTTACACAGCAACCTTTTGAAAACTCAATGCGACCAGTACATAAATAAACACTCTTTTAACTAGTCAACTTAATTTGTTTCCCTACATTGAAAATTCTCCACTGGCCCTTTGTCATTCTCGGAAAAATATCCTTTCCACTCCCCACCCAGACTTTTGACACGTTTATTTGACCTTCACCCCTTTTACTGCCATCTTTTGTAATTTTTGGTATAATCATATACATGACATCATGTAAATATTCATTATGTACATGTTTAAAACCTTTCGTTTTCTTTTGAAACTATGTAAAAAAATGTGATGTTGATGTACTTGTTTTAATTGCAAATAAAAGTATTAAAAAAAAAAAAAAAAAAAAAAAAAAAAAAAAAAAAAAAAAAAAGAACAAAGGCAGAGCTGACACCTAGTACGACTCAGTAGTATATTAGGTCACTTTTGGTTAGTATTTTTGGCGGAGGAGCGCAGGGTGAGGAGCAATGACATATAGTAAAATACTCGGGAGGAGCGGAGGCGCAAGGCGCAATGACATATAGTAAAATACTCCCAGCCTGGCGCATCGCAGGGTGAGGAGCGAAGGGTGAAGGCGCAAAGACATATAGTAAAATACTACGCCAACTGGGGTTGGCGGAGGAGCTGCAGGGACAATGAGATATAGTAAAATACTCCCAGCCTGGGTGAGCCTGGCGCAGAGACGGGGTGAGGAGCGAAGGGTGAAGGCGCAAAGACATATAGTAAAATACTCCCCCACCCTAGGGTGGCGGAGGAGCGGAGGGTGGGTCACCTTTTGGTGACCTTGTGACGTAATCAGTGACCTTGTGACGTAATCTTTGACCTTGTGACGTAATTATTGACCTTGTGACGTAATCATTGACCTAGTTACGTAATTTTAATCCGTTTTAATTACTTTTAATGACTTTTTTAAAATTTTAATTAATTTTTTATTAACGAGTTACGTAATTTGATTACTTTGTATTTTTATTTTGTTTAATTTGTTTGTTTACTTGTTGTTTAATTTAATTACTTTGTTTATATTGTGTAATTTTTATTAACTAGTTACGTAATTTGATTATTTGTTTACTTTTTAATTATTTTTATTTTGTTTTTTTTTTAATTTAATTTTATTTTATAATTAGTTTGAATTTAATTACTTTGTTTATTTTGTGTAATTTTTATTCAAGAGTTACGTAATTTGATTATTTTGTTTATTTTAAATTTTATTTTATAATTAGTTTAATTATTTTAATTAGATTATTAGTTTGAAATTCATTTTATTTCTTTGATTTTAATTACTTTGTTTAATTTAATTACTTTGATATATTTCTTTTCTTTGTTGTTTAATTTGTTGGTTTGTTTATTTGGTTGTATGTATGTTTTAAATTCTCCCCTACAACGAACGTGTACTAGAACAGTCTTTGTATACCAGCCTTTAACCAGCCGTGCAACATGTGTTACTTATCGATCCGCGAAACTTTCCTTTGTTGACACGCGCTGCGTAGACATTTATGGGTATTATATTGATCGCAGCTACAGGCCCATCACAGCATGATGTCCCACCTAATTAAATTTTGTTATGCATCACCGATTTTCCCCCGCTCGGTTTGAAAGGTCATGGTAATTAACGACGTACATTAAGTGGCTTTCCGCGAAGTACGTAGGTCATTATGCACCAGCTGTGTAATATCGATCGCACCCACTGACCATCAGTATGATGGTCCACCTAATTAAATTTGGTCATGCATCGCGGATTTATGTGGGTTCGCGAAGCGAACACTGCAGGGGTTATGGTAATTAAGGCGAGCCATTAAGCGCGTCTCCACGTTAACTGTGGTAACAGATGTTACGTATCGATTCACCAGCAAAGTTTTTAATATCGGTCACACCCACTGGACCATCAAGGCTTTATTTTAAGTCCACCTCGTGCACGTTTGTTTACATTTTTAAAGACGTGTCGCGTGTCTTCTCTATTTCATTATGGTACCACACTTAGGCTGAGCAACCCGCTAACTATACATACACACACACTTACACACATACACACTAAATTAGAACAAAACTCTTTTTATATTTTATTTGTTTATTAACGTTTTTCCAATTCATCAAAGGCTTTTAAAATTTCATCCTGTAAACTTAATAGGCGCTCAAAGCAGACGCGACTAAAACTAACACCAGAATTTGTAGGAAAATTAAGATCGGTCCCATCTATAAGCTCTCTAAGATTTAAAGTGTTTTTGTTCATAAATTGGCTAACAATCGCCAATTTAAATCCGGTGTGATTCACCGTTCGTATTTCCGTCACTTTATTGTTACTCCTTGCCACAAGTATCCAATCTTCATTAGACATCTTGAAATAATCTAACGAGTTTACTCCCCCTATCGTAAGTACATGTAAAGACGGATATCCCATAGATCTGTAATGAATTAGGCCTTTTTGACTATGACTTGTTGCCCAGGTGTTGACATGATAAGCTTTTTTGAGATACGCACACACACACACACACACACATACACACATGTACACACGTACACACACACACACACACACATACACACACACATACACACACGTACACACGTACACACACACACACGTACACGTACACACACACGTACACACACACACACACACACACAAGCACGTGCGCGCGCGAAATTCATACTAGGTCGGTAAAGGCGGAGAGAACTTATAGGTATACATTATCATGGCGACAACAAAAGCGACCCTTATTTTATTTACATGAAAGCGTGTTTTCCAAAAAGTGTCACCAGGCCATTGTCATTTTCGCAGCGGGGTTTATTTTAAGTGTACCCCGTGCACGGTTGTTTACATTTTAAAAGAAGTATCACGTGTCTTCCCCATAGGTCTTCCCTAATAGAGAAACGAGAGGAAAGACAACTGTTCTAAAATTAGAACAGCCTTGTCTACAGACACGAGTATCGTCCCTTGTGAAAAAATTCGCGTCAGAATCCTTAAATAAACAGTCAATTTCTTTAACAAGTTAAAAAATAATTTAGGAAGACAAGGGTTAACAACATTAGACGCCACCGTTTTTGTTTCCTGTGACGACAAGGCACAATACACTTTTTTATTTTATGTCTCAAGTAGAGGGGTGGGAAATTTTTTCTTTGTAAGTGTGTTGTAAACAATGGGTAGAGGAAGCGATTACTAGGTAAGAGCGGAGAGAACGTGACGTACATCGCGATATTTGAAAACATGGCGATGTTTAACCTCAACCAAAAAAGGCAATGAACCTAGAAGAAAGACGAATATATATCTTAGTCTTGCAGCAGATTACCTTCCCATGTTCGCTTTAGTATTACAGTTTTCATCAAACTTCTTTTTGACTTGAACTTCTTTAATTTTTAAGAAAGTTTACTTATACATAATACATTACGTCTAATGACAATTTTTTTATTTTTACCACGCAATGTATTTTGTTTTTCTATATCTTACATTGTCATCTTAATTTTTTGATCACCATGGTAAGGTGGTGGTGGTAAGGTGGTGGTAAGGTGGTGGTAAGGTGGTGGTAAGGTGGTGATAAGGTGGTGGTAAGGTGGTGGTAAGGTGGTGGTAAATTTGCTTAAGATTATAAACTTCAAGTTTTAAAAATCAACAACGTTATAGTACGTCGTGTCAAATGACACACCGTTTAAAATGTCTACATTTCAATTTCACCAAAATAATGACGTGTAAAATCTAAATATGGTATGACGTTAGCATACATAACATTCAATCAAATCAATCTAAAGTACAAATCAATAATTTTGATTGATTAATAAACAAATAAAATATAAAAAGAGTTTTGTTCTAATTTAGTGTGTATGTGTGTAAGTGTGTGTGTATGTATAGTTAGCGGGTTGCTCAGCCTAAGTGTGGTACCATAATGAAATAGAGAAGACACGCGACACGTCTTTAAAAATGTAAACAAACGTGCACGAGGTGGACTTAAAATAAAGCCTTGATGGTCCAGTGGGTGTGACCGATATTAAAAACTTTGCTGGTGAATCGATACGTAACATCTGTTACCACAGTTAACGTGGAGACGCGCTTAATGGCTCGCCTTAATTACCATAACCCCTGCAGTGTTCGCTTCGCGAACCCACATAAATCCGCGATGCATGACCAAATTTAATTAGGTGGACCATCATACTGATGGTCAGTGGGTGCGATCGATATTACACAGCTGGTGCATAATGACCTACGTACTTCGCGGAAAGCCACTTAATGTACGTCGTTAATTACCATGACCTTTCAAACCGAGCGGGGGAAAATCGGTGATGCATAACAAAATTTAATTAGGTGGGACATCATGCTGTGATGGGCCTGTAGCTGCGATCAATATAATACCCATAAATGTCTACGCAGCGCGTGTCAACAAAGGAAAGTTTCGCGGATCGATAAGTAACACATGTTGCACGGCTGGTTAAAGGCTGGTATACAAAGACTGTTCTAGTACACGTTCGTTGTAGGGGAGAATTTAAAACATACATACAACCAAATAAACAAACCAACAAATTAAACAACAAAGAAAAGAAATATATCAAAGTAATTAAATTAAACAAAGTAATTAAAATCAAAGAAATAAAATGAATTTCAAACTAATAATCTAATTAAAATAATTAAACTAATTATAAAATAAAATTTAAAATAAACAAAATAATCAAATTACGTAACTCTTGAATAAAAATTACACAAAATAAACAAAGTAATTAAATTCAAACTAATTATAAAAAAAAATTAAATTAAAAAAAAAACAAAATAAAAATAATTAAAAAGTAAACAAATAATCAAATTACGTAACTAGTTAATAAAAATTACACAATATAAACAAAGTAATTAAATTAAACAACAAGTAAACAAACAAATTAAACAAAATAAAAATACAAAGTAATCAAATTACGTAACTCGTTAATAAAAAATTAATTAAAATTTTAAAAAAGTCATTAAAAGTAATTAAAACGGATTAAAATTACGTAACTAGGTCAATGATTACGTCACAAGGTCAATAATTACGTCACAAGGTCAAAGATTACGTCACAAGGTCACTGATTACGTCACAAGGTCACCAAAAGGTGACCCACCCTCCGCTCCTCCACCACCCTAGGGTGGGGGAGTATTTTACTATATGTCTTTGCGCCTTCACCCTTCGCTCCTCACCCCGTCTCTGCGCCAGGCTCACCCAGGCTGGGAGTATTTTACTATATCTCATTGTCCCTGCAGCTCCTCCGCCAACCCCAGTTGGCGTAGTATTTTACTATATGTCTTTGCGCCTTCACCCTTCGCTCCTCACCCTGCGATGCGCCAGGCTGGGAGTATTTTACTATATGTCATTGCGCCTTGCGCCTCCGCTCCTCCCGAGTATTTTACTATATGTCATTGCTCCTCACCCTGCGCTCCTCCGCCAAAAATACTAACCAAAAGTGACCTAATATACTACTCGACTCCCCACAAGCTCTTGCCTCACCACAATTCACAACACATGAAAAACATATGGTCCACACATATATCATTTCTCAAACACAATTCACAACACATGAAAAACATATGGTCCATACATATTTCATTTCTCAAACACAATTCACAACACATGAAAAACATATGGTCCATACATATTTCATTTCTCAAACACAATTCACAACACATGAAAAACATATGGTCCATACATATTTCATTTCTCAAACACAATTCACAACACATGAAAAACATATGGTCCACACACATATCATTTCTCAAACACAATTCACAACACATGAAAAACATATGGTCCATACATATTTCATTTCTCAAACACAATTCACAACACATGAAAAACATATGGTCCACACATATATCATTTCTCAAACACAATTCACAACACATGAAAAACATATGGTCCACACATATATCATTTCTCAAACACAATTCACA
Source organism: Physella acuta (assembly GCF_028476545.2). Lineage (NCBI taxonomy): Eukaryota > Metazoa > Mollusca > Gastropoda > Physidae > Physella > Physella acuta. The sequence goes on along the minus strand of NW_026732523.1, from coordinate 12,216 downwards.
ACACATGAAAAACATATGGTCCACACATATATCATTTCTCAAACACAATTCACAACACATGAAAAACATATGGTCCATACATATATCATTTCTCAAACACAATTCACAACACATGAAAAACATATGGTCCATACATATATCATTTCTCGCTTCAGGAAAACGACAAAATCAACTGGACACTTAGATGGGTACACCCTACACATGAAAATGCTACACTCAAACAAGCACTACGGCTATTCTGTAACAAAGAGCCATCCATAAACGCAATCCCACACACTAATTATCGTACCCTCTCTGTCTACAATGATAAACCCTCAACTATCCCACCCTACATCAAAATAAACTACATATATGTATATATATATATATATATATATATATATATATATATATATATATATATATAAATAATATGGAGACTCGACGAAAAAAAAATGCGGGGGAGAGGGGGTGAGGCGTTTTAATAAGTTTTGCCTAGTGTGCTAAAAAACTGGCGCCGGCACTGGGTGGGTGCTGACACGTTGTCACCTTCATTAACTTTAGCTGCTTGTGATGTTTTCTCCTCTTTCTTCCTCTTGGTTGTTGATGTTTCCACGATTGTTTGTTGTTGATGTTTCCACGATTGTTTGTTGTTGCTGTTTTCACGATTGTTTGTTGTTGCTGTTTCCACGATTGTTTGTTGTTGATGTTTCCACGATTGTTTGTTGTTGATGTTTCCACAATTGTTTGTTGTTGATGTTTCCACGATTGTTTGTTGTTGATGTTTCCACGATTGTTTATTGTTGATGTTTCCACGATTGTTTGTTGTTGATGTTTCCACGATTGTTTGTTGTTGATGTTTCCACGATTGTTTGTTGTTGATGTTTCCACGATTGTTTGTTGTTGATGTTTCCACGATTGTTTGTTGTTGATGTTTCCTCGATTGTTTGTTGTTGATGTTTCCACGATTTTTTGTTGTTGATGTTTCCACTATTGTTTGTTGTTGATGTTTCCACGATTGTTTGTTGTTGATGTTTCCATGATTGTTCGTTGTTGCTGTTTTCACGATTGTTTGTTGTTGCTGTGTCCACGATTGTTTGTTGTTGATGTTTCCACGATTGTTTGTTGTTGTTTCCACGATTGTTTGTTGTTAATGTTTCCACGATTGTTTGTTGTTGATGTTTCCACGATTGTTTGCTGTTGATGTTCCCACGACTGTTTGCTATTAATGTTTCCACGATTGTTTGTTGTTGATGTGTCCATGATTGTTTGTTGTTGATGTTTCCACGATCGTTTGTTGTTGATGTTTCCACGATTGTTTGTTGTGGTGAGATTTGAGGGCCGGGAGTTTCTTTCTCTTGTGTCGAGATCTGTGTGGTGACTGCATACATGCTTGTTACTGGCTGTTGTGCTGTTTTGCCATGGTCAGATGTTGGCGTCTTCAAGACCGTTGATTCAGATGTGTTCATGACATGAGCTTTAGGGAAAGGAAATGACTGGCTGTATTGCAATCCCTGTTGTAATTGGCGTTGTTGATTTTACAATTGATCGTGGTGCTGATTTTGGGGTTGTCTGCTGCGTTGTTTTTGCTGGCGTTGTTGGTTGTGCTGTTGGGTCTTCCTGCAGTGGTGTGTCTGAAGGCGTTTGTTGGCGATGGTTCGTCCAGTGTAGGATGGAGGAACAGATTCGACACGTATATGAATAATACTTCATATTTAAATCTATTTATTTAAATATATATATATATATATATATATATATATATATATATATATATATATATATATATATACATATATATATATATATATATATATATATGCCTATTCCTTATCAATATTGAAATAAAAATGTTAGTGGCTCTTTAAAAACTTGGAAAAACTTGGAAATTTGGTATATTGTAAATTTTGGCTCTTCCGTCTCAAAAGGTTGCCGACCCCTGTCCTAGATCAGGGGTCGGCAACCTTTTTAGGCGGAAGAGCCAAAAGTTACAATTTACACAATTTCAAAATTTATAAACAGCCACGTTATTATTTTACCATTATCTTACTATTATGGTATTGGATGAGGATCAGAGGCGTAGCGGCACTTCCCGGCACCCGTGGACAAACTTTCGATTTGCAACCCCTCTCCTCATACTTTCGATTTGCAACCCCTCTCCTCATACTTTCGATTTGCACCCCCTCTCCTCATACTTTCGATTTGCACCCCCTCTCCTCATACTTTCGATGTGCATCCGGTTCAAACTTTCAATTTGTTTTTCCAACCCATTTTGGCGCCCCCTAAGGTCGGCGCGCGGGGATATATGTTCCCGTCCCCCCCCCCCCTTACTACGCCCCTGATTAGGATTAGGTAAATAAATTTGATTTGTAATTTAAAAGCATGGAATTGTTGGCACCGTGCTCTCCTTAGCATGGCTGTGGGGCTGTGCCTGTTGTCCACGCGGGTGTCAGTTGCCCGTATACTTTCTACCTCATATATTCTCACTGTTTTTTTTTATCCTGTTTAAAGTTGTTGTTTTTTAGAGTATAATATTTGTTATGCGTTTCGAAAAGGAATTAATATAATCTATCTATATATATATAATTCTCCTCTTCGAGCCGTTAGAAAACAAGCTGCAAACGCTCTCCCTACCTCCCCACCCCTACATGGTTTTAGTGAGCTGTGTTCACTCTAAATGTTTACAAGCAGAGCCAACGATTTTAAACGTAGGGGGGGGGGGGGGGGGAAGGAAGGGGGGGGGGGGGGTTATGGTCCTTAACGAGCTACTTATAGTGTTTTAAAGAAATATTTTCAGTGTCAGCGTTGGTACTGTCGAATTCACAAATTATGAATTATTGAAAATTAGAAACAACTAAATAGCGGCGTATGTTATGCCGCGGGTCGGCTCGTATATATATAATTCTCTTCTTCGAGCCGTTAGAAAACAAGCTGCAACCTCGCCTTACAGTCCCCTCTCTTCCTCTATATCAGGGGTCTCCAAACTTTTCAGCCCGAGGGCCGCATTAACTATCAAATATAAGTTCGGGGGCCAGAGTTTCTTCCAGGCATCTCATTGGGTGGCATTTTTCCTCAGCCACCGACAACAAACATTTTTTCCGTGGACTAAAAGATCTCCGAGGGCCGGATGAGATGAACTCGCGGGCCGCATACGGCCCGCGGGCCGTAGTTTGGAGACCCCTGCTCTATATCAATATCACAACCACCCCCACCCCGCCCCCACATTGTCTGGTGAGTTGTGTTCACTCTGTTTACATTTTACAATCACAGAGACGGGTTTGGTGACGGCTATTAGGGGCAGATAATTTAGTTAGAAACGATTTTAAACTTAGAGGATGTAACTAAGAGGAGGCTGCTTTCACGTGGGGGGGGGGGTAGTGTTTTTAAGCAAATATTTTCAATGGCAGCATTGGTACTGTCGAATTCACAAATTATAAATTACTGAAAAGTAGAAGAAAAAAAACAACTAAATAGCGGCGTATGATACTTAGCGGGTCGGCTCGTTATTAATATTTCTGCAAGGAATTGGAGAGCAGCATTTTGACAGCAAAGGGTCGCATGCGGCTCGCGAGGTGCAGGTTGCCGACCCCTGTCCTAGGTGGGTGTCGTAAGGCTGAAAAGAAAATTAAATTAGCCACCCAATACAAATACTTGGAAACATATATATACTCGAATTTTCTTATTGTACAAATCACAGCTTATATAGTTTTCTTGGTATTAATATTACAGCTGGTTGATACTATTGACTACTTAGTATTGGATTAGCAACTAACAATGACTAAGAGTTGTTATAAATATTTTGTTATTAATCACCTAAAGTTTTAAATAATTTCCTTGTAATTTAATGTTTTATAATTAATGCTAACGTTTGTTTACTTGTTTTCGTTTCAATATGTATTAATTGTGTTTTCTTTTCTTTTTATCGTTTAATTATATAATTACCTCTATTTAAAAAAAAAACATTGTTTGTTATTTCCCCTGACATAAAAGTTCTACGCGCGAGATACTTTGACAGAAACAGAAGACGAGAGCAAACCGCTGTGAGCTGTGTTACACCTTGGTGCACTCTCGGGACTAACACTAATAATCTGTGGGCTTTTCACCCCCACTTCACCCCACCCCCACCTCTCCCTAATTCTTCAGCAGGTCTTAACACAAAAAAATTACCAATCGCTCTCTAGAGGGTATCGCACGGGTACACGGATCAGCGCGGCGTGAGTACACCCCAGTAGCACGTGCATCAATCATCTACCAGCCGGGTGAGAAACACAATCAGCGCGGTGGTAACAAGGTCGGTAACCGGATCTGTTTGACACGTGGTAAGATAGCCGGACCCGGTAGCCGGAACACTTAGCCGGACCTGTTAACCGGACCACTGAGTTAGCCGGACCACTGAGTATCGGACCACTGATTTAGCCGGACCCGTAAGCCGGATAAGTGATTTTTGCCGGACCACTGGTTTTGCCGGACCAATGAGTTGGCCGGAATACTGACTTCGCCGGACCGCTAAGCTAACCGCGCCACTGATTTAACCGGACCCTTGAAAACTAGACCATAATTAGCCCACTAGTAATCCGGACCACGGAACGAAATAACTTTTCTCTTAGCAGCTGTCACGTGATACCCGTCTCCCAGCATCAATCATGCATGTGTTCATAAGCCGTGGGCGCCATGTTTCTTGTCGTGACGTCACACATCATGGAGGTAACCTCTGATCAAAATCCCCCCCCCCTCCCCACTCGAACAAGAAAGTAGAGATGGCTTACAGTAATGTTATATAGGGATTATGGCCGAGCCTGAGGGAATGATCTGTTTCAGCTGTCTCTTGTAGCTTTCTATAATTCATGATATTGTGGTTCTGTCAATAAAACAGCAACATGGGATCTATAAATAGCCAGATCTAGATCGTATACAGTGAAAGAATCAACATACTTTAATACTGTTTCTTTCTTTGTTTTTAGAAATATTAGGGGGGGGGGGATTTGTAAATATAGATTTGTCGTTAACTCTTCTTAATCTTCATATTTGTTCTTAAATGTAACACTCAATAGTTGAACACACTAGACGAACTGCATTCGTGGTGTATAATTGAGCAAGATTGTATTACTGTAGTAAGTAAGAAACTAATAGATACTTTGCAGAGGTTAAGATTTCAATAAAATTCAATTCCCATTCAGGAACTATTTTTATCAACTAACCAAAGTTTCACGGCGACTAGATGAAAGGTGCAGCCATTTACAAAGGGCACACACATAGACACACACAGACACACACATACCCATAGACACACACAGACACACACAGACACACACAGACACTCACAGACACACACTCACAACACACACACATACACATACTTACATTATTATGTATATAGACTACGCGACCCAAAACCTATTTTGCTAATTAAGTCGAGATGTCTGACGAAGTCTAATTTACCTAATTACTAGTTACTCGCCATTAGAAAATTCTCGTCGCGAACCACACACTTCACTCCCGTTCACGCATGCGTCAAGACGGTCGTCAGTCGTTAGTAGAGCTCTTCATCCAAAGTCAACAAGTTTTTTACCAGATTTTTGTCGCGTGGTGGCCAGGTCACCTGAGTGATGACGTGTCGCACAATATGATGACGTGTCACACAATATGATGAAGTTTCTCACACGAGTCTCGAGTGAACGGAATCACGTGATAACCTCGCGGTTGATTTGTCTAACATCACGTAACGGAACTTATAAGGTACCGAAAGAAATTTCGCTCGTACACAAAATACCGTACACCGGCGAGTGTGTTTTCGACCACACCAAATCAATATACCTGCATATCATAGCATTTCTATTTATACCTTGCTTTTTCAAATCTCAAATCATTGTTTTATATCGCATTGGTGGCATTTCCGTTTTAAAAATTCAATTGGTTTGTTTTATTTAAGCAAAACAATCAGAGTTATACACAGATTTTTTAGAAAAGAAACTTGATTAGGTTTTATTTTTAAACTTTGACAATTTTAAAATTTTGCCTGCTTGCAAAAAACAAATATGGTAAAATTAGTCCCGATTGGGAGCATGGAGGGTTTCTTTCATAATTTTTTTTTTTCTCAAGGAAGTGTACACTTAAAGTTTCCTTTTCTGTACACTCGTTACAGTATTAACTTTATGTATAAATTGTGTTATCTGTTTTATCAGGGGTGAGTGGGTGGGGGTGGGGGGGGGGGAGGTTTGCGTGCTAAGGAGGCCAGTCCACCCCAACCCTACACATTGAAAAAATGCGTGCGCGAGTGTATCATATCAGGAAAATATATTCTTACTGATATTGTTTACCCATGAAAGTGTATACAATCACAACTGATCTGCATCGTGTATAGATCGATAAATCGATATCCGTTCACAACAAACTAGGTTCGGCTGACATTAAAATATTTGGTATAACGGTAGGTAGCAGCTCCCCCCCCCCACCCCCCTCCTCTCACGACTTGTGTCTACCCTGAGCTAATGACCAGTTCCTGAGCTAACAACAGAATTTAAGCGTCATTAGTGTCTGGAATTGTTGCTGATTGGTTGGTATTTTTAGACAAGTCGTTTGATTATATCATTTCGTAAATGGATGCTCAAGAGGTCGAAGAATGGACAAAATCTAGACTGCCCGAGAAATGGACAAATTGAAGTTTCGCCTGCCAAAAAGTTGACAAGTAAAAAATCACCTGCTGAGAATTGGACAATATAAATATCACTAGCTGAGAAGTATACTAAAAAATATCATCAACTGAGGAATGGATAAATATCGCCGGCTGAGAAAAAGACAAATATAAGTATTGCCGGCTTAGAAAAGGGCAAATATAAGTAACGCCGGCTGAGAAAAGGACAAATGTAAGTATCGCCGGCTGATAAAAGGACAAATATAAGTATCGCCGGCTTAGAAAAAGGACAAATATAAGTATCGCCGGCTGAGAAAAGGACAAATATAAGTATCGCCGGCTGAGAAAAGAAAACCCAGAATCGGACAAAGGAAAACGACAACTCCTAGAATCCATGCTGTAACCTACATACCGACAAACCTGTGAAGTACCAGTAACCGGAAATGGAATACTCTAGAAACCAGTCTGAGATCAAAGACTGGCCCCACCGTGTTCTTAATTGCTAGTGTTTATTATATTTAAAGACAAGTATTTAGATGTGTAATAAATTCTAGAAACGTATGACATAAACTTAGGGAGAGAATGCAACGTCTGAGTGCCCATTTCCACGTTACATTTTGAGTCCAGATTTAATGTAATGTGATCCATTTTACACTTCAATCTATTCTTGTATCTTTCTAGATTCTAGATCCGTCTTTTATCTTTTAACTTTAAATTCTCAATAAACCGGGAGTGATTTCCCCTAAACTTTCTCGAATATTCTTATATAAAATAACAGGGGATGGGAACTCGGGTTATAGACATGATTTTTAATCCATTTTACATACTTAAAGTTTTAAAAATAGAATGAAATCTCGTAGACAAATTAATTGCATACCAAGTGAACGCCAAATAAAAAAGCGCATAATAGTGCGCAATATTATTAGTATTTTAAAAATGTACATTAGTTTTTTGAGAAATCGGAAGTAGCGTAAATTACTACTTCCGGTCAACGGAAATAACTCAAAATTTAACAGAAGGTAGAGAATTAGATCTTTTACTTACATGTGAAATTTCATTTATCTATCTGAAAGAGTACTCAAGTTATAGTAGGAAAAGTACCACTTCCGGTTATCGGAAATCGCTCAAAAGTTGATACGGATCTCCGATTTTTATAAAATACTTATATATGAAATTTCATCAACCTAGCTGTAACGGTACTCAAGTTATCGTGTTTACACACGGACAGACAGACAGACAGACACACAGACATACGGACAAGATTGCAAAATTATGTTTTTCCGTATTAGTGAGGTGTAAAACGTCGAGATTTGTAAAAATCTCGATTTTTTTTTGCACGATTACAAGACTTTCTCTATACTTCGTATATACGAGAAAGTAAAAATTGTTTTTTCTAATTAAAGACATTTTCCTAGAAATTAGGTCAAGTGATGGGCGTCGATCCAACGAATAATGACGTGAAAAAGAAAATGAGACAAACTCATTAATTGAAGGAAAATAACTCGATTTTAGCCTGTTATTTTATTATATTTTTTTACAAAAATTAAACGCAAATTTCACGTTATTATACTTTAAATTAGCAATACACATTGAATTAGCACTACACTAAATTCTCTTACACTAAATTCTCCCACACTAAATTTTCGAATACTAATTTCTCCCACATTAGATTTTCTCACACTAAATTCTCACACACTAAATTATCCCACACTAAATTCTCCCGCACTATATTCTCCACACTAAATTCTCAGGCACTACATTCTCCCACATTAAATTCTCCCACAATAAAAATTCTCCCACACTATATTCTCCCACACTATGTTCTCGCAAACTAAACTTTCCCACACCAACAATCTCCCAAATCTTAACTCGATACAAAAATTGACTTTACCAAAATCACAAAAAACATTCAACTCCCCTATACTAGATTCCATCACACAATCCCCCCCCCCCCCCCCCCCCCCCCCCACATAATATTAGTGTTAGTCCCGAGAGTGCACCAATTTGTTACACAGTTCACAGCGGTTTGCTCTCGTCTTTTGTTTGTTGGAAAGTATCTCGCGTGTGAGGATTTTTTGTCAGGGGAGAAAACAAAGAATGTTTTATTTTCAAAGGAGGTAATTTTAAAAGTAAATAATAAAAAGAAGTGAAAAAAGTAGTAATCAGAACCCGTAAAATGCCACTTGCAATACTCGGTAATGAACGATATAATAATAAATATAAACAAAAAAACACTCGCCATTCTATTAGAACCATGCATGCTCCCTAGCTTCGCTTAGGCTTTCAAAAACATTGAGAATTTTAATGCTTAATTAATAAGTGATTGCCTGATATGTGTAGTGCTTACGTTTAAACAGTAACACTAATTTTAGAGAAATTTTTGTTGTTGTTGTTGAATGTTGTTTGTTGTTTATAGCCCGTTTTCTGAGTGATTGATGTGATGTAGGGAAAATTCGGACCGGTCAGTTCTAAAGGTCTTCCGGAGTTTTTCTACGATCTCAAACGTTATGAAGAGGTCCCTGGATTTGACAACCAAACATTTGTGGAGTGGTAAGTTCACGGAAATCACGAGCAAGTTAGGAGAATTGGAGGTCCAGTAAAACATGCACGTTACGCTGCACAAAAGGACGACTCTAAAAGATATGCTGCGAGTTGAGGCACTAATATATGACGCATGGAATAGTCTCCCAGGATAGTAAAATGAGGTGAAGAAGTTGGCATTTGGAGTGCTGACGATCTTCGGGTAAACATATTCATGCAAGCCAGCGTTTTCTTGCATTAATATAATAAAAAGTAAAGAAGCCGGGACATCCAGGGCGTCAAGCGTGCGTTCTGCCGCTAGACCACGCCACTCTACTGATTAGCGTTAGGAAAAGTAACAGCGGCTGGGCATTGTGCTGAACACACTACCCCCCCCCCCCCCCCTCCTATATATCCCGAGATAATTTAAATTAATGGACTCTATTTCGTGTGTCTCATGTATCTGGGGTGCGAACTGGAGATGATTTATACCAGGGGCGGAACTACAGTACCACCAGACCCCGACAGAGCCCATTTAGGGCCCATAGCCGACCATAATAAAGTTTTTATAGTTGAAAAAAATAAATTTCTTGCATTTTTGACTTGACGGTAAAAGCTTTCATAAATAAACAGATCTACTACAGTAGTGATGTTATTTATACAGTAGCTAACACATGCTGTTGTGTAACAAAAAAATATATGCCTGAGCTGTAGTGTTGAAGATAGGCAAACGTTCAAAATACTTCCTTGACTTATTTCCCTTTTTTAAATTAGATAAATAGTGGCGCTCCTATCTTCTTTTGATATATTTGTATTAAAGAAATTAAAAGGCAACAACTTCTCTTAATTATTATTTTTTAAGAAAAGCATACTAAAGAATGACATAGCATAAAAAGGAAATATATTTGAAACAAATAATATAAATACAAAAAACACGAGAAACCATTACACATACAAATCTTTCATATTTTATATTCTCTTGACTGGCTGAAAACTAGCGGGTAGACAGTATTAAAGCAAACATTTTTGAATATACTTATTCTAAGTCTCAAAAAAATAATTCAAAACAGATTAATGCACTCACACACATGACATCTTGTAATTAGTTTAAATTGAAAAACGAAATGAGTATCCAATGTTTGTATTATGGGGGGGGGGGGGGGGGGGCAGAATTTTTGTTTGCGGGGGTGGCCCTTTTTTCTAGTTTCCGCCACTAGGGGGGGGGGGGGCAGGGCCGTTTAGGGGGCCCACAGCCGACAATAATCAATTTTTTTATAGTTAAAAAAATAATGTTCTTGCATTTTTGACTTGTTGGTTGTTTTTTTTTAAAGAATACCTGTAGCTGCGGTTTGATTATCTTTATTGTATAGACACCATCCCGAGTCCTCTTTCTCCTACAATCGAACACGCTGTTGTCGGCAAAATTCTTTTGAAAATAAATCAAAGTCCATCGCGCGAGAAGCCGATAGATATTAAGACGACTTTTGCTTCCTCATAGCATTGATTAAGGTCCGACAATCCATTGTGATTTTATAATGTAAAATGTTCGTTTGTTATATTGGTAGAACTACTTATATGTACTATTTCGGTTTTTATGTATGTTTACTTCTTTTTGTTTTAAAAACAAATACGAAAGTAAACGTGTATGATTTGAATTCTCTGCCTTGAGTGTTTCACAATAGGCTTTAGGAAAAGTAGTTGAGACCATCCCCACATCGGTAAAATTTGGTAAGTTTTTGTGTACTCATAGACCTAACATTTGTTTAAAATGTTAGTTGAGCGCCCCGAGATCCCCAGTGGCTATCTAAGCACCAGGGGTCCGCTTATTGGGTGTCCTGCACTACTTGAATCATCAAGTCTCGCTGCATTAGGGGCCTCCGTCGGTAGCTGTGTCTCCTTGTGACACAAAAGGCCGTCGCCGAGGTGTGTTTCTTTTACCATCAGCGTAAACCGGGGTGAGTTTGTGGTAGTTTGTACAAACTAGCGCTCAAACAGTTAAATTCCCCCACACTAAATTATCACACACTAAATTCTCACACACTAAATTCTCGCACACTGAATTCTCGCATACTAAATTCTCCATCAACAAACTCTCCCCACCCCTAAAAATCTCTCAAATCTAAACTCGATACAAAAAATAGTCTCCACCAAAATCACCCAAAACTTTCAACACCCCCCTTACTAGATTACATCACACACTCACCCCCCCCCCCCCCCACGCCAGCCCACATGGAACTAAACGCTGACACATATTATTAGTGTTAGTCCCGAGAGTGCACCAAGGTGTAACACAGTTCACAGCGGTTCGCTGTCGTCTTCTGTTTCTGTCAAAATATCTGGCGCGTAGTTTTTTGTCAGGGGAAAAAACAAACAATAATTTTGTTAAAGGGAGGTAATTATAAAATTAGGCGAACAAAAAAGAAAATAAAAAAATATACATATACTATAACAAAACAAAAAAACATACGTTAGTATTAATTATAAAAAATTAAATTACAAGAAAAGTAATTAAAACTTTAGGTGATTAATAACAAAATGTTAATTACAACTCCTAGTAATTGTTAGTTGTTAACCACAAAAATTAGTAGTCTCTAGTCTCAACCAGCTGTAATATTAAAACAAAGAAAATTCACGTATCACACTGGCTGTCACAATTTACATCAGCGTTTATCTTAAAACTGCGTATTTACTGAAAAATTCCCCCCCCCCCCCCGTCCTCTCAGCCCACCACGCTCGCCAAGAAAAAAAAAATCCCTTGAATCATCATTTAATTACACATTTGCATATCATTTTTAGGTTGGTTTTCTTTTTTTAATTTTTTTTTTCTTTATATTTAGAAGTTTTGTATTAGATCTATGTATAAAGTAAACCATCTTAAATGAATGAAAGCAGGGTACAAGTAAGAAAGAAATATTACTATTGTAAATCTGTATCAGTCCTCACAAACTGATGATGAAAACTGTAATACTAAAGCGAACACACAACTGACGCTGTAAATTACGTGTCTGAGGCGAAAAAAAAAAAGAAAAAAAAAATACTGAAAAATCTGTATAATTCAGACCACTCATGTCTTGTGACATTGGTAT